>NC_139550.1:27620963-28198760 GCF_965153285.1 Podarcis tiliguerta
GCTGAGTAAGATTGTCTTCCATAAACAGGGTTTGAACAATGAGTCTGTAAGTGACTGTGGAGGCCAATTCTGGATCCACATGTTCTTCCACAGTGGGGACATAGGTTTCCAGGAGGGAGTTGATCCCGGTGAGAGTTTGCCAAGCGTGCCTTCCTCTTAGCACATTTCTCCCTTGTGTCCTGAGTTTGAGTGTCTTCAAAGCCCATGACACCTTTGGTGAAGGCTGTTCTCCAACTGGAGCACTCGCAGGTTAGTGTTTCCCAATTTTCAATGTTTATACTACTTTTTTTAGATTTGCCTTGAGAGAGTCTTTAAACCTCTTTTGTTGACCACCAGCATTACACTTTCCATTCTTAAGATTGGAATACAGTAGTTGGTTTGGAAGACGATCATCAGGCATCCACACAACATGACCAGTCCAACGAAGTTGATGTTGAAGAATCATTGCAGGTTGGTTTTGTTGCCACTTAAGAACATTCCTATCATTTCAATAGAGTTAAGCATTTATTCTTTTGCTTTCTACTGAACTGTTGCTGTTCAGCTTTCATTCTGATTTATATCCTTCCCTGTTTCTAGTTTTGGGATGAATCAGACACTTATAAGTGTCCAACTCCCACTCATCTGCGAAAAAACAAAAATACCCCCCCCCACACACACACAACCTAACTGTAGGCAATGACAGAGATGGATAGAGAGGCTGCAAAGCAGTTGTGGGTGATGGGTTGGTATTCACACCTTCCTTTGAAGGTACCTGGATGAGTCAAGGATATGCCAGAATTCCCCTCTTCACTTGGCTAGTAGATTATGATACATTTGTAAACCAGCCCCATCAATTAGCTTCATTCGCTTAGCCAGCTGTATGTAACTATGTTCTGTAGATATTAACCAGACCTTTCCTTACTGCTGATACAGAGAACCATAGAATTGTGGAGTTGGAAGGGACCCTGAAGATCATCCAGTCCAACCCCCTGAAATGCAGGAATCTGCAGCTGTCCCATGTGGGGATCAAACCTGCAACCTTGGCGTTATCAGCACCAGGCTCTAAGTATTAATTGAGAACACTTTGCACTGTCATTTTTTCACTACCCCAATTAGCTCAAAGCACAGTTTGCACCCCTGTGACTGGAAGCTACCGTAGTTAGAATGAGCTTAGCTTAGGATATTGGGCAGTTTGTGCCCATGCAAGTCGTGTCTTAGGATACTTGAGGACCAGGCATCCGCAGGAATAGACAATGACTTATATAACAGTGGGGTGGAGCAGGATGTTTCGTTCAGTGTTACAAACTGTTTTATGGGATGTTTTGGACCAGCTGTCCCGAAAATAGTCAGAAAAAAACCGCTTCATGTACAAACAGCAGTCTTCTCTTCAGTAATTCTTGTGCTATATCTGTGTTATTGAATTAGCTTTAAAGTAATAATACAATCTTCCCATTTAGAAAACAAACAAACCAACTCAAATCTCCAACTCTTGTTTCTGTCCGCTACGCATGAAATGAAAAGATTAATCGTCATCATCAACCTTGGGCTAATTGGTATTAAATTGAATCACAGAGCACCATCTTTGAGTATTAGTTACCTTTCTGGCCTTTACAAAAGGCTTGTCCGATCATTTCACAAAGTAACTCACCTGGCTGCAATCATATATGACTTACCTGGGAGTAAGCCCCCCTGAATTCAGGGGGACTCACTTCTGAGTAGACACGTATAAAGTAGACATGGCATAACATATGAGGAACAAAGGATGTGTTACATGACTTTAAAGCCATGGCTTTATATAACGATTAGGAAAACAAAAGAAAAAATAGGTTGCAAATCACTTTAAGGACTTGCTGAGGTAAAGGAATAAAATGTTAATGGAACATTTTCAAATGTACTAGTTTTAAAGGTTTAGCTTATTTTTAAGTTGCTGCTTTGCTAATTTTTTTTTAAAGATTGCAACTGTTTTACTGATAATTTGTTGATTACTTTATATGATGTATACTGTAATTCCGATGTGCTATTTATGTTTTATTATGTTATGGTTACTTATTGGTTGTAAGGCGCTTTGAGATTCATTTGAATGAAAAGAGGCATGAAAACACAATCAAATCAATCAATCAATCAATCAATCAATCAATCAAAAAGGCATTGGATATGTTGAACCAGAAACGTGTTCTTGTGGGTGGTTGCATCTTGTGGCAAAAGGTGCAGGGGAAGCACAAATCCCTTCGCTTGCAAAGAGGGTGGGAGCACCAGTAGGGCTGGATGGTTTTTTGGGGTAAGCTTTCCTTCCGAGTGAAGGGACGCAGGTGGCGCTGTGGGTTAAACCACAGAGCCTAGGACTTAGAATCATAGAATCATAGAATCGTAGAGTTGGAAGAGACCACAAGGGCCATCGAGTCCAACCCCCTGCCAAGCAGGAAACACCATCAGAGCACTCCTGACATATGGTTGTCAAGCCTCTGCTTAAAGACCTCCAAAGAAGGTCTTCTTGCTGATCAGAAGGTTGGCGGTTCGAATCCCTGCGACGGGGTGAGCTCCCGTTGCTCGGTCCCTGCTCCTGCCAACCTAGCAGTTCGAAAGCACATCAAAGTGCAAGTAGATAAATAGGTACCGCTCTGGTGGGAAGGTAAACGGCATTTCCGTGCACTGCTCTGGTTCACCAGAAGCAGCTTAGTCATGCTGGCCACATGACCCGGAAGCTGTACGCTGGCTCCCTCGGCCAATAAAGTGAGATGAGCGCCACAACCCCAGAGTCGGCCTCTACTGGATCTAATGGTCAGGGGTCACTTTACCTTTACCTTCCTTTTGAGTATTCCTAAAAGCCCTTGAGGTTTTGCATGCACTGGCAGGGAATGCTTGCAAAAGTTGGGTCGTTTTTTTAAAAAAGCGAACAGTGGGATGTTTGTCTATTGGGTTCCTGCTGCCAAGGCTGTTTATGAAAAACAGCTCCCTTTTCACTTAGCCCATGCCAATTTGCTGTGAAATCATACAGAACACCAGTGCAGGTTGAATATAGGCGCTGTGATTTTCAGGGTGTGGAGAGGCACCGTGATAGAATCTGGCCTCCACTGAAAGCCCATCTCGCTTTGCTAGTTTTATGTTTGTATATAGATCCTAATTAACGTTCCTTCTGAATTTTAAACTGTTACTGTAAGTGTCTTTTTGCAATCAGTATGTTAAACTATTAATTTTTTTTTTAACTTACATAACAGCAGTTCCAGCTGTCTAGCTCACAAGCGTTTTCTTAAGAAATAAAATAAAAAAAGCAATAAAGAAGCATTCACAATGTGGAAAACATGTCTTGGGAGGATGTTTTAATATATATTCTGGCCTGAACGCTCAACAAAGCAGATCTACAGTCCTAAGCCTAAAAGCCTTATTTATTGCAATTGGCAGTTTAAATAAAAATAAAGATTTTTCTGCACTGTTGGAACAGCCAATATGTTACAAAGGTGTGGCTTATGGGACTAGAAATCCAGCAATAGATTTTCTGCTTTACTTGAAAATGCAAAATGATGGAAAACGTGTTGGCCTCAGTCCAGTGGAGGAGCCATGAGCTTCTCACATGGAATTCCACTGCCCATGGGCTGGATGTAGCCTGCTGGAGACAAGGAGGAACTTCCTGGATCCACATTTGTCTAAAAAGCAAGTCTTCCTTTTGCAACCTATATACAGTGAGACCTTGGTTCTCAAACGCCTTGGTTCCCAAACTCCAAAACCCCAGAAGCAAGTGTTATGGTTTTCGAATGTTTTTTGGAAGCCGAACATCTGATGCGGCTGTTGGTGATTGTTTCCAGGGTGCCTGCACCAATCAGAAGCTGCGCCTTGCTTTCCGAACGTTTTGGAAATCAAATGGACTTCTGCAATGGATTAAGTTTGGCACTTTCATTTTCCTATTTATTTTGCGTTTTTGTTTTTGAGGTTTCCCCACCCCTGCAAGCCAGGGCAAGTTGCACTTGCAGAATTTCCTTCTTCTGCACAGGAATGAAAGGTGCGTAGCAAAGAATTGGAAGAAACAAGATTTACCAACTATAGAAGAATGGCAGATGAAGATGATGGACTATATGGAACTTGCCGAACTGACCGGGAGACTCCGAGACCAGAGAGAAGAGACAGTGGAGAAAGATTGGAAGAAGTTTAAGGAATATTTGAAAAAACATGTTAATATTTAAATCTTACAATAGCTTTGGAAGGGGATTTAGGCTATAGGGTTAGAAGTAGAAGATAGTGTATTTTAAAATAGTATTATTTGCAAGTGATAAAATGTGAAGATTTTTATGGTTAAAGTAAGGGGGATTAAAAAAATAGGTTAGAAATTATGATATATCTAAACTGCTAAAGACGAGGTAAAATGAAAATCAGATAGAGGGGACTTGGGGAAGCCCACCTAACAATGTTTAGAAAAAATAAGGATAAGACAAGAATCTGTTTGTATTGTTTGTTTTCCTGTTTGTGTCGTTTATTTGTGTTATAAAATGAATATATTTTTTTGAAAAAGAAAAGAAAAGAATGAAAAGCACAGGAAGAGAAAGAAGTCACGTTTTATATGTGGTGGAATCGTAAAGTAATTAAAAACTATTGGGAAATGATTTATAATGAAATGAAAAAGAAGTTTAAGATAACATTTGTAAAAAAAAACCCCACACACAAACACCCAGAAGCCTTTTGTTAGCTATTACAGGGCAGGACTTGCCAAAAGAGCGGAAGAAGTTCTCCATGTATGTTACAAAAATGGAAAGACGACAAGACACCAACGAAAGAAGAATGGCAAGCGAAACTTATGGAATACGCTGAAATGGCGAAGCTTACAGAAAATCTCAGAGACAAAGACAATAGAGACTTTAAAAAAGACTGGGAACCGTTTATGATGTATTTACAGAAATATTGTAAAGAAGTGGACTTCCTTGGGTAAACACAAGGAAGAAAACAAGTGTAAAAGTTAAGGAGAAATAATAGAGAAAATAACAAAACGTAAGATGTAACTTGGAAGATATGGTATAAAAATGATAAGAGTATTTAGCCAAAAGACTTTAAAATTCAGGTAAAACAAAATAAGAAGAAGCAGCAAATATTTAAAGAACCAGAATAGGAGGTTGAAGGAAGTCAAGGGAGGGGGAGGGAGGGGAGAGATTCAGATTTACATATTTTATGTGTGTGTTGATGATAACTATGTTGAATAAAAAATTGGAAAACCTAATGAAAAGCACAGGACCCCTTCGTCTCTAACATCTGGCCATCCAAGACTTTGGTTCTAAGCCCATCAAGAACAGATGATGTGTAGCATAAATAGGTGCCTTGGAAGAAGTCAAAAATAAACTGCAAAATAAACTGAAAATTCTCTGCGATGAGAAACACTATAAACTGGTGCCAGGCTGAAATAACCAGTATCAGCTAGCTATTTGGTTTAGGTATAAACAGCCACTTCACACAGTATTTAATTTCAGGTAAGCCAGTTCGTAGGTTTACCATTAGCTAACTTTCCCACTCTTACCTTTTTTCTGACTAGTGTTTCAATTTTTTAAAAAAAGTTTGCACCTGTAATTGGAACTTATTAACTCTCGTTGATGCCCGATTCTTAGCCTGCTTATATATAAGTCGGTCTCATTTAGTTGAATGAAACTCGCTTCCCAACACCTGTGCTGAAGAGTGCAGCCACGCACCACAAGCCTCTGTTTGCCTACTCAGAAGTAAGTCCTGCTATGCTCATTGAGGACCTCTTCTGTTGTTGTTTAGTCGTGTCCGACTCTTCGTGACCCCCTGGACCAGAGCCCGCCAGGCACTCCCGTCTTCCACTGCCTCACGCAGTTTGGTTAAACTCATGTTTGTAGCTTCGAGAACACTGTCCAACCATCTCGTCCTCTGTCGTCCCCTTCTCCTTGTGCCCTCAATCTTTCCCAACATCAGGGTCTTTTCCAGGTTGTCGTCTCTTCTCATGAGGTGGCCAAAGTACTGGAGCCTCAGCTTCACAATCTGTCCTTCCAGTGAGCACTCAGGGCTGATTTCCTTAAGAATGGATAGGTTTGATCTTCTTGCAGTCCATGGGACTCTCAAGAGTCTCCTCCAGCACCAGAATTCAAAAGCATCAATTCTTTGGCGATCAGCCTTCTTTATGGTCCAGCTCTCACTTCCATACATCACTACAGTGGTACCTCGGGTTAAGTACTTAATTCGTTCCGGAGGTCCGTATTTAACCTGAAACTGTTCTTAACCTGAAGCACCACTTTAGCTAATGGGGCCTCCTGCTGCTGCTGCACTGCCGGAGCATAATTTCTGTTCTCATCCTGAAGCAAAGTTCTTAACCTGAAGCACTATTTCTGGGTTAGCGGAGTGTGTAACCTGAAGTGTATGTAACCTGAAGCGTATGTAACCCGAGGTACCACTGTACTGGGAAAACCATAGCTTGAACTATACAGACCTTTGTTGGCAAGGTGATGTCTCTGCTTTTTAAGATGCTGTCTAGGACCTCTCCTAGTCTCTTGCAAATGCGTCTTCTAAAACAAACCTGTGCATCGGCTGGCTCCATGGGGAGAGAAAGCCGCCGGTTGCTTTTTTTTTCAGCCTCGGTCACAGATTCAAAAAAAAAATGCAATTCTCACTTCTCTTCCCACCTTCTGGTTACTTTGTTGTAGGTAAAATTAGTTCTGCACCTAATTTTTGTGATGCTTGAGTTTAGAACATCTGCTGTTTCAAAGAGTGCGAAAAGGTCAGTGGGGAAAAGGAATCCCATCCCTTCAGCTCTTTTGCAAATTTTTACACCTGTTCATAGACATTTCCACCCCTCTCTTTTTGATGCTTCTTCAGCAACCCCCCCACCCCCCAATCTATTGCTTGGAGCTGTTTACGTGCTGATGCCCATTAAACGGCTCCTTTAAAAAACCCCTTGCTGGGCACAGAAGCACGTAAATACCTAGCTGCAAACACTACTGCAGAATTCTTTTTTAAAAACCCCTTTGAAGTACTTAAAATACTCTTTTAAAGCCTGTTGCTAATGTTTGTTAAAAGTCTTTGTCGATGCGCAGGAACATCTCTCTGTCCAAAACATACCAGAAATGGAAATTGGCCCTCAACACTTTTAATGCTTTTAAAGTGCTGCTGATGGTTAAAATTAGGAATAACCCTATTTTTTAGGGAGATAAAAATGTTCACAAACTCATCCCTCATCTCCGGCACCCCTGCTTAAGCACATCCCTAGGTAAACCCAGAGAAAGCAATCGAACCTGAGTTCTGTTGAAATCAAGCTAGTTTGGAATAACTTGCAACACAATCCTAGGCACATCTCCTCTGAAGTAAGTCACATTGAGTTCAATGGGATTTGATCAGAATCCTACACACTCTTAAAGGTAAAGGTAAAGGGACCCCTGACCATTAGGTCCAGTCGTGACCAAGTCTGGAGTTGCGGCGCTCATCTTGCTTTATTGGCCAAGGGAGCCGGCATACAGCTTCCGGGTCATGTGGCCAGCATGACTAAGCCACTTCTGGTGAACCGTTTACCTTCCCGCCGGAGCGGTACCTATTTATCTACTTGCACTTTGACATGCTTTCGAACTGCTAGGTTGGCAGGAGCAGGGACCGAGCAATGGGAGCTCACCCCGTCGTGGGGATTCGAACCGCTGACCTTCTGATCGGCAAGTCCTAGGCTCTGTGGTTTAACCCACAGCGCCACCCGCTTCCCATTAGACACTCTTACCTTGGAGCAAATGTCACTTAACACAGTGGGCCTTTACTGCAGCACAGAGTACATATTTTTAGTTCCATTGCTGTGTGATTGTTGCTTTTGCAAACCTCTTAGGGATTTTTAAAATATATATTAAGCAGTCTGTTAATTAATTAATTAATTAATTAATTAAACAAACAAACCTGCCCTTTACCACGATGTCCTAGAGTGGGTTACAATATATATATATTTTAAAAAGAACAATATTAAAAATAGTAAAAACTGATTATAATCAAGAGAATATGTTAGGTTCTAGAATACATAGCAGAAGTGTTGGGGTAAAGTTTTCTGCACAAGACAGAAACTATATAATGAAGATAGAAGTTATACCTCTGTAGGGAGGGAATTTTTTGCAACCTAGAAGAAGAAGAGTTTGGATTTGATATCCCGCTTTCTCACTACCCGAAGGAGCCTCAAAGCGGCTAACAATCTCCTTTCCCTTCCTCCCCCTCAACAAACACTCTGTGAGGTGAGTGTGGCTGAGACACTTCAGAGAAGTGTGACTAGCCCAAGGTCACCCAGCAAGTGCATGTGGAGGAGCGGAGACGCAAACCCAGTTCCCCAGATTACGAGTCCACCTCTCTTAACCACTACACCACACTGGCTCTCTGGTTGCCACACTGGTTGCTGCAGAGAGTGCTCTCTCCTAGGGTGTGACCCCCCCCCCAAACTTCTCGTGGTGGTGGAATTACCATGAGGGTCCCCTCTGGTAATCTTAAAACTTAAGAGGGTCTACAGCATGGGTAGGCAAACTAAGGCCCAGGGGCTGGATCTGGCCCAATGGCCTCCTAAATCCGGCCCATGTATGGTCTGGGAATCAGCATGTTTTTACATGAGTAGAATGTGTGCTTTTATTTAAAATGCATCTCTGGGTTATTTGTGGGGCATAGGAATTTGTTTATCCCCCCCCCCCCCCATAATATAGTCCGGTCCCCCACAAGGTCTGAGGGACAGTGGACCAGCCCCCTGCTGGAAAGGTTTGCTGACCCCTGGTCTATAGGGAAGGAGGTGGTCTTGCAAGTTGCAGATATTGGGAACCTAAGTTGTAAATAAATGCATTCACAAGATCACACTGCTCTGCACTTTTTTAGCAGGACTTAGGCGTGCCTCACTTTCTCTAGATAGAAGGGCCATTTCCACACACCCCCTGCAATTCCCATGGCAATTCCATTGAGCATTGCTACCCACTATGGGCAGACAAGGGGACTTTTGTGCAGGTTTTCTACTGCATAGTCAATTTAGTTTTAAAGTTCTAGCCTGCCAAGTCTCTTCCATATAGATGGGCTGCAGTTTTTGTTGCTGATGGTGATGATTTCCTTCAGTACCATTGGACTTTAGGGTGTCACACCTTGGCTGTGATTTACCTGAGAATACAGTAGCCATAAAAGTTGTTGGTTACCCGTTGGGGAAAGAGCTAGGAGTCTGATCCACCTCTCTTGCCTTTGAGTCTGACATTCAGGTGTGTGTGTGTGTGTGTGTGTGTGTATGTATTAATGCTTGGTTATTAAGCCTATAGATAAATAAAATGTAAATACATCACTCCCAGCACCCAGTGTCCAGAGACCAACAGCTTTATGGTGTACCCACAGTAATACGCTAAATCATGGGGTGATATAGGGTTTGCAGCTGTCGTCCTCAGAGTTGTCTGTTTGGAGGTGTGTTTTTTTTAGTGTGCAATATTTCAACATATCCAGCGCAGAAATAAAAGACGTTCTCAAGCTTTTTCATGGTAAACAAAGATAATATCATTAACCTTGGACAAAGGTGAGGTTCATATTACAAGACTTGTCTGGCGTTTGGCATTCCTAATCACCCCAAATATTATTGTTTTAGCCTTTTTGCAAAGCGCATTTTTTTGCAGACCTTCAGCTCGGAGAGAACGCATTGTGCGTTATGCAGCAGGGGGAATTCTGCTAGGCTGGAAGGATCAGTGGCTTTGTAGTCATTGCAAAGCTGCGATGATGCAACTGTCGCTGAATGAGTACGAAAAAGAGCTCGTCTCAGTGGGCTGAGTGGAAGGAAGTAACGCCATTGGAAGAACCAAAGGTAACTTATGGGTTTTTACAACTCAATTAATTAGTGTCTCAGCGCGGACATTTGGAACGTATCCACTGACGCTGTAACATTTGTAATTCATATATAAATTGCATGTTGTTGCCAGATAAGCCTGAAAGCAACATAATTATGGAGAATACAACAAGAATCACAAAATATGATTCAGTGTGTTCACACAATAATCCATTATTGCAGGGAGTGGAAAAGGCATTCGAAGAAAGACTGGTTGAATTATTATTATTATTATTATTATTATTATTATTATTAGGGACGCGGGTGGCGCTGTGGGTAAAAGCCTCAGCGCCTAGGGCTTGCCGATCGAAACGTCGGTGGTTCGAATATCCGCGGTGGGGTGCGCTCCTGTTGTTCGGTCCCAGCGCCTGCCAACCTAGCAGTACGAAAGCACCCCCGGGGGCAAGTAGATAAATAGGGACCGCTTACTAGCGGGAAGGTAAACAGCGTTCCGTGTGCGGCTCTGGCTCGCCAGAGCAGCGATGTCACGCTGGCCACGTGACCCGGAAGTGTCTCCGGGCAGCGCTGGCCCCCGGCCTCTTGAGTGAGATGGGCGCACAACCCTAGAGTCTGTCAAGACTGGCCCATACGGGCAGGGGTACCTTTACTACTACTACTACTACTACTACTACTACTACTACTAATTAAATCTGTATACCACCCTTTATCCATAGATCTCAGAGCGGTTCACAACATAAAAATACAAGATAAAAAAGACAAAATACATCATAAAAAAAGAATAACCCTCCATACACATTTTAATATTATTTATTCATCCGAAGCATATTTTGGTATTATCCAGGAATCAATTCAGTTTGAGTAAGGCTGCAGAACGTCACTGGAGTGCCAGGGTAAGGTATCAGATTGGATTTTCCTGTGTCACCTGACTAACTGAAGCTGCAGTACTTTGGAATAGTCCCTTTAAAATTAGTGGGAAGTAAGGCTTCTCCAAACCATGTACGTCAGTGATGCTGGATAGTTTTTCAAAGGCATTAAACTGTGGCGATGTTGGGAGGTAACCTGAGACTGAAAGGGGGTGAGCTATATTATAAGGTAAAGGTAAAGGTAAAGGTAAAGGATTCCTGGATGGTTAAGTCCAGTCAAGGGTGACTCTGGGGTTGTGACGCTCATATTGTTTTCAGGCCGAGGGAGCCGGCGTTGTCCACAGACAGCTTTCTGGGTCGTGTGGCCAGCAGGACTAAACTGCTTCTGATGCAACAGGACACCATGATGGAAACCAGAGCGCATGGAAACGCCACTTACCTTCCCGCTGCAGCTGTACCTATTCATCTACTTGCACTGGTGTGCTTTCGAACTGCAAGGTTGGCAGGAGCTGGGACAGAGCAACGGAAACTCACTCCATTGCAGAGATTCGAACCGCCGACCTTCTGATCGGCAAGCCCAAGAGGCTCAGTGGTTTAGACCCCAGTGCCATCTGCGTACGTGTGAGACTACAGAACGCCCAGAGCACATTTGAAGGTGTGTTGGAGAGGTCTTTCTATGATGTGGCTCCTATATGGATCGGAACCCAAATGGAGACGCTACCTGCCCAGGTGGTGAGGGTGAAGCTCAGATTGGAAATGAATTCAGTTGGGTCAAAACCCACCTCTTTGAATGTCTCGTCTGAATCTGAGTTTCATGAAGGGGATATTGAAAAAAGCACAAATTGTACCCAAACTAGTGTATGTGCAAGGACGTTCAGAGGAAGGGAGGTCTCTTGCTCCTTCCCCTCTTCCGCTGTGTCTCCTCAGGCAAGAGTTGGAATATAGAGCAGGAAACTGCAATGCTGGGAGAATGAAGGAGAATTGGATGGAGCCAGCTCTCACCTGCGCAAGATGCCTCTGTCTGATTTTTCCTCCTACTTTAGTCTCATCCCCCCATCTCAGGCCATTTGTGAAAGTTCCCCGAACCCTCAGGAGAGTCTTTCTGGGGGCACAGGGGGCTGCGTTTGGGAGGAGGCAGGAGGTTCTCTGAGCCCAAGTGCTTTGATGGATGCTACTCATTGATTTCAAAGAGAATGTAAAGGTAAAGGTCCCCCTGCCCATACGGGCCAGTCTTGACAGACTCTAGGGTTGTGCGCCCATCTCACTCAAGAGGCTGGGGGCCAGCGCTGTCCGAAGACACTTCCGGGTCACGTGGCCAGCGTGACATCACTGCTCTGGCGAGCCAGAGCCGCACACGGAAACGCCATTTACCTTCCCGCTAGTAAGCGGTCCCTATTTATCTACTTGCACCCGAGAGTGCTTTCGAACTGCTAGGTTGGCAGGCGCTGGGACCGAACAACGGGAGCGCACCCCGCCGCGGGGATTCGAACCGCCGACCTTTCGATCAGCAAGCCCTAGGCGCTGAGGCTTTAACCCACAGTGCCACCCGCGTCCCTCCAAAGAGAAACAACATGCTTAACTGCACTTTGAAATTCCGGCTGGGAAAATCACACTACGGCACCATTTGAATGGAAGGTATACAGCTAGACGAAATGTGTTTCTGCTGTGTACAAAACAGGTTGTGGTTTAGGAGGCCCCTAATTACACCAAAGGAGGGACACAAGTTTACAGTGAATACTGTTTATGTAACTTTCAAAGAAAAACAGTTGTATTATTTAGTATACACATGTTGGTATTCCTTTTAGCAAACTTCTGTAGACTTCCCCTATATTTGTGTCAGTGTGTGTGCATTTCTGTTTGAAGGGCAAGAAGACTGCCAGTTGTTTTCTATTGAAACTGGAGAAGAGGGGAAACGAAGGAATGTTCTTAAGTTTCTGATCTTGCAAGGTAAAGGATTATTTGTCGAGAGTGTTCCAAGTACCTCATTCACACTTTCTGGAACAAGTTGCGAACCGAAGCACAACCATCTTTGGATAGCCACACTTTTACAAATTTCTCAGTGCTGTTCTCCATCCAAAGTAGTGCATACAAAAACGTATGTACCGGGATCGAGCACACATAAAAATGCAGTTTTTGTGAAAATACTTTACAAAATTACAGTATATGAAGGAACCCTGCCTTACAAATATGTGTACAGTGGTACCCCGGAAGACGAATGCCTCGGAAGACAAAAAACTCTCTAGACAAAAGGGTTTTTCGTTTTCTGAGGTGCTTCGCAAGACGGATTTTCCTAAGGGCTTGCTTCGCTAGACGAAACGGCCCTGCCTCTCCTGTCATGGCGACGGTCACTGCACGCACGCACACTCGCTTCCCCGCTCCTCCGGCTCCCTCCCACCTTCCGGCTGACGGCTCCTCCGGCTCCCTCCCACCTTCCGGCTGACGGCCAACCTTCCGGCTGCCTCGCGCCACTGCCCACCCCCCTCACGCGCTCCCCTCAGAGAGCCGTTGCCGCCAGCAGCCAGTGTTGCATCCAGAGTCGCGCTCCTGAGCCCCGCCGCCCTCCAGCAGCCGCGTCGCACGGTGGACACAACGCGCGGGTGAGTCCGAGGTACCGGCTGCGGCAGCTGTCCTGCTTCTCCCCACCCCTCCCCACCGTTGTTAGTGTTTAAATGCAATTGTGCTTCGCAAGACAAAAAAACACACACAACGAAAAAACTCGCGGAACGAATTAATTTCGTCTTGCGAGGCACCACTGTATATTAGTCAAGCATGTATATATTAGGGGGAAAAATCTGCTGATAAATTTGCATGAGGACTTAAAACATAATAATCCACAAACTGATGTGGAAATGTTGAGTACTGGATTTAAGACTGGAAAGATGAGAAACTGAAAGATTCCTCCCACCTCTACCTAAGAAACAGGCTGTTGTTTCTCTTCTTCAGGCTTTAATACAAGTGAAGGACAGCTCTTCTGCTTCCCAGAAAGTTTCAGAGAGAGGCAGAATCTCCTCTCATTTTTGATGGGACCAGGGATGGTTATCCTGGCAACATGGGGAACAAAAGTGTCGCCTTTTAAACAGGGCACTCTCGCTGACTTGATTTGCCATGGATGTTCTGAAAATGTTAATCAAATAAATATGGGTCTTGCCTATTCCTCTGATAGGCTATACCTTCTCCTGTCTTACTGATAAATGACAAAGTGTGCAAATTACCCGTCCCTTCTGCAAGAATAATAGAACCATTTATAATGGCCTAATGCATCAACACTAGACAGAAATAAGAAAAGGGGTTGTCTGCTGAATGACTAGGCTTGGAAGTATTATCCCTTCAGTCACGCAGGTTAACTGGAAGGCCCGGCAGTGTTTACTTAATTGGCAGAGAAAAAGTTATATTTTATCTGTATTGCACTTTTCACATTAATTCCTCTGGCTAGACATGCCTCCCAGTTTCTCTCTAGCACCATAACGCCCTCAAACAAGGATCTAACTATATTCCCGCTGTAACCAACCTGAAACATATGTCTTGTGACAGCCCTTTGACACCCCTAACAAAGTGTGAGCTGGAACATGTTGCAATGGTCAAACAACATGTGTTAGCCACTTGTCACGATGAAATGAGCTCAGAAATGCCATGTTGACATGCAAGTAGATGCCACTTTCAGCTCAATTCAAAGCTTACTTTTCATAAATTGGGAAACAAAAATATTTCCCTTTCTGGGTAACCGATCTTCTTCAGAGGGGTGGGTGCAATAGTTGTGCTTTCAACCACTGCTTTATCTGCAGCAATTAGCAGGTGGCGATCTGTGTCTTTGTGCCATTAAGAGCTTCGCCAGCGGATTCCTGGTTTCCATTACAGATACAAGAGCAAAGTCAAGAGTCTCTCTCTCTCTCTCTGAATCTGCCCTGCATCTGGGCTGTTGACCACTGTAGTTGCAACAATGCTTACCATCCATGTCAGAATAGCTACTGCTTCACCAACATCCTGGAGATTTCTATAAAGGACCCCTGACCATTAGGTCCAGTCGTGACCTACTCTGGGGTTGTGGTGCTCATCTCGCTTTATTGGCTGAGGGAGCCAACATACAGCTTCTGGGTCATGTGGCCAGCATGACTAAGCCGCTTCTGGCGAACCAGAGCAACGCACGGAAATGCCGTTTACCTTCCCGCTGGAGCGATACCTATTTATCTACTAGTACTTTGACATGCTTTCGAACTGCTAGGTTGGCAGGAGCAGGGGCCGAGCAACGGGAGCTCACCCTGTCGTGGGGATTCGAACTGCCGACCTTCTGATCGGGAACCCCTAGGCTCTGTGGTTTAACCCACAGCGCCACCCTTGCCCCTGGAGATTTCTATATGGCACACTTAAACTGAACCAACAGCTGCTCCCTGTTTCCAGGAAACCCTTGTGTGTGGTGTAAGGGCTGGAGTGTCAGACCAGGGTTCAAATCCCCACTCTGCCATGGAGCTCACTGCGTGAACTTGGGCCAGTCATTGTCTCTCAGCCCAATATGCATCTCAGGGTTGCTGAGGACAGGGAGAACCATGGATGTCACCTTGAACTCATTGGAGAAAAGGTGGGATATAAATGCAATAATAAAGAGCGATAAACAAACCCTCGGAGCTCCAGTTGGTTGGGGGTAGACATGCTTAGGGATGCTTAGGGAGAGCCAGTGTGGTGTAGTGGTTAAGAGCGGTAGTCTTGTAATCTGGGGAACCGGGTACGCGTCTCCGCTCCTCCACATGCAGCTGCTGGGTGACCTTGGGCTAGTCACACTTCTCTGAAGTCTCTCAGCCCCACTCACCTCAGAGAGTGTTTGTTGTGGGGGAGGAAGGGAAAGGAGAATGTTAGCCGCTTTGAGACTCCTGAAGGGGAGTGAAAGGCAGGATATCAAATCCAAACTCTTCTTCTTCTAGCAGAGTATTCACAGCATTTTAACAAATGGCAATTCCCCAATTCCTGGGCGTAAGCCATGACAGTTTGGCGTAAAGCCAGTTTGTTCTATTTCTGGGAAATAGTGTGTGCGTTTTATCCACACTTTAAAAAAAAATCTGTAGAGGCTAAATCGTTAAATGCTAATGTTATACAATGGAATGTTCTTATAACCTTTGATTCCTTATGGCTGTGAGGTTTTTTGCTGTCGTTAAAAGTAAATAAAAAAAATGGCATTGGATACAATGGTGTGGGTGTCACACCCTACTAACTCTGGAAGCCCCAGTGACACCCTTCTGATCAGGCTGAACATTGTTGGGGTATTGTTACGAGCCGACGGGAGCAGAACTTGTGCCTGATCATTTTTTGTCACGTTGTTTTCCTGCCAGCACTAGAAGCCGCTGACTTAACTCTGAGGACTGACATCCCCTCTCATGCTCTGAGCTCATGGGGCTGTTTTGAGATTCCTCCCCCACCCAGGGTTTTCCCTCCCTAAATATTTTTTTTGTGCTTCTGCAAAGCACAGAGTTCTCCCATGCCGAATATCTCCTCCTTATGCAGGGATAGTGCCGATTTGGCTACAGGATGACTGAAACTCAAATAAAGATCCCTATTCATATATTTGATATTTAAAAGAAATGGGAGCAATTTTGTCTGTATTGTAGCCTCTACTTTTCAAGTGGTGCTGAAGCGAGACTCCAAGGTGGTTTGTCAAGGACAGCCAAGTCTTCTCTCTCTAGATGGGACTATTGTTACACCTCTGTCATTTTCTTCCAGATGCACACGTAGCAAAATTGTCATGAAATATTCTTAAGTATCACTATATTTCTGTACTTAGAAATGAGTATGGTCAGTACAGTGGTCCCAGTGATTACAGCTGTAGTTCAGAAGAATAAACATAAAAGCAGCTTTGGATGGGGCTATTCTTTCCAAGTTCTTCTTATGTATAACCATAACATCCTCTCCCTTGAAATTATCCGAAAGACTAACCTGAAAAGGGATATTTTGGCCCTCATAAAGATATTAAGCCCTCGTAAACCTGCCCACTTCCAGAACTGAATCATAAGTGGCCGTGATTTACATATCAAATGGACTTGTAATAAATTTCCACATAAATTCTTTCCAGCAGCGTGCAAACCCTTTTAGTTCCACACTCATGCGCCTCCTGCAATGTTCCTCCACCTGGCCAGGGTCCTTTTTATGTGGGAACATTAAACTAATTTTACTTGGAATGTGGGATGGTTTCTCAAGATGATGCACCTGATACTAAAAAGCAGTTCACAGGACTTCTTAGGAAGACAGATGCTTCCCCAGAGGCCCCTTCTGCTTTGCATTACGGATTATGGTCTTGTTTCGAGAACCAGCTCGTCTCTGACAACCTTCTGCTTCACATTTGGCATCCCTGTGACATCTTACAAAATGAGTGGAAGGTCAAGAAGTCAACTGGCTTCCTCATATGCTTCTGCCATTACCACTGGCATCAGTGGGACAAAGATGAGGGGATGCCAGGGGGGAGTGGGTGACAGAGCTGGGGGCGATGGGTCTGTGCATGAGGATAAAATGCTAGGATGGCAATATGAGGAAAGATCCATTAAAAAAAGTAAATCTCCACTGATTTCAGCTTTACAGTGAATTTTCGCCAAACAGAGCAATCCATTGTTTGACGAAGAGCAGATGACAGTGGCCGGTTGCTTCTTCTTCCATTCATGGCTTGTAACTTGATGATGTTCCCCTCTCCAATAAACATTGGAGACATGCTTTTTCTTGGCAAACTCCTCCATAAGCCCTGCTAAAGTATCTGATATTCTCCTCCCAGGCTGTCTCCCAGGGTGTTTCTCCACAGATTCAGTTGAAGTGCATTAAGGTGTTTTGTCTGTCACCCATCAAGTCCCTCTCTGTACAGAAGCCTGAAAAGGGGATGTCTGTGAAATGTGATCCTGAAGGAAGCTTGGCATGAAGCGTTTTCCTTAATGAAAGGGATTTTTAAATTTTTTAAAAAACACACAACAAAAACTCAACACCCAATAACAATATGGAAGTATTAGGTTCACTGCTTCAAAAGAAAGCAAAACACCACGTAACATCCTTCTCTTAAGTCACTCAAATTCAGCAAGCCCAACCAGTTCCATATCCATCTCCTGGCCGTTCTGAGCGTATCAGGCGAAAGCAAATCTAAATTATCCCCCCTCGCTTATGACCAGGATGAGGAGGGTCACGTGAATATAATAGAGAGGAACTGAATAAGATTGATTATTTTTACATTTAGATCCCTCCTTTCCTCCAGGGAACTCAAGATGGAGTACATGGCTGTCCCCCTCCCCCTTTTGTTCTCACAACAACCCTGAGAGGAAGGTTAGGCTGAGAGATGGTTGACTGGCCCAAGATCATGCAAAGAGCTTCATGTCTAAGTAGAGACTGGAGCCCTGGTTGCCTCGGTCCTAGTCCAACATCAACCAGGAGGCCACCAACCTTTTTTTCAGGCTCATGGAGAAGTTGGGGTTCTTGAGTGAGTACCATCGCTCTGGTCACTTCTCTG
The DNA here is from genome assembly GCF_965153285.1 of Podarcis tiliguerta. Classification (NCBI taxonomy): domain Eukaryota; kingdom Metazoa; phylum Chordata; class Lepidosauria; order Squamata; family Lacertidae; genus Podarcis; species Podarcis tiliguerta. The sequence continues at coordinate 27,639,016 of NC_139550.1, forward strand.
CCCCCAGAAAGAGAATGTCATGTACTGAGTTGAATAGGATCCAAAAAAGCAGCAGTCTGATTGGTCCTAGAACAATAGGATTCAGAATGCAGCAGTCTGATTGGTCCTAGAAGAATAGGATTCAGAATGCAGCAGTCTGATTGGTCCTAGAACAATAGGATTCAGAATGCAGCAGTCTGATTGGTCCTAGAATAATAGGGTCCAGAATGCAGCAGTCTGATTGGTCCTAGAATAATAGGGTCCAGAATGCAGCAGTCTGATTGGTCCTAGAATAATAGGGTCCAGAATGCAGCAGTCTGATTGGTCCTAGAACAATGCAGCAGTATGATTGGTCCAATCCAGATCCAGGTGGAAGTGAATCCACAACCTGATTGGCCTACGGGAGAATCCCAGAATTAGCCAATCACGTGCGACCCATTGTGTAAATAATGTATATAAAGCAGACATTTTGGGGGAACTTTCATTCCTCACTACCGTGAGCTGAATAAAGAGCATGAAATCCACACTCGACTCCGAGTATATTTCAGGGAATTTGCATGTAATGTGCACAGACTTGTTTTCTCAAGGAATTTGGGTCAACGCTATATGCAGTCGAATTAATCTGAGCCTCAAAAAACACACCGGGGTCTTCAAACTTCTGACTCCATTTCTATGAGGGGGGGAGGGGCAGATAAGGCTCTGTGACCCCAAGGGCACAACTTGTGACCCCAGCTCTAATCACTGCAACACATTGGCTCTCGCTATACTATAGTCCCCTGGCTGGCACTGTCCCTCCCGATGTCTCAAACTGTGTGTGTATCCTTGGAGCCCTTCTTGGATCTTTGAGTTTGCATTCTGCCCCATGGAGAACTCGAAGCGAGTTATTTCAGGATGTTGGCAAATGTGCTATGTTGCAAATGGCAAAAGCACTTTTGACTGCTCTGAATACAGTGATAAAAACTGGTTGTGCACATTTGAGTTCGGAATATCTTGCCTCATTGGTGCCATGGTGCCATCAGTGTCCTCTCCTCCAATCTCAGGAGTAGTTTTGCAACATTTTTTAGAAATATAATAGACATTGGGGGGGGGGGATAAGAAAAGGGAATGTATCAACAAATGAATGAACCTCAGTGCTTATTTGCTTTTAAAAAGCCAAGTAGTTTGCCTATAGCACAGAGGAAAGGAAATTTGCAAGGTCTGCCTTGCAAGTTGTGATAGCGGAAGAGAGGCTGACACACACTGAAGGCGAATAACCTGCTGTGACTCCTCTTTGCCTGACATTGTGTTGTGTCCATCAATTTCCCCATTGACAGCTGTCTAACACAATAAATTGGGTATGAAAGATTTTGCCCTCTCAAGCCCAAAGAATAATTCAAATCACAATTGTTGGTGTCTTCTAAATCCATGCCGAGGGCAGAACGTAAAAACATATATAAGGAGTGCTTTCACTTTTCAAACGAATGGGTCGGAACTTGGAAGCAGATTTCTTGCAGATCAGTGTCTGTGATCTCAACAGGAAAATTGGGAAAGAAAGGCAAAAGTTAACACGCATGCCACTCTTAAAACATTTGCACAGGTGTGTCTCCCCCAAACATGCACTTAACCTAATAGGCTGTTAAGAGCAAAGCAGCCAGAAGAAATCTCATGTAAGCACTGGAATTCTGGTGCAGCGAGTAACTTTATAAAGGATTTGTTCAAATTCACAGCATTGCTTCCTGTGCTAAATTTCCACATTAATTTCTCCTCTGTATGTATTGGTCACACTTCCCAAACTGAAGACTTGAAGTCTGTTATGGATATACTATAACACATAGGGGCTCTATTGTAATCCAGTATGTATTTGTGTTCCACGCCGGAGCATGAAATTAAATAACATATGCATAGCGCACAGAACGAAATCACATTTGCTGACTGTCGTGCTTGCTGAAGTGCCATTTATGCCAAGAATTTCTTTCGTGTTCCTTTGGACTCATTCCCTGTGCACAATGTGATTATAAATAGGGTATCAATATCAGAATTAATGGCTAGCTAGCAGGATTACAATAATGCCCAGACATTGTAGTCGGGACTGAGCCCCACTGTGCTTAACTATATCGACATGTTCCCCACTCCACTGGGGATAAGACCTACTATTAAACTTCCACAGGTGCTAATGAATGGGGAAAGCTGGCAAAATGTAGCTCCGGATTAGAATGGCGATAAGCTTAAACACTGGGGCTGTGCTCTTATTCAAATGCTGTTCCAGCTCAGAAGCTATAACTAACCTGTTATCGTCATTGGCATCTGTCTGTATAAGGAGACAATGGAGAAGTGCGCTTTTGGGACTGAGGTCAAGCTGTTGGGCAGTTTCAGTGCCTGCTGTGGCTGTAGAGACCGATGCAAGAGAGGACATGTTTTGTTGCAGCTGGGACAGAGGAAGGCATCTGGTGCTGCTGCTACTGATACATCATGGCGTTTCTTCTCTGTGCTCCTCCCAATGGTCATTTCTCCACTGGGCACTGCTGTGGATAAATGCAGCCTCGAGGCACTGCGGTCGTCTGCAAGGGATTCCCCATATGGCAGAGTTGATGTTGCCAGCCTCCATGCCACATTTGCAGACAACACAGAGTGGCTCTGCCAATGGACCTGGTGCCGGAAGCCAGCTCCCTGTAGAGCAGGTGCTTGGGGATCCGGCCGTCTTCCATTCTGTGGGCATGACCAAGCCAGTGTAGACGTTGGTGAGTCAGGAGTGTGAAGCCATGGGCTTGGGAGAACACATCTTTGTTTGGAATTCAGTCCTTCCTTGTGATACCCAGAATCCTCCATGTGGAAGGTGTTGAGGCATCGCTCCTGACGGCTGTAAGTTGCCCATGACTCACTTTCTTTCTTTTCTTTTCTTTTCTTTTTTGGATAGGATAACAATTTATAAATTGTGCGGCGAGTTCCCGCCTCCCCCCAGTAGAAATAAAGACACATGACACCATTGTTTAAGGTTAATGGGCAAAACTGGCCACAACTTTATTGATTACAGGTAAGAGCGGTATTCGCTTAGGCATTGGTCCTATCTGACTATCCGGCTTCAGCCTGATTGCTTGAAGACCGGGAAGGGTTAACACCAGCAGGGAGAGCCCTGCTGATGCACATCAACTAGGAACTCCCCCGGGGTCACCGCTCGGGGGCGTGCTTTAGGCCCTGGCCTCCATAGGCTTCGGACAAGGCAACGCCCCCCCCCGAATCCTTTATCGGACTACGCTTCAATATTTGGGGGAGGTGATGGCACTCCTCCCCCCCAACACATCTAAATAACAATACCCATACCAATGCCTAACCGCCAAGACCAAAGAGGTTGTGACAATTTGCTACGAGGTAGGCGAAAAAACCAAATGGCCGGTGCCAATTTGCAAAGTGGAAAAATTCCCCTTAACGGCGACCAGCCGAGGTCCATAGCAAGGTCAGGAAACCTTAAGGGGTGAGCGGGTGGGAAACAGTAGCGGCTGCGCTGGGCAAAGAGGGAGATCCCGGGGCCGCGCTTGCCTTAAATGAGGCTGGCTCGGGGGATGACGTGGCCAGAGGATTCCCCTGATCGCGCAGGGGCTGGAAGTCAGCCTCTGTGTGCATGTTGGGGGTGTTAAGCCCACAACACCACCTCCTCCTGATGTTGGAAGTGGCTTCCCCCCCCCCCCAAAAAAAAACAAAAATAAAAACAGCAACAATACAAAACAATACAAAAAAATTTGACTTCCCCCATGTTCCTTCCTTGGTTCCATTATTTACCAATGTACTGCATGTCTATTGTTAACTTTAAAAATCATTTAAATTACCTATTGTCCATTCATGACAAAATTACAAGGTAATCTTAAAACCCTGCTAATGTATTAATCTGGGTACAATGCTTCTGTGTATATGCAATAAACATTTTCCATTCTTCCTTAAATTCATTGTTGTCTCTTCCTCTTAGTTTTGTTGTCATTTTTGCCATTTCAGCATATTCTATGGTGAGCTCCCGTTGCTCGGTCCCTGCTCCTGCCAACCTAGCAGTTCGAAAGCACCTCAAAGTGCAAGTAGATAAATAGGTACCGCTCCAGTGGGAAGGTAAACGGTGTTTCCGTGTGCTGCTCTGGTTCACCAGAAGCAGCTTAGTCATGCTGGCCACATGACCCGGAAGCTGTACGCCAGCTCCCTTGGCCAATAAAGCGAGATGAGCGCTGCAACCCCAGAGTCAGCCACGACTGGACCTAATGGTCAGGGGTCCCTTTACCTTTTTTATGCCATTCAGCATATTCTAACGACTCACTTCCATAAAGCATCATGTTCAGCATGCAAGCCTGGTACACCTTCATCTTGGTATTGGACAGTAGCATCACATTCACCCAAACCCTTTTGGAGAAGCAAAGTGAGCCATTGCTGCCTTGCCAACTTGTCCGGCTCAGCTTCAATGGAGAGATCGCTGGTTATGGTGGAGCCCAGGTAGACAAAATTGTCCACCATCTCAAGCGCGGTGTGGTCACCAGTGCTGATGGATGGAGTGCTGCCGACGTCCTGACCGATGTTGATCTTCTTCAGGATGATGGTAAAACTGAACTCCCTGCAAGCTTGGGTCTCCACCACCCGACACGATAACATATCCTGTTCAGTTAATTACATATCGAGAACGTCGTTTTCTTCCCTTTTGTACGCCTTGAATGCCTACTGCCGATCGAATCAATTAAACGGCTTTCCATTCTAGTATTCCGAAAGAGAAAACAATATCAGGCATTTGCAAACAGCTGTGCATAGAATTTGTTGTTTTGCGACCCATCTGTCATATTTTGTTCCTTTCATTTAAAACGGTCCGAAATAGCTTATGGTTATCTTCATAGGAATTCATAGAAACCATAAAGCCGGCGAATGGGGGAAAGCGGAAAGAGGAGGGAAAGCACATGAACTGCCCTGCAATCAGGAAGCAGGTGTATGCCACATGCCCACGTTTTGTTTTTTTGTTTTAAAAAACCAGCTACATTGGAAATGAATGTGATGCTGAGGACTCAGAGACCTGGGATGGTCCCCCCCCCCCACCCAATAATACATTTATCCCAAGGTGCACTTGGGCATCTGTTTCATATTTAAGCATGTTTTACTAGTAGCTTTAAAGAAAGTCAAGCTGATGAACATCTACATTTAGGAGACCATATGTTAACAAGGGGTTGTTAGGTGACATGAGAGGCTATGGAAAGCATGCTTGCCATATGGATTTTGCCAAACTTTTTTTTGTTGTTTTTTTAAACCCACACACTTAAATGGGGGGGGGGGGGAAACACCATTAGGAAGTTTTAAATGACGCTTTGTCATTTGGCTGCTCCACAGCCAATAGATAATAGCACAAGAAAGTAAAAATACTTGACTTAAGTACACTTGCCACAATATCATTTGTGCGCTGGTTCTTACCTGAAAAGCCCTAAATGGTTTGGATCAGGAGATTTGAAAGCTGCCTGGTCTCGTCTGATGCTAACTGTCCACTGCATTCAACGCAGGAAGTTTTGCTCTGCATTCCACCTCTGTCTGCAGTGTATTTTGGCTGAGATGCAAGTTTTATATCATGGCACCCAGACTGAGGAACTTTCTGGAGGGGTTTGGTTGGCTCCCTCCCTTTTAAGCTGCAAGCCTTTTAAAAAAGTGCCTAGTTTTAAACCTGGGTCAAAAATGTCTCCTCTTTGCCGACTGGGATTGGGTCGATTTATTCTGCATTCCACTTACTGTATTTTAATTTGGTTATTCTTTGTAATTTGAGCAACTTTAAGTTCCCTTTTAGGGGAAAGGAAAGTGAGTGGGGAAGGTAGAAATGATGTGAGTGGGGAAGGTAGAAAAGAAGATTCCACCTAAACTTTAGGAAGAACTTCCTGACAGTAAGAGGTGTTCGACAGTGGAATTTGCTGCCAAGGAGTGTGGTGGAGTCTCCTTCTTTGGAGGTCTTTAAGCAGAGGCTTGATAACCATATGTCAGGAGTGCTCTGATGGTGTTTCCTGCTTGGCAGGGGGTTGGACTCGATGGCCCTTGTGGTCTCTTCCAACTCTATGATTCTATGATTCTATGATGCTATGATTCTATGATTCTATGTTATGAAGACATAATGTCCATGAAAGTCTGAGGGAGATTATCTGTAACCTTTGAAAAAAACCACCTACCCAACAAATTGAGAGGAGGAGGGGCAATTGGTCTTTCTTCTGCTAGGCTGTTGTGTTGCCATAATGGCAATGCAGAAAGAAACTTCCTTCCTCTGGTGGAAAACCGGTTGGGCTGGAGGAAGAGGAGGGCTGGAGTGATCTGTCCCCCCACTAGCAGTTGTCAGGAGTGCGTGCAGGAGCCAGGCCCTGTGACCAGTAGGGCTTCGCAGGACTGGGGCCTTCCTAAGTTTGTTCTGGAAAGGCAAGGTGCGGCTGATTGGTAACTCACAGCACCTGGTGGCAAGAGCCGGGAAGGGATACAAGGCCAGCATTTCCCTTCGGCTCTTTGCCACAGCAACTCGTTTTCTGCCTTGCTGCATTTGGCTTCTTGCTTCCTGATCCACAGACCTCAGCTTCGTGACTCCTTGCTTCTTGACCCTCGGACCCTTGACTTCATGACTCCCTGCTTCTCGACCCTCGGACCCTTGACTTTGTGACTCCTTGCTTCTCGATCCTCAGACCCTTGACTTTGTGACTCCCTGCTTCTCGACCCTCGGACCCTTGACTTTGTGACTCCTTGCTTCTCGATCCTCAGACCCTTGACTTTGTGACTCCCTGCTTCTCGACCCTCGGACCCTTGACTTCATGACTCCCTGCTTCTCGACCCTCGGACCCTTGACTTTGTGACTCCTTGCTTCTCGATCCTCAGACCCTTGACTTTGTGACTCCCTGCTTCTCGACCCTCGGACCCTTGACTTCATGACTCCCTGCTTCTCGACCCTCGGACCCTTGACTTTGTGACTCCCTGCTTCTCGACCCTCGGACCCTTGACTTTGTGACTCCCTGCTTCTCGACCCTCGGACCCTTGACTTTGTGACTCCCTGCTTCTCGACCCTCGGACATCGGCTTCTCGACTCCCAGCTTCTCGACCCTCGGACCCTTGACTTTGTGACTCCTTGCTTCTTGACCCTCGGACCCTTGACTTTGTGACTCCTTGCTTCTTGACCCTCGGACCCTTGACTTCGTGACTCCCTGCTTCCTGACCCTCAAGACCCCTGGCTTCTGGACTTTCGTTCCTGCTCCCACCCCGCCATCTTGCCTATGGTACCGACGTCCTCAGCCGGGACTTCGATTGCCCGTAAACTGGACCGTGACAGCAGTCTGCTCATTTGCTTGCACGAAATACCTGGTCACCAATGGGTGCTGAGTTGCTAATCTCATGGAGTGGCTTCTGTAATGCTGGGGTGTGGGGGGGGGGCTTCCTACAAGATTGGCCCAGAAGCTGAAACTGGCGCAGAATGGCTCCATCTTTCTCAACATCAGGGTCTTTTCCAGGGAGTCTTCTCTTCTCGTGAGGTGGCCAAAGTCTTGGAGCCTCAGCTTCAGGATCAGCACTCAGGGCTGATTTCCTTAAGAATGGATAGGTTTGATCTTCTTGCAGTCCATGGGACTCTCAAGAGTCTCCTCCAGCACCATAATTCAAAAGCATCAATTCTTCGGTGATCAGCCTTCTTTATGGTCCAGCTCTCATTTCCATACATCACTACTGGGAAAACCATAGCTTTAACTATACGGACCTTTGTCCGCAAGGTGATGTCTCTGCTTTTTAAGATGCTGTCTAGGTTTGTCATTGCTTTTCTCCCTAGAAGCAGGCGTCTTTTAATTTCGTGACTGCTGTCGCCATCTGCAGTGATCATGGAGCCCAAGAAAATGAAATCTCTCACTGCCTCCATTTCTTCCCCTTCTATTTGCCAGGAGGTGATGGGACCGATGGCCAGGATCTTCGTTTTTTTGATGTTGAGCCTCCTGCGATAGCAACACTATTGAACCTGAAGCTAGTATCTGGTTAAATCCCCTTCTGGTCTCTCTCAGCCCATTATGGGATATAGATTCTTCCAAAGAAACCTGGGTGTTTATTCAAGCCGTCTCTAGTTTCGGTGCAAATGCCATAAATCTGCTCAGGTTTGCTCAGCATTGGGCTGAAGCTCACTCCAAAGGGGTTGCAAAGCTTTGGAACGGGCGGTGATGAAACTGGCCGAAGTCTGATTTTTGTAAATGAAACCCCAAACCCGCCAAGTTTTTCTTGGTTTTGTGTTTCATTGCAAACAACCCTGTTTCTTAGGTAAGTACAGACGGCAATCATAAACATCAGTAAATATGAAAGGAAAGAAGAGGGACAGCAGACATCATATTTTTCCTCTGGAACTGGAAGCCTGCCTTGCTCCACTGCAATACAGGTTTGCAGACTTTGGCTTGGAAACGGCCCTTTAGCGAAGTTTGATACTGAAAAGTAATCTTCTTCAGGAAATGAGTACCAAAGAACTGTTATACCATGTAATAAGAAAGAAACAATGAAGTTCCCTGGCGGGAAAGTAGTTCTGCGTTGATGGACAACAGTCATTATAAACTGAGCACTGAAATAAAAATGCCTTCAAACTTTTAAAAGGAGTTTCTGTATTTTAAATACAGACGCATGCATTTCATCCTGGAAGGTTTCCAAACAAACCCTTGACTTTCACGATTGTTTAAGAACTAAGAGTTGCAGACACTCAAAACGAGGAGGAAAATATGATTTTTTATTGCCAGAGCAGACTATAGAAATATCTCATCTAACGTTTCAGTTTTGAACTATTGGGTGTGGTTTGAAAAAAAATATGTCAGAGGCTAGAGGGCTGTTGAATTTTCTCTTTCCATTGCCTTGCAAAGGAAACGGTTTGTTTTTCAAGAGTTCTCTCTTGGTTTGCAATATGGGGGCAAGTGTGCTGCTGTGGACGGTGCCACGTATGTGGGCCAAAGCATACTGTCCCTTGGGAATTGTAGTTCCCAGCAGCAGCTGTGGTAGAGAGACGCTTGGAAATTCAACTGTCATTCCCCAAACTAACACACCCAGAAACAAGAGGTGGTTTAAATTTGGATGGGGCAACTTCACTGAAGTGTCTTCAAAAACACTCAGCAGTAGAGGATCTCCTCTGTGTGCAAGTTCACCCCCTGGCATCTCTCTGGGTAGGTCTGAGGGAGACCACTGTCTGAAACTTAAGAGTCCATTGCTGTACTAGATAGACCAATGGTCTAGCAGCATCCTATGTTCTAGGACCTTGCCAACAAAGGTCCGTATAGTTCAAGCTATGGTTTTCCCAGTAGTGATGTATGGAAGTGAGAGCTGGACCATAAAGAAGGCTGATTGCCGAAGAATTGATGCTTTTGAATTATGGTGCTGGAGGAGACTCTTGAGAGCCCCATGGACTGCAAGAAGATCAAACCTATCCATTCTTAAGGAAATAAGCCCTGAGTGCTCACTGGAAGGACAGATCCTGAAGCTGAGGCGCCAATACTTTGGCCACCTCATGAGAAGAGAAGACTCCCTGGAAAAGACCCTGATGTTGGGAAAGATGGAGGGCACAAGGAGAAGGGGATGACAGAGGACGAGATGGTTGGACAGTGTTCTTGAAGCTACAAATATGAGTCTGACCAAACTGCGGGAGGCAGTGGAAGACAGGAGTGCCTGGCGTGCTCTGGTCCATGGGGTCACGAAGAATCGGACATGACTAAACGACTAAACAACAACATGTTCTAGGAAACGAGAGATAATTAAGAGAAATTGAGAAGATAAAAAATAAAAGGTTGCTTGGTTGGGCAATCCAGACATGCAGCTCATTGAAAGAAGCAAGAGTTCCTGCGTGGGTACTCTTAAATAACTCTATGGGTGTACCCACGCACAAGGCAAGCCATTTCAGGGACAAAAATTATTCGTTTTATCTATTTCATTTCATAAAATGTATAAACTGCTTGACCATAACTCCCCCTACAAATAAACCTCAGAGATTTACAGAAAGAATACAACATGATCAGATAAAACAGTTAAACATAGATTAAAACATGTCGTCATTCTACATATGTATCTAAATTTTGACCACACATGAACAAAATCTCTAATTGAGGACTCTCATTTTGGTGTCTAATCCAGAGTACAATTTTTGGAGTTATTCTGTTTGATTAGTAGCCCATCCATTCATTACAAGCTGGAAAAAATCTTATTCCAAGGAAGAAAATTATGAACTTTGGAGAGCTTATTACCACACTCTCTTTCTCTCTGTGTGTATTCCATGTAGGAAACTCCAACAGCCCTATTATGGCATAAGATGAAGAAATACCTGACAAGAGAAATGTATTTATACACATTGGCCCTGATCCATCAAGGAAGATCCAGCCAGCTTGTGGCTTGTGTTGCTCAGCGCTGGCCTTTACAATGAAGTAAATTTCACATCCCAGGTACATTTGTTTTCTTGGGGTTCACTTTTTGTGCCCCAAATGTGACACACACACACAAACACACACCATTTCTAGCAGCCAGGGGGCTTTAGAATCTGTATGTAGCAGACTGCAGCATTCTAGGTCACACAAGAGGACCTTGTGTGAGAGACTCAAGGAATATATATTTTTAGAGCAAAATATATTTTTTATAATATTAAGGAGCTACAAGAAAGTTCAGTTTCACGTAGCCCTTGCATTCCAAGTAATACCTAGTGGCTGAAAATGTATATCTTACTGACATTATTTTTGCTCATTCCGCATGAATGTTATAAAGCTGCGTTTGGAAAAAGGTCTTGCTGTAAAAGGGGTTATCTCATCAATCAAATGCTTCCCGCGTGTGCATTGAAAATAATAAACTTATGCCACATGTGTGGTTGGTGGAAGGATGAAATAAGACTCTCTATTGTTATGCAGTGGAAATATGTCTAGAGTAAACTTCTTATTCCTTGCTGGCCTGTTGGGTTTGGTGAGGTGGCCAAACAATATTCATCAAATCTCTTGGCTGCAGATGAAGGGCTCTTATTTGGAAATGCGATTATATTTATACTGCATCTGATGTGCACCTCTTGAACTTTTGCTGTGAAGTTCATAACTGTTGGTGCAGGTTGGGAATTTAAAACCAGATTCTTTAGGCAAATATGGGATACATCTCCTCTGTCCTAAACCTATAAGAGAATTGAATCCTTGAGTTCAAAACGCTTTCGAATTACTTACCATAATTTATGCTAAAAGGCATGAAACTTATGAAGAAGTTATAAACTGTATTATATATGTGTGCAGGGGGATTGATGGTATTTGGCTACAACTGCTGGGAAAATTGAAAAAAAGGATGAATGATTATAGTGGTTGCTTTGATATATACAAAGCAAGGGACTTTGATGCAGAGTGCAATTCGGCCTCTGCAATTCCACCTAGAAATGAATGGGAATTGCATAAGATTATGGAAACGCTCTTGCTCGCACATGCATGCATGAACACGCATGCACACAATATGTGCAAGCACCATGCTCTCTCGCCCAGGCAGACTCCCACCTGCTTCTGCCAAGGCTTTGCAGAGCTACCACCACAGCCAGAGTCTGACTGCCCATGGGGCAACTTGGATGGCAGGCTCAAATCAATTGGGCCTGATCCCGGCATCAGTTCTAGGCTTGTGCTGTGATCTTCTTCTTTGGTGATCCCTCGTAGCCGAGTAAGATCGTCTTCCATAAACACGGTTTTAACAATGAGTCCGTAAGTAATAATAATAATTTATTAAGTGATTGTGGAGGCCAATTCTGGATTTACACGTCCTTCCACAGTGGAGCACAGGTTTCCAGGCGGGAGTTGATCATGGTGTGGATTTGCCAAGCGTGCCTTTCACCCTTGCGTCCTGAGTACGAGTGTCTTCAAAGCCCATGACATCTTTGGTGAAGGCTGTTCTCCAATTGGAGTGCTCACAGGCCAGTGTTTCCCAATTGTTGGTGTTTATACTACATTTTTTTAAAAATTGCCTTGATAGAAACCTCTTTTGTTGACCACCAGCATTACGCTTTCCATTTTCAAGCTCTACCTCTCTTTTAAATCGGAACCAGTGAAGGCAGTGAAGGTCCTGTGAGGTGGTGGCTAATGGATGGCGGCTAATGGATTGAGGTTGAATCCTGACAAGACAGAAGTACTGTTCTTGGGGGACAGGAGGCAGGCGGGTGTGAGAGACTCCCTGGTCCTGAATGGGGTAACTGTGCCCCTGAAGGACCAGGTGTGCAGCCTGGGAGTCATTTTGGACTCACAGCTGTCTATAGAAGTGCAGGTCAATTCTGTATCCAGGGCAGCTGTCTACCAGCTCCATCTGGTACGCAGGATGAGACCCTACCCTACCTGCCACGGACTGTTTCACAAGAGTGGTGCATGCTCTGGTTATCTCTCGCTTGGACTACTGCAATGCACTCTATGTGGGGCTACCTTTGAAGGTGACCCGGAAACTACAACTAATCCAGAATGCGGCAGCTAGACTGGTGACTGGGGGCGGCCACTGAGACTACATAACACCAGTCCTGAAAGACCTACATTGGCTCCCAGGACGTTTCCGAGTACAATTCAAAGTGTTGGTGCTGACCTTGAAAGGCCTAAACGGCCTCGGTCCAGTATACCTTAAGGAGCGTCTCCACCCCCATCGTTCTGCCCGGACACTGAGGTCCAGCGCCAAGGGCCTTCTGGCGGTTCCCTCACTGTGAGAAGCAAAGCTACAGGGAACCAGGCAGAGGGCCTTCTCGGTGGTGGCGCCTGCCCTGTGGAACACCCTCCCATCAGATGTCAAAGAGATAAACAACTACCTGACATTTAGAAGACATCTGAAGACAGCCCTGTTCAGGGAAGTTTTTAATGTGCGACATTTTAATGTATTTTTAATCTTTGTTGGAAGCCACCCAGAGTGGTTGGGGAAACCCAGCCAGATGTGTGGGGTACAAATAATAAATTATTACAATAATTTATTATAATTTCGGAATAGAGTAGTTGCTTTGGAAGACAATAATCAGGCATCTGCACAACATGACCAGTCCAACAAAGTTGATGTTGAAGTACCATTGCTTTGTCGTGATCTTTTCTTCTTCCAGTACACTGGTGTTAGTTCGCCTATCTTCCCAAGTGATGTGTAAAAAAATTCAGAGACATCGTTGATGGAGTTGGAGATGGCATTTATACATGGTCCATATTTCACAAGCGTACAGTTAGGTTGGTAGGTCTGTATCAGGTCTGTATCAGGCTCAATGCTCTCTGCTTGAATCCACCATATCAAACAACATCTGTTGCCATTACAAAGTTGCAATGGAAAAGTTTGCATAAATGGTATCTGACACCCAGGCAGCTTTATCTGATACAGCCTAATACCCCTCCTGTGTGTCGGAGAGGATGAGTTGTGATGGATACATATATTCAGATGTGGTGGGATTAACCCCAGAGACAATTATTTGGAAAGTCAGTAGGTACAACCATGTTGTTAAATATGTACCTATATATAAATTCAGATCTTTGTCAGAAAGTCATTTGCTTTCAGTCACTCAGGCAGTCATGGCACACAATTGGGATGAACGCATTGAGCATGGTATCAGAGAATTTGGCCATGCACTGTTTTGTTTACCAAACAAAATTGGTTATTGTTAACCAAATAAATAAATAAAGAGTAATTGGGACAAAAGAAAAAATGATAAATTTGAAATCACGTGGAAAGTGTTTATTAGTTAAGCAAGTATCAGAGATGATGTTAGTCTTCTACCTCTTATCTTGACTATGGACTTTTAAATTTATTTCATCACTTTAAAACCCTATAAAGATCACACATAAGAGAAAGAAAATGTTAAACATTATCAATATGTATAGTTAATGAATTGTTCCCTTTCTAATATGTTTATACTTGCCCATCTGTACTTTCCTGGATGCTTATGTATGGTCTTCATATTAATTTGTTTTCACACACACACACACACACACACACACACACTATATATATATAGGGACGTGGGTCGACTTGCCGATCATATGGTCGGCGGTTCGAATCCCCACGGCGGGGTGAGCTCCCGTCGTTCGGTCCCAGCTCCAGCCCACCTAGCAGTTTGAGAGCACTCTTAAGTGCAAGTAGATAAATAGGTACCGCTTTATAGCGGGAAGGTAAACGGCATTTCCGTGTGCTGCGCTGGTGCAGGCTCGCCAGAGCAGCTTCGTCACGCTAGCCACGTGACCCAGAAGTGTCTCCGGACAGCGCTGGCCCCCGGCCTCTTGAGTGAGATGGGCGCACAACCCTAGCGTCGGACACGACTGGCCCGTATGGGCAGGGGTACCTTTACCTTTACCTATATATATATATATAAAATTTCACTTTTATGTCAACAGAACTATGCAACCAACAAAGAACATCACACCATATTGGTGGTCACAATCTCCAACAATAATAAAAGTTATAAATGTTGCAAATGTCCATATTGGCTCAGTTCGGTTAATCTTTCCACAAGCTCAAATGTTTTAACTTGTTTTCTAAACCCAATAATGATGTATCAGGTCCAACACTGCCATACGATGGCAGTGGGATTGGCTTGGGCTACAGAGGATTTGAGACCAGCTCTGCCTCACCGGTCCCTCCCCTTGGAATGCCTTGTTGGGGGGCCTTTTCATTGGCCCCTGCTAGTGCCAATCCCACCAGCAGACCCCTTGTCCACCTGTTGATCAGTTGGTGGGAAGCTGGCTCTACCAATAGGGCTGCGTGGAGGGACACTTCAACCAACTCATTCCATAAATGCTCTCCAGCAAATCCCCTCTCCAGATTCCTCTCCAGTAGCAAGGTTGTCTATTTGTTTTAAGAAATAATCTGAGCAGCTGGTAAACAAATAAATTCAAAGCAAATGAACCGGGCAAAAATAAATATAAAGCAAATGAACCGGGCAAAAAAATTTAAGAGGAATACAACCGTCCAACTAGCAAAAAAGTCCAAATTCTGAAATGTCTGAGCAAATGAAATGGTTTTAACTTGGTGCTGAGAAGAGTGCAGTGTCACCTCCCTGTAACGAGCATTCCCCAACTGGGGGGCCACCACAGAGAAGGCTCTCTCTTTCTACATAGACCACACATGGATCAGGGACCCCACCTTACAGGGTTGTTGCAATGATTTATAGAAAGAGGAGTATGAGGATGTTGTAAAGTGCAATATGAAGGCTAAGTGTGGCTTTTACATGTGATCACTGCCCAAACTGGACACGCACACTTTATTTCAGTCCGAATCCCAGCATCGTTTTCGGATTGTGTTCTGAGAGCTTGAATGCACGTTAGTTGTATCTCCAGCTGTTTGTATATCAAGGGGTCTGTGAAGAGCCAGGACTGTTTGGCTTGTGTTTTCTTGCCAGCCATGGAAGGACTGCAAAACCCAAGCTTGTATCGCCCAGGATTTTTGAGAAATGACATCAGATATGACTGATTGCGGACAGGCAAGTCAAGTGGCTCCTAGGCATTCCCATAGCCTCCGCTAGACAGCTGCAGAATAATTAGCAGCAAGATCAGCTCAGCCAGGAGTGGGAATTGTGGTTATTGCTGTTGTTCTCCTCTCCCGTGCCAAGTAATTTCTTTAGAGAGCTGACATCATACTGATCGTCTTTCTGTATACTTCTCTTTTTATCAGTTTGTTCTCATTTCTTTGGTTACATAGCAAAGCTGCTCTTTCCTCGGTCATTTCCTCAATTCGAATGCCTCTTAGTGCAGGCATGTGGCATTGTTCTTTGCAGCAACGTTGCAGGAGGGTGGCTCGCAGCAGAAACCTGTAGCGGCACAATAAGTATTTGTCAGAGTCTTGTATGCTTAATATATGTGAAACAATTTGCAATGGAAAAAAGAGTTCACATTGTGAGTGAATGAGAGATCCTGAAAAAGCAAATCGGAGGTGCCCTCTCTAGTCAGAGTAGACCCATGGGGGGTGTAGTTTAACTGGCTCTGAGTTCTGTCCTGGGGTTGTCCATACCAGAGTTTATTGTGTGCTTGCAGCTGTTTGACATTTGATTTCTGTAGACCTCATGATGTAGACCCTGAAATACTGGTCAGGTTGTGCAGATGCCTGATGATCGTCTTCCAAAGCAACTACTCTATTCCAAACATAAAAATGGAAAGCGTAATGCTGGTGGTCAACAGAAGAGGTTCAAAGTCTCTCTCAAGGCAAATCTCAAAAAATGTAGTACAGTGGTGCCCCACAAGACGAATGCCTCGCAAGACGGAAAACCCACTAGACGAAAGGGTTTTCTGTTTTTCAATGCGCTTCGCAGGAGAATTTCCCTATGGGCTTGCTTTGCAAGACGAAAATGTATTGCATTTTTTTTCGCTCCCCACCCCCTTTTTCTAAGCAGCTAAACCGCTAATAGCCTTTTAGCAGCTAATCCGCTAATCCTTTAAGCCTTTAATAGCCGCTAATAGCCACTAAACCGCTAATAGCGCTAATCCGCTAATAGGGTTGCTTCGCAAGATGAAAAAACCGCTAGACGAAGAGACTCGCGGAACAAATTAATTTTGTCTTGCGAGGCACCACTGTATAAACACCAACAATTGGGAAACACTGGCCTGCGAGTGCTCCAGTTGGAGAACAGCCTTGACCAAAGGTGCCATGGACAATGAAGACACTCAAACTCAAGACGCAAGGGAGAAATGTGCTAAGAGGAAGGCACGCTTGACAAACCCTCACCGTGATCAACTCCCATCCAGAAACCTGTGTCCCCACTGTGGAAAGACATGTGATCCAGAATTGGCTTCCATAGTCACTTACAGACTCACTGTTAAGGCCGTGTTCATGGAAGACAATCTTACTCGGCTACGGGGGATAGAAGAAGAAGAAGAAGAAGAAGAAGACCCTCAAATAACACAATTTTTTGATGCTTTCCTTCTGTGGATTTGGGTTTACTGGCTGTGGGACAATCTAATACATTGGCGGAAATTGGGTTCCAAACTGCTTCACTCAGGATCATAGACAATTTATTTTGGTGTTTTGGGGTGGTTGAATCAATCTTCACTTTCTGCTACTTCATCATCATCATTAAACCTTTTATTGGCATCACATTTGTTGTTGTTTAGTTGTTTAGTCATGTCCAACTCTTCATGACCCCATGGACCAGAGCACGCCAGGCACTCCTGTCTTCCACTGCCTCCTGCAGTTTGGTCAAACTCATGCTGGTAGCTTCAAGAACACTATCCAACCATCTCGTCCTCTGTCATCCACTTCTCCTTGCGCCCTCCATCTTTCCCAACATCAGGGTCTTTTCCAGGGAGTCTTCTCTTCTCATGAGGTAGCCAAAATACTGGAGTCTCAGCTCCAGGATCTGTCCTTCCAGTGAGCACTCATGGCTGATTTCCTTAAGAATGGATCGGTTTGATCTTCTTGCAGTCCATGGGGCTCTCAAGAGTCTCCTCCAGCACCATAATTCAAAAGCATCAATTCTTCAGCGATCAGCCTTCTTTATGGTCCAGCTTTCACTTCCATACATCACTACTGGGAAAACCATAGCTTTGACTATACAGACCTTTGTTGGCATCACATACAAACATCCAAAACAAATCAATACAGAATTACCACTTCCCCAGTGGCACAAAACATTTGCTAAAAGAAAGGAGGCAGAGCAGTCTATCGTCACATCTCTAGGTCTCCAGGGAGAACTTTTTTCTACTCCCCCTTTCATGCTTCCTCAGTGCTTTCTTCTCTTTTCCAGCTGTGCTCATAACTATCTACAATGTGCTCCTAGCTGGAACAGAGCTATAGGCACCACAGGGCAGGGCAGGGTCTCAAACAAATATGTGCTCTCCCAAACCCACATTCCCAGCAGGTTCACACTCCTGACTCAGTGATGTCTACACTGCCTTGGTCATATCCACAGAATGGAGGATGGCAGGATCTCCAAGGATCTGATCTACGGGGACCTGGCTTCAGGCACCAGGCCTGTTGGCAGACCAACTCTGCATTACAAAAATGTCTGTAAATAAGACATGAAGGCTGTCAATGTCAAACCTGCCCTGTGGCAATCCCTTGCAGAAGACCGCAGTGCCTGGAGACATTCAGGTCATGCATCTATAGCAGTGACTAGAGGAGGAATGATCTCTGAGAGGGGCAATGGGAGAAGAAGTGCCCTGGTGCATTTGCAGCAGCAAAACCAGATGCCTTCATCTGCCCCGCCTGCAACTAAACATATCTCCCCCACATCTGTCTCTACAGCCACAGCAGTAGTTTGACTTCACCCCCAAAGGTGCACTCCTTCATTGTCTCCCGAGACAGACGGGTACCAACAATGAAATCTATGTCTGTATCAAAGCTATTCATTTTGATCTCTCATGTTTGCACAAAACCAGAAAACTGCGCGAGCAAATCAGATTAAAAATGGTGTGTTGAGAATTTACAATGTCCTGATGATGTGCTTTTGTGCACCTCTTGGATGGGATGTTTTTCCTTTTATGAAATGCATGCATGGCAAAGCGCTACAATCTCCAAAGTGGCTTAGCAACCGAGGCTTCTTCCTAGAGAACAGCAGCTCTGCAAGAGCTTGCCTAACAACTCTCTGCACCTTCACCAAAGTACAGCTTCTGGAATTCTTTGGGGAAGCCGTGCCTGTTGAAAGCGGTGCCATAGTGTTTCCAATTCATGGTGTGAATGGGGCCAGCATCTCAAGATTTTTTCCTCGGCCTCCTTAATCCAGCCATGTCCTCTGAACACACAGCCTTTGTTGTCCTGGCATGGTGAGGCAGAAAGGTCCCAGACTCCCCACAAATGCCATTGATTGGAACAATGTAGCCAAGTGTGTTAGATGACATACACCAGGGCTTTTAACGACCCGTAAAAAGGTCGCTCTTGACATTTTATATTAAGCCCTTGCCCTGAAGAGATGCTGAGCTTTCCCTTTCCCTGCACTTGCTGCTGGTGACAGTGGATGTGTGCTGATGGGGGCCGAGGTGGGGAGTCCATTAAAGGGAGAAGCCTGGCGGGCAGACACTTTCTGCGCGGGACATCTGAGCGGCATTACGGCGGCTAATCGGGGCTACGTGGCCTTCTGCTAATGGGTCTGGGCTCTAGGGGCTTGCCTGTGACCTATCCAATGACTTGATCGGAGGCAGATGTCAGGAGACCAGGTTGAAGGCCAGGCAAGTTCCAGCCGCCATGGAGGGAGAGCAGAGATCCAGAGCAGGGTGCTAGCAGGCTGGCATTCAGGGGCCACCCAACACATTTTGCCGCTTGAGGCTAAGAACAAGATGATGCTTGCTGGTGCCTTCATTGTGCACCTTTAGGGCATCAGGCAAAAAATTTAACCGGGCCTTTGGTTGATTGGCATCCAATGGCCCCTTAAAATGTGTCGGGGAAGGGGCGGATTCTTGGATTTTTCTTGTTTCTATTATCAATAATAATAATAATACACAGTCATACCTCATGTTACGTTTGCTTCAGGTTGCGTGTTTTCAGGTGGCAAACCACGGCGACCCAGAAGTACCAGAAAGGGTTACTTCCAGGTTTTGCTGCTCATGCATGCGCAGACACGCTAAATGATGTCACATGCATGTGCAGAATTGGGAAATCGCGACCTGCTTGTGCGCAAACGCAGGTTGCATTCTTTTCAGGTTGTGAACGGGCCTCTGGAACGGATCCCGTTCGCAACCAGAGGTACCACTGTACTGCCCTATATGTGGGGGTTTCAGGGCGGTTCACAAAATAAAATCTAGAAATGAAGCTACAAAATACCTAATAAAAATAAAAACAGCAACCCAACACCCCTCCCCCCAAAAAAACACATTTTAAAAGGGCAAAGGATTATGTGTTTTTATATTGTCCTTTTTGGTTGTGAACTGCCCTGAGGCCTGCAGGTATAGGGTGGTAGTACTGCTGCTGCTACTAAATAATTCCATGCACAGTAGCTGTCGAATTTTATTCCAACACTGGCAATGAGCAGAGCAGGCTAGCTCATTGGATGCCTAGGAAGCCTAGAAAACAGCTCTGCTCTCGAATGGACAGGGAAGGAGATGCAGCTCAGCACCCGCTTCCGAAGGCAATTGCTTCAGTCTGCCCAATGGTAGGGCCATCCCTGCAAAGGGATTGTCTTGCCTCAACAACATGTTGCCCGGAGTAAATGCTAGGACTGATGGAACATTGTCCAGGCAGGCCTAACATAAGCATTTTAGCAGCAGCACATTTTGGACAGTACTGGCAACACTTGTCATTTGCTTGCAGATCTAGATGATCACCAATGTACTATGAGAACACTGGAGTGCAATGCTCCGTGTTACAGTACGGAAGAGGGGGCAGCAGCTGCAGGAAATCTGGAACCAGGGAAGAGGGATGGGGCAAAACTCACGCTTTAATGCAAGGCAACCTAATGTACACTTTCTGAAGCAATACATGAACTGAAACACAACCATCCTCCGGAATCCACACTTTCTTGAATTTTGTGATACAGGTCTCCAGAAGAAAAAAAGGGGCATACAAAAATACATGTATTAGTGAAAAGACCATATGCCTTATATTAGGGGAATTTGTTTGCAAAAATCTGTATAATAGGCAAAATTACAGAGACAAATATGTGTATTATGGCAGATGCACTTTAAAATTCTGGCACATTTTCCCCTAAAAAAAAAAAAAAAAGGAACCGCAAATTGCTGCAGAAATGTGGAGAACTGAAATTCAGAATAGGGGGGAAACGAGAAACCAAAATTGCTATTCCTCCATCCCTATCTGTAAGTTTTGAGTCTTTCCCTTCCTCTGCATCCGTTTAAGGGAATAATGCCAGCCATTTTGTGCAGAGGAGCTTTTTAACCTTAGCGTCACCTTGCCTTCAAAAGCAGTAGGGTGTGAATGTGTTTAAAGTACTTAGTTACCCGTGATATTGTTATCTCCAGCATCTTGAGAACTGGTTTTCTGTTTAGTGTTTATGCACAACTTAAAACAGACAACTGAACTCATAACTTTCAGGTATGTTATAATATTGACTAAATATCCGAAGGGCTATATGATCGGAAAAAATTATTGTGTGTGCAAACCAGTTTAAAATGCATGTTTTGCAGTTCCAGTCTGGCTACTCTACATGAGTTACTGTATTTAGTAAACAGAGCTAAACCCTTCTTTATTACATGATCAGTATCTTCACACTCAGCTGGAGTTAAATGCTTCCTTTGGCTGAGTTCACAGTGAACTCATCTCAAGTAGCTGGAATTACATGCACACCAAGTTTCAGGTTATAGGAAGTGATGATCCCTCAATTATAATGGCAACCTTGCGCTAGAAGGATTTGGGTTGGGGTCAAGGGATAGCAGCACACATGTCTTTTCTGGATTGAAATGCATTGAGGTCAGGAAGCAGGAATGAACACGGAAATGAATGCAGGAATGTAGCAACTGTTTTCATTATTCGTTGAACAACTACTAACTAAATGTGATGTGAAACTCTTTTTGCTAGTGTTGACCTTAAACCAACAGTGGCAAAGCGTGTTCTCCTTCATAGAGAGCACGTGTTGCGGTGGAGTCTGACAGGCCACCCGTCTGCTGCTGGGTGGGTTAGTAAGCTGATAGCCAATGGCTTTGCTGTGGCTACAGTGGTCGCTGTCCTTCAAGGGTAGGAATTTGCCCACTGAGCTAACTGGCACTGATCTGGTGGTTTTGCCTACCTCATAGCAATTCGTCACAACTGGTTGGGCATTGGGGCAATCCTTTGTTTGGGATGGAGGGGAGGTTGTAGTCTCCACCTGCCCCTCCAAACGCTGGGGCATCCCGTTAAAGGGATCCAGGGGGAGTGGCCATGTCCAAGTGCCCTGGAGGGGGCCAAAGGCACTCCCCCAGACAGTGGTCCCTGCAGGGGTCACCTTATTGGATGTAAGTCTCAGGAACCCCTGCCTGGATTGACCACACGTCACTTCCGGCGGGTGGGCTGGAAGTATTTAGATTGCCTCATGCCCAGGCCAAACCTCTTTCATCTGTATTCAATGAAGTTGTGTCCTGTTTTGACCCCAAACCCAGTCTTATTATACAGGTTGGGGTATGGGAAGTCCAGTGTCTGGTCCTGCAATATGGGCAGGTGCGTTTGCAAATAAAGAAGGAAAGCATTTTAGCGGGGACACAACCTCCTGTTCTGAGACGGAAGAAATCTCAGAGAATATTGGTGGCATTTTGTAGGGCTCAGCCTATATTGAAGGGTCTTTAGGGTTGGCCCCTGATGCCAGACATGCATTCTGATGCTTACAAATGTTTTCAGCTTAAAAAGACTCTTTAAATATCATTGAATGATTATTGAAAAGTGTTTAGGGCTGTTGTTGTTGTTATTTAGTCGTGTCCGCCTCTTTGTGACCCCATGGACCAGAGCACGCCAGGCACTCCTGCCTCCTGCAGTTTGGTCAAACTCATACTGGTAGCTTCGAGAACACTGTCCCACCATCCTCTGTCGTCCCCTTCTCCTTGTGCCCTCCATCTTTCCCAACATCAGGGTCTTTTCCAGGGAGTCTTCTCTTCTCATGAGGTGGCCAAAGTCTTGGAGCCTCACCTTCAGGATCTGTCCTTCTAGTGAGCACTCAGGGCTGATTTCCTTCAGAATGGAGAGGTTTGATCTTCTTGCAGTCCATGGGACTCTCATGAGTCTCCTCCAGCACCAGAATTCAAAAGCATCAATTCTTCGGCGATCAGCCTTCTTTATGGTCCAGCTCTCACTTCCACTACTGGGAAAACCATGGCTTTAACTATACAGACCTTTGTCGGCAAGGTGATGTCTCTACTTTTTAAGATGCTGTCTAGGTTTTTCTTTGCTTTATTTAGGGCTAGGTTTCTGCTAAGATTTATAAAGCAGTGTTCGCAAATATTCGTTATATGTGCTAATATCAATGAACAGGATACTCAGGTGTACTTTATATGAACAAGACTTTTGTTGTAGCATTGTCTGTCTTTAGCTGAATATTTTTGGTTACTTTCTAAGTGGTTCTATATCAGTGGTTGATTATGGTCTGCAGGTCAAAATCAATGGAAAGATGGATGCTGCTAATGTGATTTAATACATTTAATGATGATGTGATTTAATACACTTACTCCAAGGAGGGAAAAACAAATAAATGTAGACACTCCATCACAAATAGAATACACTGAACATTTAGATTCTGTCCAAGGAACTATAGTTAGAAAATTTCTGATTTTATAAACTAAGCACCTTGCTTCTGTCCTATTCTGAATAAATGGGGAACAACTGTTGTTTTTCTTTTTTTCTGATGATTTCTACAGTATTAAAACAGTCTTCTAGCAGGCCCAATTTCCCCATTTACTATATTGGGTTAATATTGGAAAACTAATAAAAAATTTATTTGAAATAAAAAAATCCCATTTACTCTTGAACTTCTTTCTGTATTTTTCATTAGGCTCACACAGGAGTCCAAAAAACCAGGCTTGGCTTACTAGCCAGAGTTGCAATTTGTGATCAGCGCTGACTCCTTCCCACACCCTTTGAAAATCTTTTGTGTGCACCAAAGAACTTGCAGGGCAGAAGGGGGGTTTTGCCACTGGACTTAATATTTGATGAATTATTGTATTTTAATATTTTGCTGGAAGTTGCCCAGAGTAGCTGGGGAAACCCAGCCAGATGGGCAGGGTATAAATAATAAATTATTATTATTATTATTATTATTGGATCAAGCTCTTACGTTGCTTCTACTTCCTCCAAAGATCAGCAGCACAAGGCCAAAAATATCTAAGATAGAGGATTTCATAGCTCTGCAACCAGCAAAAGCACCTCTGCCAGCACGAAATCTGGAATCCCTCCTCTCCAAGGACTCAGCTGTGAGGGAGAAGATGGATTTTCAATTTGTTGGGTATGGTTGGGCTCAGCCAGAGATATTGATGGCAGCTGCCCTGTCGAACCTCGGTTCCTTGTATCCTTCCCTCTAAGGTAAAGGGACCCCTGACCATTAGGTCCAGTCGTGACCGACTCTGGGGTTGCGGCGCTCATCTCACTCTATAGGCCGAGGGGCCGGCGTTTGTCCGCAGACAGCTTCCGGGTCATGTCGGCAGCATGACTAAGCTACTTCTGGCAAAACCAGAGCAGCGCATGGAAACGCCGTTTACCTTCCTGCCGGAGTGGTACCTATTTATCTACTTGCACTTTGACGTGCTTTCAAACTGCTAGGTGGGCAGGAGCAGGCCCTGAGCAACGGGAGATTGCCCCATCATGGGGATTCGAACCGCCGACCTTCTGATCGGCAAGTCCTAGGCTCTGTGGTTTAACCCACAACACCACCCGCATCCCAGCCTTCCCTCAGCCACGGCACAAAATAGGTATTGCCCTGAGGGAGACCCACAAATTGAGTTACTCAAACAAGAACATTTTCCTTCTTGACCAAAGGAATCTCAGAAAGAATTGTGGGTTGGAAAAGCACCTTTGAGAGTCTCTCAGATTTGGTGCACGATAGCAATATGCCTTCAACTCTCACCTGTTTCTGAAAAGAGACAGGGAATAACTCTCTTTTTGCTACAGCTGGGGCCAATCCCCGTAGAAAATAATGATTTTTTCACCCCACAAATTCTTTCTGCAGCACAGGTTCATATGTCGACGAGCAAACGAGATTTGAACGAACAAATGAACTTCCCTCAAAATGGAGGTTGGAATACAAATCATTTTGGGACTTCATATAAATTCAATTGACATTTTTCCTCTGCTGTGTAATGTGAACACTCCTCTGCATTTCCTCATCTTGACTGAGAAATAATGTGCCAAATACCACAAGAAAGGCTGTTCTTCTGGTTCCGCAAACCTGGCTAATAAAAAGAAATAAACTGCGTTGGAAGAAGCACAAGGCCCTCTCCTTAAGCCCACAGGATTTCTCGGCCTTTAGAACTAAACCAAAGGAGGTCAGCCATGTTTCTTCTTGTATCCACACAGAAAATCTTAAAGTTTGCCCATTAGAGGCAATGAACATTAATACAGAAAAGGTTAAAGTATCAAAATGTTCAAAAAGGATATGTAATTTAATGGGCTTCTGTAATAGAAGGCTCAGAAATTGAATTCGACATGTGGAAGAGATCAGAAACTTATCCACCTAAGTCTGTAGTCCTTCAACGTTATATATACTGAAATATTATAAAGTTGCCTTCCAGAGAACCAAACTGGAGACGAGGGAAGACACAGTGACCAGGCTGCAAAGGAAATTATTTCGTCGATTCAGAGCCAAAAGGTGAACTTTGGGACTCGCCAGATAAGAGGGTCCACTGAGGATGTCTTGCTCAAGGAACACCCAGATCCTGAAGCTGGCAGTGACTGGCTGGTCATGTGGGAAACCCCTTGATATTTCCGGATAGCCCTGCTCTCTGGCTACCAGTATAAACAGTTCGGTTGGTGAGTACCGGGAAAAGGACTTTCTCTGTGGTGACCATCTCTCTGCCAAAGACCCTCGCCAGGGAAATTAATGAGGTCCCCTCTTTCTTGTCCTGTAGAAAAACTTAGAGGACTTACAGCTCTCTATACATATGTATTACATAAAAGGTAAAGGGACCCCTAACCATTAGGTCCAGTCGTGACCGGCTCTGGGGTTGCGGCGCTCATCTCACTTTATTGGTTGAGGGAGCCGGTGTACAGCTTCTGGGTCATGTGGCCAGCATGACTAAGCCACTTCTAGTGAACCAGAGCAGCGCACGGAAACACTGTTTACCTTCCTGCTGGAGTGGTACCTATTTATCTACTTGCACTTTGAGGTGCTTTTGAACTGCTAGGTTGGCAGGAGCAGGGACCAAGCAACAGGAGCTCACCCTGTTGCGGGGATTCGAACCGCCGACCTTCTGATCGGCAAGTCCTAGGCTCTGTGGTTTAACTCACAGTGCCACCCGCGTCCCATGTATTGCATAGATGGATGATTATAGAGTTGTCAGTTTTGATAACTATTTTACCTGCTACTGTTATTTTTAATGGTGTTTGCTGCTTTTACTTGGTACCGTGGTACCTCGGTTTATGAACTTAATCCATTCCAGAAGTCCGTTCTTAAACTGAATCCGTTCTTAAACCGAGGCGCTCTCTCCCTAATGAGGCCTCCCTTCCACCGTTCGGTTTCTGTTCGTAGACCAAAGTAAAGTTCACAAATAGAAATAGATAGAAAAATGGAATTAGGTTCAGCCTCCAAGGTGTGGAGGAGAGTGAAACTAGGGTTGCCATATTTCAAAAAGTAACAATCCGGACACAAAAGTTGCTCAGTTTTTTTGGGCAAAGTTGTTGAGCTGCACTTCTTCTTCTTCACCTCAATCTATTGAAAAATCTAAAAAAAAAAATTGAGAATTTATTTTAGTGACACTGTTTCCAACTGCCGTATTCCAGCTATATCCGGAAAATTCTGGACGGATGGCAACCCTAGCTGGCAATGGTGAGAAGGAACACATGATCAGGGCTATGCACTCCCATCCTTTATACAGACAAAAAAACCTGCCCAAAATTTACTTTATAGACATTGGGCACTTGTTTAAGGCCAGCCTGTTTTCAAAAAAAGAAACGGCCCCTCTCTCACACATAAGATATGCCTAGCAAACACGCAAAATTAATTTTATAACTGAATGATTTTAGAGTGTTGTTTGTGCTGTACTTTTGTACTGTTTTATTGTTGTTAGCCGCCCTGAGCCCGGCTTCGGCTGGGGAGGGCGGGATATAAATAAAATTTTATTATTATTATTATTATTATTAAAATACGGACTAGTCGACTGACAAATCTGCACATTGTTTTGAACTCTACTTGCACAACACAGTGCGGTTTCTCCCATCATCCAGTGTCGGAAAGCAAAGAAATGGCCCACAAGGCCCAACACATCTGCTTTTTTACAATCTGAACATAGAATTCACATCTCAAATATCAAAAGCGCTTCCTCAAGACACAGTTATGAGGGAAACCTGGCCAGCCAAAACGTATTTTCTTTCGCTACTTCTCCACTCAAGATCTGAAGGGATTCTAGAAAAGTTTCGGTCTCCGAAACTTGATCTGACCCTCTTCAAAGAGCTGATTAGTTAAGTGTTCATTAATTAGTTAGCGTTTTATTGGCATCGGATTTGGTGTTTTAAAAAACCCAGTTTTGTGGATTTCCTATCCTCTCCCCCCAGGAACTGAATGAGTTAAAATGTCAAAAGTTGCCTAGAAAATATAACAGTGCTTCCCCTTTTTCATCACCACATGTGTTATTTCAGAGATATTTATTCATTTTATTTCTATCCCAACTTACTTCCAAGGAGCTCAAGGTGACAAACATGGTTCGTCCCATTTTTTATCCTCACAATAGCCCTGCAATGTAAGTTAGGCTGAGAGACTGTGACTGGCTGAAGGCTTGGTCACAATTACCGTATTTTTCGCTCTATAGGACGCACCGGACCATAGGAGGGGGAGAACGGGGGGGGGTCTTGTTCTCCCCCTCTAAAACAAGGTGTGTTCAAGGTGCATTCACCCAAAGCCTCTGGAGCGCAGCAGGAGTTCCCACTGCGCTCCGGAGGCTTCAGGCAGCTACCATCCCCAAGCTAGAACAACGAGCCCTCCGTCTCGCTGTTCTGGCTTGGGAACAACCTTGCTAGCCTCTGCAGGGCAGCGGGGTGAAGGCACCCCGCTGCCCTGCAGAGGCTTTGTGCACAGCCATCCCCAAGCTAGAACAGCGAGGCGGACTGCTCTGCAGCGCTCCGTCTCCCTGTTCTGGCTTTGGGCTTAGCCGCGCAGCCTGCATTCGCTCTATAGGAAGCACACACATTTTCCCTTAATTTTTGGAGGGGGGAAAGTGCGTCCTATAGAGCGAAAAATACAGTACCTTTTGCCTTGCACTTTTCAGGACAAGTCTGCACTTTATAGCTCTGGGCCTAAGAACTATTGCGTAGATAAGCACCGAGTGAGGATTTGAACTCTGGTCTCCCAGGTTCTCAACTAACACTCTAACCATTACACCACACTGCCCCTTCATAGAATACAGTTCACTCGGGGATACTCTTGGGTGGGGGATAAATCTGCCCCTTCCTCCTCCTGTTGTTGTTTTTTTCCCCAGAGTAAGAATGAGATTTTTGCTTTCTCAGCTGCATCTCGGTTTGCAAGATCTTGGCTTTGTACCATAGAAGCCAACTGAGAGCCAAGCCGGCCTCTGTCTGCAATGCACCGCCATCTTGGGTTATGTCTCTTGGTCACACGAAATAGAATACTGGGGAACTGGAATAGAAAGGTGGGAGGTGGCTTTTATACATACATACATACATACATACATACATACAGAGAAAAAACACCTACCAGCCTAAAAATAACAATTTTGAACCTCGTTTCAAGTGAACTTCTGGATCTCATACAGTTTATATAACACAATTTAATTTTTTTAATTTATTTTTGCTCCATTTCTCTTACCTATTTGCTCTGTTAATCTCTCCTGAACCCGGAGCTCCCTTTTGGTCACACTGTGATAGCATTAGCCATTATTATTTAAGTTTACAGTGGTACCTCGGGTTAAGTACTTAATTAATTCCGGAGGTCCGTTCTTAACCTGAAACTGTTCTTAACCTGAAGCACCACTTTAGCTAATGGGGCCTCCTGCAGCTGCCGCACCGCTGGAGCACAATTTCTGTTCTTATCCTGAAGCAAAGTTCTTAACCAGAGGTAATATTTCTGAGTTAGCAGAGTCTATAACCTGAAGCATATGTAACCTGAAGTGTATGTAACCCAAAGTACCACTGTATTCCGGAGGGAAATATATTCTTAACCGGCTTATAAATTCAAGGCACTGTTACCCATTGTACCGCTGCTGCTCTGAATAAATACAGCAAGTGGGAGTCCGAAACTGCAAATGTTGAATCTTGCGAAAATCCAAATCCCAGCATCTCAAAAACAATTTCTTTTGGAATGGGACTCATCTGCAAAATCTTGTCCACACCCAGGCCTGCGGCTGAGTCAGAAGTCCTGATGTTTCTCCTCTTCTTCATGAAGCCCCACTGCCACCTGTAGGTCAAATCCACATTTGAGAACTTGCCAGGGACAAAAGGAAATCCATACCTTAGGAATTCCAAGAGGAAAGTGGAGAAATGAGTGGCTTTGAGGTCTCGATCCCATAGGATTTGAAGGGAGCAACTGATTTTTAGCTGACCATTCCTTGAAGAGTTGCTAAAATATAACAAGGCTATTTAAAAAAAAAAATATTGATTTTAACATATAAATTATAAAATGTACCACAAAACTTATCACTTATACAATCTTTTTAGACTTCCATCAGCACCTCTGATGATCCACCATTTTAACCACTTCTTATGCATTTCTTAACTTTATATTGCCTTTATATCTCTTAACAAATCATCCTTCCCCTTCTCCAATTTTGCAATACTTCCAATAATACTCCTCACAAAACTTCTTGCAAACCTACAAACGTCGTCTGATCTTCACAAATACTTCTCAAATGGTCCGTAAATTTACTGCATTCTTCTGTGAATTTCTGGTCCCGCCAGTTTCGAATCCTTCCTGTTAGTTTATCTAATTCTGCATAGTCCATTAAAACAAGGCTATTTAATTGATGGGAACGAAAGAAACCTGAATGTTTCATCTGATGAAGTGAACTGGAGTCCACAAAAATGGTCGCCACAATAAATTTATTTCAGGCAACACAAGACTCCTTCTTGTTTTTGCAACAGATGAGCACAACTACCCGCTCTGGAAATTGCAAACGAATACGGTTCGGTTTCCATATTTGTGTCGCCCCCCCACCCGACACACACAATATCCTTTTTAATGGCTTCTTCTTTGTCCCCCAGATAATGCTAATGACTTCAGTGGTTTCAAAGGATGTTCATGCCTGGTAGAGGCAGCAGCCGACTGAAATCTATCTTTGTTTGCTCGGCTTGTGAAAGCAAAACCTCCCAGGCTGCTCTGCTTTCTTGCTCGAAAGAGATAACAAATGCAAATTGAGTCGTGATGGGCGGCTTCCACCCAGTGTGTGGTAAACAGCGGGAGCTTCGGCCCATAGCTGGGAAACCACAACACAAATAATTTGGCTAGAAAGAAAAACAAAGCTGTGAAGGAAAGGGACCCACTCTGCTTACTGGTAAAACTGGGGTTTCTTCAGAGCTCTGCCAATGTTTACAAGCAAAGATTTTCCTCTTTGGGAGGCGATATCTCTTGTTCTTGTGTTTGCTATCTGACTGGCGAATCCTTCAGCACCATTTTTCTAAAAATAGTCCTTTCATGATTACTATAAGGTACCAACCAATCAGGGATCACATACTATGTCAATGCAATGCCCTTACAACACTACGATGATGCCACATAGCCAATCAGGATTGGCTATATTACAATGTCATAGAGGCAATTTGGAGTGAGAGCAATATTCCTGGTCTTTTTTTTTTTTTTACTCCTGCTTGCCTCCTTGTTAGATAATTCGCCCAAATCAGGGTGCAAATGGCTTATGAAATATTTCACAAAAACACATTCACTCCTTCTGGCTCCAACCTAGATTTCTCAGGGGTGTAAACAAACAGGGGCCATCCATGACTGTTTCCTGTGTGGACTCAACTGTCCAGCTGGTCCCCAAAGCGAGGCATCAACCAGAAAATACAAGAGGCCTTTGCACTTCTATTGTAGAGTCCTCCAGTCCTCTATTTCCTCCCTGGGAGGCGGGTGGCGCTTTGGTCTAAACCACGGAGCCTCTTGGGATTGCTGATCGGAAGGTCGGTGGTTTGAATCCTCATGATGGGGTGGGCTCCCATTGTTCTGTCCCAGCTCCTGGCAACCTAGCAGTTTGAAAGCACGCCAGTGTAAGTAGATAAATAGATACCACTGCAGCGGGAAGGTAAATGGCGTTTCCATGCACTCTGGTTTCCGTCACGGTGTCCCGTTGCACCAGAAGCAGTTTAGTCCTGCTGGCCACACAACCTGGAAAGCTGTCTGCGGACAAACGCCGGCTCCCTCGGCCTGAAAGTGAGATGAGCGACACAACCCCATAGTTGCTTTTGACTGGAGTTAACCATCCAGGGATCCTTTACCTTTTACCTTTTTTACTATTTCCTCCCTGAAGCTTCAGGTCTTAGCTAGGTCTTGTAATGCAGAAGTTGTAATGTGCAAAAGACAGACGTTTATGAAAGACAATTTCCCTTCCAGTTACATATATTCCACTTTCCTTCCTTCCATATATCCCCCATATATGACTTGCCATAAGCACCCAGCCAGTGGCGTAGCGTGGGGGGGTTCAGGGGGGGCCGGCCACATGGGGCGCAACATCTGGGGATTAGGGTTAGGGGGCGCAAATCCACAGGTTAGGGGGCGCAAATTACTTGCCTTGCCCCGGGTGATGACAACCCACGCTACGCCACTGCACCCAGCCCATAATCTTGTGCTCAACTGAACAACACCGTGAATTTTAGCACGCGAATTAAATGTACGAGAGCGGGAAAGATGGCCTTGCCCTGATATTTCTACATCCAAAACGCACAATATGATTGCAGTATGCACAACTGACCTTCATCTGGCATTGTCCAAGCTGCCAGTGTTTTGATTTCCCCCACAGATGAGAATATCGCCACTGCTCCCCAATCATGTTCAAGGGGTAGTTCTCATATTCTGAGCAGAGAAGCCTTTCATTCTAAAAGAGGCCAACAAAGGCGACACAGGCCCACAGTGACGCAGGCACAGAGAGACTTTTCTGATAGTTTGGTGGTCCCAAAGTGGCCATTTCCCATTACTTCAGCACCATTGGCAGAACGAGTCATCTAGCCCTGTGATATTCACAGAAAGTCCAGCCAAACATTCATGGTAGAATCTACTGCCTTCACCAAACTTACAGATCTTTGTATTTAGTGATTCTAATGCCCAGTCTAATGTCCTTTTTTCAACCAGAACTTGCTGGAACTGAGTTTCGGCCCCCTCTCAGGTGGGTGCCATTGCCATTCTAAGAGAACGAGGGTGGTGTTCGTGGTGAGTTCTGGCACCTCTTTTTCTAGAAAAATAGCAATATATACAGTGCTTTTTTCTAAAAAAAAATGTTCAGCGGTACTCTCCTTTTCCTACTGATATTGAAATACTGCCCCTCAATGAAGCCAGACTTAGATTCAGAAAATGTTTAGGGGTATGCGTACCCCTGCGTCCCCCCAGGAAAAAGCACTCTGTGTGTGTGTATGCGTGTGTGTGTGTGTGTATCCCAGTAAACATAACAAAAGAAAAGCAGTGGCCCCTTTCATTTAACTACTGACCCTCCTTCATTCAGGAGATTGAAAGTGAAATTGGAACCCCAAGCTCTGTTTTCTCTCTCCTAGTAATCCTCTGTCAAGAAGCTGTCAGTCACTCTCCCCTTTCACAAAAAGACCAGCAACTTAAAAAATAAAATAAAGTGTTGACTTGAGAGACAAAGCAACTCTGATATGTACCCTAATGGTTACTTAGAAAGTGTTTTAACACTCAGCAAGACAATGTTCACTGGGTCAAAAACGGCTGAGAAGGTTTGGCCTCAGAAATGCAAGGTTCCTGGTTCGATAGAGCTTGGACTGCTTCTTCTGAAATAAGAAAAAGTAGAGACATCACCTTGCCAACAAAGGTCCATATAGTAAAAGCTATGGTTTTCCCAGTAGTGATGTATGGAAGTGAAAGCTGGACCATAAAGAAGGCTGATCGCCGAAGAATTGATGCTTTTGGATTATGGTGCTGGAGGAGACTCTTGAGAGTCCCATGGACTGCAAGAAGATCAAACCTCTCCATTCTGAAGGAAATCAGCCCTGAGTGCTCACTGGAAGGACAGATCGTGAAGTTGAAGCTCCAATATTTTGGCCACCTCATGAGAAGAGAAGACTCCCTGGAAAAGACCCTGATGTTGGGAAAGATGGAGGGCACAAGGAGAAGGGGATGACAGAGGACGAGATGGTTGGACAGTGTTCTCGAAGCTGCCAGCATGAGTGTGACCAAACTGCGGGAGGCAGTGGAAGACAGGAGTGCCTGGCATGCTCTGGTCCATGGGGTCACAAAGAGTCGGACACGACTAAACAACTAAACAACCACAACAAAGGCATGTCTACTCAAAAGGAAGCCCCTTTTCATTCAGTGGACCTTACCTAATGGTTCGCATTTATAAGACTGCAGCCTAAGTTGAACTTGCTTGCACGACTAAACGACTAAACAACAACATACACGCCCATCAGATGTCAAGGAGATAAAGAACTGCACAACTTTTAGAAGACATCTGAATACAGCCCTGTATCAGGAAGCTTATCATGTTTGACATTTTATTATTTTTTATGTTTTGGTGGAAGCCGCCCAAAGTGGAAACCCAGCCAGGTGGGCGGGGTATCAATACTAATACTAATACTAATACTAATACTAATAATACTAATACTAATACTAATACTAATACTAATACTAATAATATCCTTTGCTTCAGTTTCAGTTATTAACAACAACCTTTTAATAGGGTGGTGGTGGGGAGATAGTATATTGTACAAGTTCAGTTACGGCTCTTTTTCTTTCGTCTGTAATTACTGTTTTTAAAGGGGGTAAATGTCAGACTGCCCCCAAGATGCATGTGTACTTCTTAACTGACAAGTACCTGTGTTAAATGATGGGAGCAAAATCCCTGGAGAGGCCAAGGTGCGTTATACACGACTTAAGAGAATTTAGGAAGGTGCGTCATCTAAAAGTCTGGTGACAAATGCCGGTCAAAGACATGAATTAAGAGAAGAGGAAAAAGAAGGGAGAGTTTGGTGCTTGAGGCGGAAGCTGCAATGGAGACAAATGGCTTGTCAGGCTGAAATCTGCTCATTCTCTTCGTGGGATGAACACGCTCATATCCCTGCTAGTTTGCAACACAATATTTTATTGCCTGGCTTTAAAAAATAAGTGCTCATGAACCAGAAAGTATTTCATTTTTATTTATTTTTTTACTTTTAAGAAGGGTTTTTTCTTTTTTTTAACCTTATGCTTTTGGATTCTGTTCCAAAGATTTAGCATAAGCTAAGAGCTTATGGAGGAAGAAAATTTAAAAGGAGTGAATCGCAGAAATACATCTGGCATGAGAGAACTCTCTTCCATGAAGGCAGCTCCAGGAAATAAAAAAATTAAGCCCGAAATAGCAGTAGCATCTTATGATGGCTCCCTTGCCTTCCCGACCACTTTAATTATCTAGTTTTGGAATAGAGGTGAATTGGAAGCAGTGTGTGTGTGTGTGTGTGTGAGAGAGAGAGAGAGAGAGAGAGAGAATGGAGGGGGAGGAATAAATTTGAGGACAAAGAACATTTGTTCTGAAATGTTCCCACCCACGTTTGTAACTAATGTCCCTGTCCCTGTGATGCATGAAATGGATGCAGTATTATCATTTGAGGAGTTTAACAACAACAACAAAAGTTTCTTCTTGTACACCAGCTTGAGCTTTCAGCGGAAAAGTTGTGTGGGAAGTCCGCTCACCTTTCCCCCCCAGACAGCCAGGTCACAACAGTTCCCCAGCCAAGGGGGCAGAGGGATGCTGCCTCTGCCCTACATCTCACCGGCCACGTCATCATTGCTGGAGGGCAGCCCCAGGGTGTGAATCCTGTCTGAAGCCTGGGCCTGGGTTAGGGCCATGTCACAGCCCCTACAGGGACCCCTGGGGGTGCACCTATTTGATGTAAGTCACAGGGCACCCCCTATCAGTGGTTTACCCTTCCGTGGACTCCCTGCAGGTGGGCAGGAGTCGAGATCTAGCCTGGCTTCACCCCAATGCCTAAACCAAACCGCTCACATCTGTAACCAATAAAGTTGTGGCCTATTTGTGTTAGGATATAGTTCCACCTTAAAAGGAACAGGTATGACTGTTGTGTGTCACATGCCTGTTTACATTCCAGCACAGTCTGCTGGGAACTTCCGTTTGTATATTGCTATTGCTATACTTCTGTTTGCTTGGAAAGGAAGCAGACATGTTTTTTCCTTTGTTCCTCATGCTGAATAAACGCCAAGAAGAAGAAGAAGGACGAGGAGGAGCAGGAGGAGTTTGGATTTGATATCCCGCTTTATCACTACCCGAAGGAGTCTCAAAGCGGCTAATATTCTCCTTTCCCTTCCTCCCCCAAAACAAACACTTTGTGAGGTGAGTGGGGCTGAGAGACTTCAGAGAAGTGTGACTAGCCCAAGGTCACCCAGCAGCTGCATGTGGAGGAGCAGAGACGCGAACCCGGTTCCCCAGATTACGAGTCTACTGCTCTTAACCACTACACCACACTGGCTCTCTGTAAATTTACCACACTGTAAATAATGCTTACACATGTCTCTATCCGCCACTTCTGTTGTGAAGATTTATTCACTCTGCTGATAAGAGCATGCTCAGCTTCTGAAAGTTTTGGAAGCTCGGGTCGTTGATTGACCCTGTTCAGAGAACCGGAGTTCGTCTGGCTGCTGGCCAGTGGCTGGAGCCAGCTGGGGGCCTGCCAATTGCCCCCCGTATCCACGGCAGCATCCCAACAACTTGAACCCCTAAACCAAAATGCTCCGTGTCAGTGTGCGTTTTCGTTCTCCTGGGAACTTTGTGGCTTGGATGCCTTGGCATGCAAGAAGCTACTAAACTGCTTGCTTTTTCACGAGTAACCCAACCAAACATCCGTCAGGATGGGTCATGAGTCCTGTGGACGGGAGGTGGGGGGAGGCTTGGGGTGAGAATGTGGAACTGGAGGAGCTGGATCTTGGAGAGGAGCCCAGCGGCAGAGGTGGTGGGGGATGGACAACACCAATTCAGGTCCAGAGGAGGGCTCCAGCAGATTGTGCACCTTCTTCCTGAGCTGATCATCACAGCAGAAGCATGTGACTCTAGCACTTCCTCCCATCAGCGAGTTGCCTAAAGATAGGTCCATATAAACCAGGAATTATCTTCACATGTGGTGGGAGTGTTAATATGTACACTTTTTTTTTGGCAAAGGGTGTTTAAGGAGATAACAGAAATCATTGGGTTAAAGCCCAGAGGTAGCGCTATTATCAATTTACGATGGGATGGAAGGTCTGCAGACCATGAAGGACTTGCTCACAAATTTATTGACAGCTGCACAAATTATTATAGCTAGGAAGTGGAAGGGGCAAGCAGAAAATAAAATGGAAGAATGGTATAAAGAGGTGTGGGATATACCGTATTTTTCGTCCCATAGGACGCTCCGCCCCATAGGACGCACCTAGTTTTTTGGGGGGGGAAATAAAGGAAAAAATGTTTTCCTTTATTTCCCCCCCAAAACCAGGTCGGGGAACAGTGGGATGGCGGCGCTGCGCCTCCCCGCTATCCCCCGAGCTTGTGGGGCTGGCCGATGTCTGCCCGGCGTGCGGGGCACTCTGCTTCAGGGCGCCCCACGCGCTGGGCAGCAGGCTGCTATCCGCAGCCTAGGGAGCCCTGCGGGAACTCCCGCGGGCTCCTCAGGCTTGCTGATAGCTTTCTGAAGCCTGGAGAGTGAGAGGGGTCGGTGCGCACCGACCCTTCTCGCTCTCCAAGCTTCAGCGAAAGCCTGTATTCGCCCCATAGGATGCACACAGATTTCCCCTTCATTTTTGGAGGGGAAAAAGTGCGTCCTATAGGGCGAAAAATACGGTAGCTATTAATGATAAATGAACATGTGTCGTTAAGGTAAGATGGGGAATATGCAGGAGAAATTATTCTGAGGAGATATAGAAGGTGTTTGTAGAATTTCTACTGTTAAAACAGAAAGGGGTCAAGCCATTGCAAGAGGTGTTGAAATTTTGGGAGGTTGGATGGTTACAATGGAATGGTTTGGGGGGTGGGGTGAACATTTTTACTCTTATTTATTTATTATTATTACTCTGTCAAAAAAAAAAAAGGATAGATCCATAAATGAGCTGGCCCTCTTGACTCCACCTCCATCACCGAGGATACGAAAACATTTGTTTGTCTTAAGAAACATTTGCCTACCCCATCATAAAAATACATCAAAGTGGTTTATAAAACTATAAAACCATGCATTAAAAACTACAAAAAGTTACAAAGGGGCATCCATTGACCATTGTGGAAGGATGTCTTCTTAATCACCTGCCTAGGCCTGGTGGAATAAAAATGGTTTTCAGCAGACATTTTAAAAATTGGTAGGAGGCTCCTGGTGAATCTCTATTTGCAGCATGGGTGCCCAGTTGTGCCTGACATGGGATGGGTGGGCTGCCATCCCATGCGCAATGTGCAATTGCACATGGCATGCGTGACGATGGTCGCATTGGAAGAGGCTGACCAGGTGGGCTGATCAGAGGGTCCTGCTCCTTTATCTCTTTCCCAGGAGGCTGGAAAAATGAGAGGATGGTGTGTAGGAGGGGGCTTGGCTTGGCAGCCGGTCTCTGCTCTCTCCGGTGGGATGATCATTCCATGAAAGACTTGGTTTCCCAACTGGGGCAAAGGCGTTGTGCAAATTTGGTTCATTTCATGTGGATGAAGAACGAAGACCAGATGCCAACAATGTTTCAGAAAGTCGGCTGTGATTTATTTTCCTGTGTGCTCTACGTTTCAAAAAAAACCGTTTTCAATAATTTTCTTTCCAGAAATACCTAAAAACGTATTCTGGACCTTCAAGCCATTGAAAATGGGGTTTGGGAGTGGAGTTTGATTTACAGTATGGCACATTCCTTGCTTGGATTGCCGAAAAGGCAGAAAGCTAAGTAAAAAGCAACTTGAATGGATATCTGGGTGTGAAGTTACATAGAGAGCACTAATCTGTGCTATGAAATAGAGAATTACACACCTGTTTTCCTCCCCCCGCCCTGCATCCTCTCGCAGAGCTAGGCTGATCACGCTACAATTAAGACCCTGAGTAAATCATAGAGATAAGGAGAAAAATAGATTCATTGGGTTATAGTCAGGGAAAACGAGATTTCATGCCTTGTCTCAAGTCAAATGAGCAATCGTGTGGGGGTTATGTGAATGATTTCTATTTCTCAAATCTTTATCTAGACTTAGCCTTGTGTCATTTCCAAGGCAGCCTGTGTCTGTGGGGGAGGATGTGTGTGTAGATTCATTTAAATGGTGCAGATCTGTTTAAACCATGGATTTATTTGCATGCCGAGCCCCTGAGACTCACCCTATTTCTTAGATAATGAGACACACGGACACCAATATTTTGGGTTAATGGCCACAACTTTATTGGTTACACATGTGAGCGGTATTGGCTTAGGCATTGGAACTGAACTGACTGTATCTGACTTCTGCCCATCATGCAAGGGGTTTCATAAGGGTCAACCACCAGTAGGAGGGAGCCTGTTGACGAACATCAACTGTGAGCTCCCCCAGGGTCACCGATGGGGTCATGGCATGGCCCTATCCCATACCTGGGTGTCAGGGGACTGCCATCAGAACAGGGGAGAGAGGTAGGGGGATACAGAGAGCCTCCAATGCTTCTGAGGAGCAGCTCCTCGTCGAGCGGTGGGGAAAGTCACGCCTCCAGTGGAGCAGAGTGGGAAGGGGGGAGTCAAGCGAGGGGAGGGCTCAAGGATGATACTGAGAGCCCAAGCGCCTCACCTAGCCCAGCTGGCCAGGAGGCACACATGCCCAACTTACGCAGGGGGATGAAACGTAAAGAGGGGAGGCAGAGATTTTGGGTGTCTAAGGTTTTATGCTGGGGTGGGGACCGGAAGGGGCCACTCCCGGAATCTGCAAGTGACTAAGACGGGCATGAACTTTGTGGTTATGCACTGTAAATAGTTTGCACCAATAAAAGCTGTAAAAGACAGGTCGGAGTCCTGCCTGGTTACTCACAAGCAACCAGCACCAGCACCTGACACCGGGCTTCGGACGAGATCCACACTCCTGGATCCCTTTAATGGAATACCCTTAAAGAGGAGGGACAGGTAAAGGCTACCTCCTCCCTTCCCATAAACCAAGTTTTACCAATGCCTAATGGCCAAACCTTACAAAGTTGTGACGATTGCTCCAAGGCAGGCGAAAACCACATGGCTGGTGCCAATTTGCCAAGTGGGGAAATTCCTACCTGGCCCCCTCAACAGGCGACCACTCCTAGTCCATAGCAAGGCCAAGATGGCAAACACATGAAAATAGGGCGGGAGGGCAGGAGATCCGACGCAGGAGGAGAAAAGGATGCTGAGCCCCCCGGCCGCATGGATGTTTAAATCAGGTAAGCCATGCCCCCCGGTTGACCAGGTTGGTCGGCCGTGGGGCATTATGTGGCTAGGACTCCCGATGATGTGGGTGGCATCAGCATGCCCCCCTGCTGTACACGGGGAGTGCTCATGGCCAGCCTGCAACTTTGCCCTCCTGGGAAGGTGAGTGGTTCTGTAGCAACACTTAGCTGAAGAACTCTCATAGTGGGGTAGGAGAGCTGAAAAAAATGCCAAGATATTTCACATCCCTTTGGGTAAGGAGCCCTGACCATTAGGTCCAGTTGTGACCGACTCTGGGGTTGCGGCGCTCATCTCGCTTTATTGGCTGAGGGAGCCGGCGTACAGCTTCCGGGTCATGTGTCCAGCATGACTAAGCCGCTTCTGGTGAACCAGAGCAGCGCATGGAAACACCGTTTACCTTCCCGCCGGAGTGGTACCTATTTATCTACTTGCACTCTGACGTGCTTTCAAACTACTAGGTTGGCAGGAGCAGGGACCAAGCAACGGGAGCTCACCCCGTCGCGGGGATTCGAACCACCGAGCTTCTGATCAGCAAGTCCTAGGCTCTGTGGTTTAACCCACAGCGCCACCCACGTCCCTATAACCCTTTGGGTAGATGAGTCCAAAAAGCCAGGGACAGAAATTCCCACGGCCCTCTGGCAGTTGTGGCGGCTCCTTGACCAGAAGTCATGTATTTAGCATTGACTCTGGAAGTGTAGACTCGATTCTGAACAAACTAAGCCTCCTAGAGCATAATAGCGTCAGGAAGCTGAAGCAAGATGATACTTTATAATAACTGGTTCAACAACTTGGAAGATTCCAGGAACCCCAAGGGGAAAGCCTCAAAACATCAAGAGGACCCCAAAGCATCAGTGAAGTGGTGCATCTTCAGTCTATGGCCAACCTGAAGTGCTCAGAACACCTGACACAGCTTCAGAGCCACGGAATTTGAAAGAAGATTTCTGCACCTGTGAAATCCCTGACTAAGATCACCACTTCTCCTGGACATCAGCTTGAAAAAGGCCCCATCTGAAGATCTCAGCCTCCAGGCTGGTACATAAAATTGGATAGTTGTTGTATATCCATCAAGATTAATGGGTGCTTTTAAGATGCTCTCCCTCAAGCCAGCTGCGTTCTGAAACTCAGTTTAAAATTTGCGATGGCCAGCTTTCAAGGAACGGAACAAAAGGGAGGGTAGACAAGTTTTGTTGCAAAGGCATACACTATATACTGTAATGGATGTTCTCCCTGAAGTCTCAGGAACTCGTTCAGCCTTGTGCTAGTTTTATTCAGCTTTGCTTTGGGGGTCTCTGTCCTTGCCTAAATCAGAACAGTAGCTCACTAGCTTCTCAAGATTCAGAAGGCCGGTGTAAAGGAAGCTTAGCTGTGCTGGGAGAGAGATGGAAAAGCTGAGAGAGAACAGTTTGCTCCACGCTTGCCTGACACTGCTGATTATCGTCTGCACAGAACACACTCTGAAGGAGAAGATGAAATAAGAAGTAAAAAAAGGGGACTCATTTAGACTTCCTGAAGTCATTCATCAAGAGCTTAAGAAGCAAAATGTTCCCAAACTTGCGGAGCAGCCTAGTGAAACTGGAGCTGATTTCTTGCTAAATTCCAATATTAGTCACAGTTCTGTGGCTGTCGCTTTTTCTTTTCTTTTTTGGTCTTCCCACTTTCTCATGTTGAAGAAATGTTATTTTGGGGAGGGGGCAGCAGACGTGGGCCCCCTCTTCTCCCTTATAGGTGACCAAGCAACCGTGTTGCCACTGGGGCTGCTGCCGATGTGCTGGAGACAACGAACGAAAGTCCTGCTACAAGCGAAGGAGAACGTTTCAACACTCTCAGTGAGGGGAAAAAAGCATTGAAAAATAAAGACATTGTGCTCTGGGTTACCAGCAGGTTGCTTACATAGTCTCACTCGGTCGCATTCAGACAAGTCTGCTTGTATGAGCTTGTTAGCAGGGAGAGGCACATCTAATGGTCATGTCATTTAAAGATGATTAATACTAAGTGGTTCTGGCAGGGTAAACTCTGCCTCCTTTCACATATCCTGGGCATTTGATAGCAGCTGCTCGGTTAGAAAGAGGTGTTATCTGGAAATCTGGAGTGTTTTCCATCGGTGAGCGGTACAACCATTTAGTGCGGCTGCGAAAGAACACAGATTATGAGATGATAGAGGTGTCTCTGTTCAGAAGCAAAAGGTCAAACCAATGCACTCTGCAGCTTCCTGGCACAATCCTCAGCTTGTGTGCCCAGATCAAAGGAGCAATTGCCCGAATTCATCATCATCACCACCATCATTTATTATATTTTCATATTGCCCTTCCAAAGAGAGTGGGGTGGTTCACAACATAGCAATACAAAATGAGGATGTAAAATCCGTAATAAAACAGACACCAACCAATGGCCACCACCCCCCTTTCACAAATACATTTAAAAGACCATAGAACGTTCAATCAACCAAAGACCCAGTTTTGGAGAAACAGAAACTCTTTTGCCTGGTGCCTAAAGATTTGTAATGAAGGTGACAGGCAAGCCTCCCTGGGGAGCCAGCACAGAAAAAGGCCTATTCTCATGTTGCTGCCCTCTAGACCTCTTGTGGAGAGGCAGTGGCGTAGCGTGGGTTGTCAGCACCCAGGGCAAGGCAAGTAATTTGCGCCCACTAACCCGTGGATTTGCGCCCCCTAACCCTAACCCCCAGATGTTGCGCTCGGTGCGGCCGGCCCCCCTGCACCCTCCACGCTACGCCACTGTGGAGAGGGCACGTGAAGAAGGGCCTTCAGTGATGATCACAGGGTCCAAGGTGTTGGAAAACACCCTGGAGGTGCCCCTGCAGCCCTGAACTCCGAGCATCCTCCGGTATGTGCAGCTCTGGAAAAGGCATTTCCCTTCTTCTCCAGTGCGCTTCAGCGACATATATCAAATGATATATGCACACTAATCTTCT
This sequence comes from Podarcis tiliguerta, assembly GCF_965153285.1. Taxonomy (NCBI): domain Eukaryota; kingdom Metazoa; phylum Chordata; class Lepidosauria; order Squamata; family Lacertidae; genus Podarcis; species Podarcis tiliguerta. The sequence goes on from NC_139550.1 coordinate 27,680,889, forward strand.
AGCAAAACACAGCAAGAAGCGTGAGACATCATAGAGCTAATCTACGTATTTATTTACACACTATAGACATAGAGAGCTGGACTATAAAGAAGGCGGATCGCTGAAGAATTGATGCTTTTGAATTATGGTGCTGGAGGGAGACTCTTGAGAGTCCCATGGACTGCAAGAAGATCAAACCTATCCATTCTGGAGGAAATCAGCCCTGAGTGCTCACTGGAAGGATAGATCCTGAGGCTCCAATACTTTGGCCACCTCATGAGAAGAGAAGACTCCCTGGAAAAGACCTTGATGTTGGGAAAGATGGAGGGCACAAGGAGAAGGGGACGGCAGAGGACGAGATGGTTGGATAGTGTTCTCGAAGCTACCAGCATGAGTTTGACCAAACTGCGGGAGGCAGTGGAAGACAGGAGTGCCTGGCGTGCTCTGATCCATGGGGTCACGAAGAGCCGGACATGACTAAACAACTAAACAACAACAACAACAACAACAACATGTACAAACAAAGGAATCGTCTCTCTCTCTCTCTCTCTCTCTCTCTCTCTCTCTGAGAGGAAAATAGGAACTAGTAAAAGCAAAAATACAGTATAATAGTACATACAGAGGAAGAGATAAGACTGTCTTCTGTTCCCACAATCTTCCCAGATAGGCATGTGATTTACACCAATCTCATCTGCAGCATCAGAGGCATGAAATACTAACACAAGGCGGTCCTTGAATGTAAAGATGCTGATTTCCTTTTTCCTTTTAATTTTCCACGGAACTGGTGGAACTTTGCAATATCTTTGTTTTGGGGAAGGCTGTAGCTCAGTGAGAGGGCTTTGAGATAAATAAACATATTGTCCCAAACCAGTTTGAAATTCATATCATAATAGCGGTTTCATAATTTTTGCCCTGGCAATATATCACAAATCATTATGTGGGTTAGGACTGGGCGATGTATTGCCCAAAACTGGTTTGAAATCCAGACTCCAAAAGCTACCTTTCTGACAACAGCATTTAAATGTCCAACAATGGCAATGTCCTTTTAGGACATATGAAACTGGCCAATCTCGCCCAACAAATGAGATCATGAAAGAGAGAGATCATTTCCACACACAAGCTCCCAGGCTGTAACTAGAGCTGTGCCATGGAGGTCTGCCCTTTCTGGGGAGGATTGCAGATGTGTGAAATGGAGCCAAGTCTCTTTGGCTGCTCCTAGGAAAGGCCAGCCTAGTCCCCACCAGCCGTTGGAAATGCCCATCTAGAGGTCAGCTGTTTTAGGGCATCAGATTGCAAAGGAACATCAACAACAAAATGGTTCTTGTGATGCGCCCAGTGCTGGATTTACATATAAGCTAAACAAGCTCAAGCTTAGGGCCGCACTCTCTTGCCCCCCCCAAAAGGAAAAAACCTGGATGTACATTTCCAAAATATAGGCTAACAAACAAATAAAACCTACATACAGCAACTGTGTTTTGTGTTGTGTAGGCTCCTAGGATGTGAGTCATGGGTCCCACCTGCTAGCCTGCTCCCTAAAATATCACTGGTTTGCTCCTTTCTATATATAGGGCGCCTACATTCTGCATGGACTGGTTGCATGGCAACATGTGCAAATGGCTTCAGATACCTATGAGGTCCATAAATTGCCATATAGCATATATTCAACACAAAAAACAGCGACAATTTGTTGACAAAGGACAGCTGGACATATGAAAGGCCCCGTTACCTTCAGTAAAGTAAAGGTAAAGGGACCCCTGACCATTAGGTCCAGTCGTGGCCGACTCTGGGGTTGCGGCACTCATCTAGCTTTATTGGCCGAGGGAGCCGGCATACAGCTTCCGGGTCATGTGGCCAGCATGACTAAGCCGCTTCTGGCAAACCAGAGCAGCGCACGGAAACACCGTTTACCTTCCCACCGGAGCGGTACCTATTTATCTACTTGCACTTTGAGGTGCTTTCGAACTGCTAGGTTGGCAGGAGCAGGGACTGAGCAACGGGAGCTCACCCCGTTGAAACTGAAGGTAAATCAAGCCTAAATCTGGCCCTGGATGCACCAATCTCCTTAAGGTGGTACTTGATAGTTCCTGGTATTATGAAGAGGCAATGCAATGACTTGTTTGTTTGGAGGTAAAAGTCGGGAAATTTCAGCTGTTGCTCAGACTCTCAGTACCAAGTAGATGGTGGCAGCCAAGATTGGCTGAAATCTCCCCTTTTTTCATTCATGTTACAACGTCACCTGAGATGTTTCTGCACATGCAGAGGGGGAGCCTTCCCGATAATCGACTGACTTGAGCCACAATTCAATAAGGAGCCTTTGGTGGGGAACATGAAAGCATTGATCGCTGCTGAGGCTCCAATGACATTTCAATAACCAAAACATGGCTAATACAGGCATCACGTTTCAGGCTCACTGAACAAATATGCCTCTGAATGTGCCCCTTTGCTCTCCACCTGTGTTGCACCGAAGTAGTTCTTCCATCTCCACTCCTGTGCAAATGGGAATAAACCATGGAGTAACAAACTCCTCGTCCTCATCTCATGACAGAGGCCTGTGAGGAATCCTCTCATTTCGCGTCAGGCAAGGCCCCTGCTAGTTCAGAATGGCCTCACAAGTTGGCCACCTTTGCTCAATTCTATCAGGGCATGCACGCCATTTCCTTATTGTTGTTGGTGTCCGTCTGGCTCAAGAGACAATGGAGTCCTACCCTCCAGAGTAGGAGAAAACAAGCTTGTTCCCTCTTCCATGTGACAGCCCTTGAGATATTTGAAGATGGCTATCAGCGTCTCCTCTCAGTCTCCTCTTTTCCAGGCTGAACTGTCAGGTGTGCATGCAGGAGGCAGGCCCTGTGACCAATAGGACATTGCAGGACTGGGGCCTTCCTAAGTTTGTTCTGAAAAGGCAAGGTGTTCACCTGGTGGCAAGAGCTGTGAAGGCATATAAGGTCAGCATTTCCCTTCGGCTCTTTGCCACAGCAACCCTTTCTGTGTTTGGTTTCTTGCTTCCTGATCCTTGAACCTTGGCTTCTTGACTCCCTGCTTCTTGATCCTCAGACCCTTGACTTCTTGACTCCTTGCTTCTTGATCCTTGGACCCCTGACTTTGTGACTCCTTGCTTCCTGACCCTTGGACCCTTGGATTCCTGACTCCTGCCTTCTGGACCCCCGTTCCTGCTCCCACCCCACCATCTTGCCCCTGGTCCTGATGTCCCCTGTTGGGACTTTGATCGCCTGTGAACCAGACCATGACATGAACATACCCAGCTCCTTCAGCCGTTCCTCATCAGGCTTGGTTTCCAGACCCTTGAACATCTTGGTCGTCCTCCTCTGCACACCTTCCAGCTTGTCAACATCCTTCTTATATTGTGGTGCCCAGAACTGGACACGGTATTCCAGGTGGGGTCTGAAAGGGGGCGTACAAGGCACCATCCAACTCTCTTAGGGAATCCACTCTGGGTTTGTGTAGGGTTTAATCCTTAGCCCTTTCTTCTCCTGAAGATATTCCGCAAGGCAGCAGAGGTTTAGGACTGGGATTTCCTTATTGACTTGCTAGATTTATACATAAATCAGCCTTCTCATATTTATTTGTCTCTCCCAAAGGGCTGTAATCACATGGCAAGTTCCTGCAGGCACAATCCCAAACAGAGAAAGTGTGTGCGCTCGAAGTTCTTCCACAAAGTGTGCTTGCTATGACAAATACCACTTAATCTCCCATCTTATAGTATAATTGCCAGAAACTTTTAAAAATGATGACCTATTATTTGAACAATAATTTTGAGTGAATCGGTGCACTGGGTTAGCTGTCATCTTTTCACTGCTGGCGCTAAAGTGAAAAGAAAAGAATGACCACAAAGTGGGGAGGGAGGCCAGGACGCCTCGCAGGAGACGAAGGAAGTGATTTTCTGGTGAAGAAAAGCTTTGGGATGGCATAACAGCAACTGTTAAAAGACGGATTTGCATGGAAATGGAACAAAGCAAGAAGTATCAAGTTAAATTAAATCTCAATGAGGCAATGACAAGTCAACTGGTTGAAACAGCTTAAGCGCAAAAATTAAGAAAAGCTCCAGGTGCAGGGATAAAAGAGAAGGTTGGTGTTGTTGTTTTTTTAAAAAAACTCTTATGTGAAATTATATATAGAATCTCAAAACACCTCTAAATATCAGCAGCGCCAAACATTGACATAGTAGATCTGTTGGATGCTAAAACTGGGTGCTTTAACAAACACCTTTTTCAGATGGTGTTTGTTAAAGTCAGTGCTCTGTTGGTTTGAGGCACCTCTGAGCATTTTCAGTCCTGCCCCCGTCCCCCATGAAACTGGTATTTTGTTGTGCCCATGGTTGTTTCTCAGGTTTCCTCCCTGGGTCCTGAAACACGAGGGACCCATATATGTTACTGAGCTGGGAATGGCAATAGAAGCGAAACAACACCAACAATAACAGAATGGCAAACACTTATGATAGAGTATTTCCAATTAGCAAAGTTGATTGGAAAACTATACGGAGAATGGAAAATATTTAAGGAATATATAAGACTATATTGTAAAAATGACATCGTCCTATCAGAATTGAATGATACTTGTGTATAATAAATAAACGGAATAAACATCTTAGAGGAATATATGGAAAAAGATATAAAACAACCTGTGCAATAAAATCAAGACAATAGAAAAAGTATAATGAGAATGATTGGAAGTTTTTCACAGAAGACTTTATTGGATAAGACATGATGTTGTATAAATATCTGGTACTTTTAATTGTTACTTTTTTTTCTTTTCTTGTTACTTTTAAACTTCTTTTTGTACTTTTTGATGTGGAGAATTCTTTTTTTTTTTGTGCTTAACTTTGTTGTACTTACCTTTATTGTATGATTGTATTTTAAACCAATAAAGATGTATTTAAAAAAGGGAATGGCAATAAAAGTGGACAGCTCCTTCAGTCAATAGGCCTTGCTAGCAAGCGTTCTTGCTGCCCTTTCGCTGACATCCAAAGAACATACACGTTTCAAGTCACATTTCCTTGTGCTTTCATAATTATTTGAACCGGCTCTTCATTTCTCAGGGCACAGCTCAGTCCTGCCTTTCCTTTGTGCTTGTGGGAAGTGTTCCACCTTTCAAAAGAAGCATTTTTTAAACCACTAGATATGCATTTATTCACATCTAAAATAATATTTCACCTTGGGATTGGGTTGGAAGGTGATATATTGCTAATATCAGAGGTGTTAGCCAAGGAGTATCTTCTCCCCCGACATACTAGGGGGATGTAGAATCAGGTCCCCCCCCCCCCGAGTTTGCTGCACGATGGAAAAATGTACATGTGTTTTCAAGAGACGGGAGACTGTTTTCCAACTTAAAAAAACCAAAAACAAACAAACCTTCCACCTGAGAATTTGCCATGCACTTATTGGCTATCCCATTGCAACCAAGGATGTTAAATGGCTGTCCTGGTTTGTCCTACAGAATGGCTGGGACCACGGGGAGATTCCTAATCACTTCAGGAGCTGAAAAGTGAGGATGAAGAAGCACTTTGCCGTGTCTGCGATTTGTATCTGCGTACGGCTGTTACAGCCTGTGGACTCTAGACAATCATCTTCAGGAATCTGAGCACTCTGTAAATCCATTGGAAGAGGATTTTCTCGGCTCCTTCAGGAATCTCCCTCAGGAAGAAGAAGAAGAAGAAGAAGAAGAAGAAGAAGAAGAAGAAGAGGAGGAGGAGGAGGAGTTTGGATTTGATATCCCGCCTTTCACTCCCTTTAAGGAGTCTCAAAGTGGCTAACATTCTCCTTTCCCTTCCTCCCCCACAACAAACACTCTGTGAGGTGAGTGGGGCTGAGAGACTTCAAGGAAGTGTGACTGGCCCAAGGTCACCCAGCAGCTGCATGTGGAGGAGCGGGGAAGCAAACCTGGTTCCCCAGATTACAAGACTACCGCTCTCAACCACTACACCACACTGGCTCTCAAGCTTATATTACTCTGATTCCTAAACAGGGCAACAGTCATCAAGAGTCTTGATCTTATGAGCCAGACATTGAAAGAGATTAAAGAATCGGAGGTAGAGACTGACAATAGACCCAATGGCCACAACAAAATAATAACTATAGAACCACCAGAGTACTGGACAAAGATGAGATACTTAGATGAGGAGGAGTCAGGAACTATGCCCAAGGAATCCCTGCCGGTGAGCAATTTGCAAAGAAAAGGCCCAGTGAACACAAACGTGAGTACTTTACGTACGACGACTGAAATAACTGAACATCTGGATCATCCCACTAACATTAGCAACACCCTGTTGCCTCAAAAACTGGTAAACTGTGAGAGTACATTGGCCAGCAATTGACTAAGAGTAGATCACTGTAAAAAAATTAAATTTCTCTCATGGAATGTAACAGGGTGGCCGAACAAGATCCAAGACAGTGATTTCTGTTCCTATTTACAAACACATGATATCAAGTGGTGTTTTGGATTTTGGATTACAACAGGAAAGCAAGAAGAAGGAAATTAAAATATTTCACACAGATCTAACCCGCCTGCTAAATTAATGGATGGATTATATGAATACGAGCGAAAGTGGAATGGACCAGTGGCTGCTAAAATAAATGAAGGATTAACATCGGAAATGCTTTATTTGGACCATTTATTAATTAAGAAATGAAGTAATTATATTAGACCATTACTCCCCAAACTTTAGAGCATGGGAAGTCACCCAAAAGATATATAATTTGGCATTGTATAAATGGCTTTTTTATGATTGTATGATAATTTGGAATGTTTTAATGTGGCTTTTATTGGATTGTTAAAATGGAAATTTAATAAAAACATTATTAAAATAAAAGACCTGCTAATATATACTTTAGTTCCATTTGCTCCGGTTTTGAGGTCTCTGAGGAAACCTTGCCCTCCTGTTTATTTAAGACATGGATTCTGCTCTGTGGCACTTTTAGTTTCAACCGCATCATTTATAACAAAAATAGAGCAAGATACTTTCTTTTTCCTTTTTTTTTTTTAATCCAAACGCAAAACTTCCATTTCCAAAAACAGGCTGAGAATCAATGCCAAAGATTTCAGGGTGGCAAATCAGCAATTAACCAGATAGATTTGACTGAGTGTCTCGGGCTCCGTTCATTTGCATAGTCTTCAGAGGATTCCTGTCATTGGTAGCTCCCAGACCCTCAGATGCAGCAGCATCAGGCTAATAAAGTGGAACCGTTATTTTTCCTTGGAAAAAAAAAATGGAGAGGGAGGAAATTGAGAAGTGTGACCGCAACTGCGTAACAGAAATATGATTGAGGGATTTGGTGTGGAAGAAAAAGTTGGTATGAAGATGGAGGATGGGGGCGGGGGCGGAGAGAGCGTTTTGTTTCTGTTTTATGAAATAACACCGTTTTCTCATTTTAAATTTGCTTTTGCTAGGAACAGCTGCTTCCAGGTCAGATATCAATGGCATTTGGAAACCAGCCCTAATGAAGTGAGCATGCAGCTACTATTAACATTAATTTTATTTTCATGCTCTTGGAGCCCAGCGTATAAAGAATTGTTTAAGCAAGCACAGTGGGGTCTGTTAAAAAGATGGTTTCGAGCACCAGCCATAGCAGATTTTTTTAAAAAATATATATATACTGTATTTTTCGCCCTATAGGACGCACTTTTTCCCCTCCAAAAATGAAGGGGAAATGTGTGTGCGTCCTATGGGGTGAATGCAGGCTTCACGCACCTCTCTGCAAGCAGCGGGAGCCCAGTGCTGGGCTCCCGCTGCTTGCGGAGAGTTGCCTGCATGCTGAAGCCTGCGCGCGCTGAGCTCAGCGCGTCCAGGCTTCGCGGACCTCTCAGCAAGCAGCGGGAGCCAGCGCTGGACTCCCACGGCTTGCAGAGAGCTGCCTGTTTGGGGGCTGGGGTCGGGGGAAGCTCGGGCTTCCCCAACCCCAGCCCCGTGCCTGGGGGGGAAATAATTTTTTCCCCTTTATTCCCCCCCCAAAAAAAAACTAGGTGCGCCTTATGGGACGGTGCATCCTATAGGGCGAAAAATACGGTATATTGAATAGCATTTATCATTTTATTTCATCTATGCATATACAGCTTGATACCAATATACTCTCCAAGCAGTTTGCAAAAATAAGAGAAGCAATAGGTTGTCTTCAAGAGAGTCATTCCGTTTGTGCAAAGACTTCTGCAACAGAACGTCCCCTTATTCCTCTTCCCACCCTCCCAAATTGGATAAAGAGGCTTGGGGACAGATTTGGGGACAGATTTTGGAGAGAAAGGGGAAGATCCATTTTGTGAGCCGGAGTCCTTGCAGGGAGAGGACGACCTCCCTGGATTCAACCACATATAACAATACAACTGGAAAACTACAATACTGAATAAAAATAATGAAGTCCCACACACCTGCAAGCAAACCACCATAGCACATAATAATAATAATAATAATAATAATAATAATAATAATAATAATGTTTTTATTAAGGTTTTCTTGGGTAGCAATAGAACTCGCAGAGTCTCTGTTTTCAAGTCATGGAATCCTTCAAACTAACTAGTCCTATTCAGAGTGGTCCAGCTCTCACTTCCATACATCACTGCTGGGAAAACCATAGTTTTAACCATAGCTTTAAAGAAGGCTGATCGCCGAAGAATTGATGCTTTTGAATTATGGTGCTGGAGGAGACACTTGAGAGTCCCATGGACTGCAAGAAGATGAAACCTATCCATTCTGAAGGAAATCAGCCCTGAGTGCTCACTGTAAGGACAGATCCTGGAGCTGAGACTCCAATACTTTGGCCACCTCATGAGAAGAGAAGACTCCCTGGAAAAGAACCTGATGTTGGGAAAGATGGAGGGCACAAGGAGAAGGGGACGGCAGAGGATGAGATGGTTGGACAGTGTTCTCAAAGCTACCAGCATGAGTTTGACCAAACTGCGGGAGGCAGTGGAAGACAGGAGTGCCTGGTGTGCTCTGGTCCATGGTGTCACGAAGAGTCGGACACGACTAAACGACTAAACGACAACAACATTCAGAGTGAGGCATTACTGCTGATGCAAGATGGGCACATTTTGAAGACGTCTTAAGAGGCAGGGGTCCCTTCTTGCCAAGGCACATCCGGAGCCACAAAATGCACCTCTGTCCCTACTAAAACTTTTGCATCTCGGAATTTAAATTCAGTGTGCATCCATGAAAATAAACAAGGCATCCCAGATCGAGACAATAGAGCCTTTTGCAGCACAACCGAAAGTTTGCTCGAAAGTAGGCTCATTGAGTTCGATGGTGTTCGCTCCCAAATAAATGTGCATAGGATCACAGCAGTTTTTAGACAACAGGCTGGCAGCAACCCAGCATTTGCAAAACGTCATATTTTGCATGGCTTTGTAAGACCTGCTGCTGATTGAAGAATTCGACATTTTATAAAGGATCCATTTGTCTAGACAATTAAACTACCAGAAAATGGTCAGTCTTCCTTCACTTCGTCCGGCTATTGCATTCAGGTTATGTTACCTGCCAGATTAAATTTCAGTGTATTTTAAAACTTTTTCCTTTTCTTTTTTCAAGCAGGGGTTTTTAGGTAACAAGCCAAACAAATAGCAAAGGCAGCTCTTTTCCTATTATATTCTCGAGTCACTGCCTGAGCCAAGAACTGAAGGTAGGGCAAAGTAACAAAGTGCGCAGTGCCATCTTGTGGTTTCTAACAAGAATTCTCATTTGCTAACTAAAAGAAGAGAGATGGATGGACTGGTTTTTGCTCATGCATTTCTACTAATTCAAAATGTTGTTTCGAGTAAAGCCCGGACTGGCAGACACCAGATATACATAAGGCCATTTCACAGCAGATTTATCTCACAAAATACAACCAGCAGGTTATTCAGCAGGCTGCAAGAATGCCATCGTTTGTGCATCTCCATGTACAAGGTTTGAACATGAATGTTCAAGGTCTCATGTACAAGGTGCAAGTGTACAAGGTCTTGGCTCAGCTCTAGTTTGGAAGGTACTTTTTAGGACAGTCTTGGGCTCACAAGAGTTACAAGCCCACAAAACAGCAAGCAGCCATGCTGCTTCACTTTATCTGCACACAGTGGCGTAGCATGGGTTGCCAGTGCCGGGGCTGCTCAGGGAGAGAGGTGTGGAAATTTTGCACCCCTAACAATTCTGCACCCCGGGCAACCGCCCCTGTGCCCCCATGCTATGCCACTGGCTGCACACTTCAGAGGCTGATGGAAACTTTGGTTGGGTTTGGGGGGGGGTAGATGGTTGGCTCAGTGTATGCCATTCAGAGTGGCTGAGGCGTGGGAGGAGAAGGAGAAGGAGAATAAATGATGATGTTAGATATACAAAGGACACATGGCACCTAGCAAACCTATTGCTTTGGTGGAAAATATGCATTGATGACCAACACAATCTAGTGAATGCAGTATTGGACTTGCAAGGAAAATGTGTGGCTTCTTGCTTTGCTGTGGAGCTCAAAGAGAGGATTTGAGCAATTCACAATTCCTTCCTTCCTTGTGTCAAGACCACCTGGAAGAATTCTACCTTTATGATTTTTATATAACCATATATCCTAATGATGATTTTTATATATCCATGTATCCTAATGATGCTTAAATCACTAAGGCTTCAGTAGGGCTAGAAGTGCCTAAATCTCAGGAATCCAAAGTTTCCTTATGCCCTATTTCTCTCTGCCCTGCTATTGTGCTTGAAGGAAACAATAGATCTGATATGTTGTCATTTTTCTATAGGGAACCTTCCCCAGACTGTTTCTCATGCTCACAAGATGGGGCTGATATGGGGAACAGGAAAGAGAAGGCTGCCACAATGCAATATTCTAGCCAATAACAGATGGTGGGGGTTACTCGGGCTTCAGCTGTCAAATAAGTTTCTTTTCCACCTTATTGCTGAAAATTAGGGTAAAGGGCATAACGATGTACAATATGAGAAAAGCAGAAGTATTCTTTACATGGGCATAGGAAGAGCTTGTGCCCCGCTCATTGGTTTGATTTTGCTGCAATATATGAATATGTCATGTTTTATGCTGTTTGTATTCAGGTATATAAACCCTAAGCCCAAGGGGCTTCGGTACCCAGGCTCTGGAAAATATTTCACTGGGTCTTTATTGCTCAGCAATAAACTTTGCCTTCTTTTTCTCCACTGCTGCGTCTGTCAATTCTTGGGCATTTTTTGAGTGGGCAACAGGTAATCCATATATACTTGCAACACCTTCCTTCCTTCCTTCCTTCCTTCCTTCCTTCCTTCCTTCCTTCCTTCCTTCCTTCCTTCCCAATTCACAATTTCTCAGTCTCAGTACCCCACCCTTAGCATGGGGCTGTCATATAGAACTGATGATGAACATGGAAATGGACCATCGTTTATAAGCTAGGCCTGCATCCCCTGGTACTCAGACAGGTCAATCTTTTTTGTTTCACTGCTTTTTCTGTTCAAAAGGTGTCGGAGGTTTTTGAAGCACAGAACCCTGCAAAACCTATTTAACCAAGACTGAACATTGAATGCGTGAGTGTCTACAGCATGGGGGGATGGAAGGCATTTTTTCCACATCAGCCTTGTCACGTAAATGAAGGGAATATGTGTCTCATTGCTACAGCCCCTAAAGCTGCTGAGCTTGACTAGAGGAGCTGCCATTTCTCTCGGGTAATGCCTCAAATGCACTTTCTCGCTCCCGTCATGACTCTGTGTCATTCATTATGTTGGGCTCCCAGAGCTGGCAGTCTCCAGAAGGCAGGCGTGATTTAGAGCCATCGCTTCCTTGCACAGTCTGTGCCAGAAGAAAAATGTTAACACTTGTAATGCCACACGACTGAATCCTTTAAGGAGGGAAATGGCAGCGTCGGAAGAGGAAGCAGGTCAATATCTGCTAGATTAAAATAAATACACATGAGCTAATGGCAATCAAGGCAAAAAAAGAAATAAATCGGCTTCTATAGGGTTCTCTCGTCTCCGAGAAACCTTGAACTGGACTTTCCATTCAAGCAACTCTTCAGATTAGTATAACCACTTCTGATTTATGAACCAAGTTCACATCCCTCCCAAAGGACGTGTGCAAGTGTGCAAATAGCCTCTCTTAAGTATGCTAAGCTCGACTCCCTCATCAGCATTTTAGTGTAAATTCCTTCTAAAAATGCACATTTTAATATGCGTTTGTGCCTTGTGGGAACAATTTTGCAAAGCAATTTCCCCCTAACATAATGCATTTCTGCATGTTATCTTCACTAATATATATGCATGTTTATGGCCATTTTACTCTAGTATATGTGTTTCGGTAAGGGACGCGGATGGCGCTGTGGGTTAAACAACAGAGCCTAGGACTTGCTGATCAGAAGGTCAGCGTTTCGAATCCCCGCGACGGAGTGAGCTCCCGTTGCTCAGTCCCTGCTCCTGCCCACCTAGCGGTTCGAAAGCACTATTTCTGGGTTAGCAGAGTGTGTAACCTGAAGCGTATGTAACCTGAGGTACCACTGTACACACACACATCAGACAGAGTCACACGGCTATAATGTAGACCCCTCAGCCGCCCCAATTTTACTAGGACATCCCGGATTCACAGGAGGAATGTCCCACATTCTCCCTGCAGAACTCCCACCAAGCTCTGGGAAGATACCGTATTTTTTGCTCTATAAGACTCACTTTTTCCGTCCTAAAAAGTAAGGGGAAATGTGTGTGCATCTTATGGAGCGAATGCAGGCTGCGCAGCTATCCCAGAAGCCAGAACAGCAAGAGGGATTGCTGCTTTCACTGCGCAGCGATCCCTCTTGCTGTTCTGGCTTCTGAGATTCAGAATATATTTTTTCTTGTTTTCCTCCTCCAAAAACTAGGTGCGTCTTATGGTCTGGTGCATCTCATAGAGCGAAAAATACGGTACTTAACCCTAATAACTGCTAACCGATTAGCCCAACTTTCTACAGTGGTACCTCAGATAAGTACTTAATTCGTTCTGGAGGTCCATACTTAACCTGAAACTGTTCTTTACCTGAAGCACCACTTTAGTTAATGGGTCCTCCTGCTGCCGCTGCGCCGCCAGAGCCCGATTTCTGTTCTTATCCTGAAGCAAAGTTCTTAATCTAAAGCACTATTTCTAGGTTAGCGGAGTGTGTAACCTGAAGCGTATGTAACCTGAAGCGTATGTAACCCAAGGTACCACTGTATCCTCCTATCAGTTTCTCTTACTCTCTCACATCAAAACTCGACCAACCCACAGACTTATCCTCCCGCTTCCTTCTCCAACTCCCAACTGACTTCCCAACAACTCTAACTCCTCCCCTTGGGTTCCCACTGGCCAATCACTTCACACTCATTTAACCCTTTCCTTATGACCCACCTAGGAGGGCAAACGCCACACAGTGCCATTGCCCCTGCACACGATGACACCCGCTCTGCTCCAGCTCATGTTGCAGGAGTTTCCAAACGGCAAACCGACATGTCGTAAACAGCAAATGTTTGAGCACAGGCACTAAAAGTAATGATGGGTTTGTTCGGTGCCACGCTGCTCCAGAATTCATCTGGAAATAAAAATTATTTATGGCAAGGTGTCCTCCCACCCTTTGTAATAATCTTGTTACTTCCACACTGTGGGGAGATTTTATTTTTCAAAGCCTGAAGCTGCTTCGTGAATGGGAAGCTTTCGCTATCATCCAGTGGCGTGGCGTGGGGGGTGCAGGGGGGGCCAGCCACACCGGCCGCAACATTTGGGGGGGCGCTCGCAGCTCTCTGCCCTTACCTGGCTCACTCACTCTCTCTCACTGCAGTGCTGGCTGTGCAAATCCGATCCGAGCCGCCGGGTCGCCGCCCACTGTCGAGGGGGGGGTGCCAGGCGTGTGGTGCGGTGCAGAGAGAGAACGAGGGACTATCTGGGGGAGGGACAGTGCAGCAGGGGGGGGCGCAAATTACTTGCCTTGCCCCGGGTCGCCGCCCACTGTCGAGGGGGGGTGCCAGGCGTGTGGTGCGGTGCGGAGAGAGAGCGAGGGACTATCTGGGGGAGGGACAGTGCAGCGGGGGGGGGCACAAATTACTTGCCTTGCCCCGGGTTAGGGGGCGCAAATTACTTGCCTTGCCCTGGGTGCTGACAACCCACGCTACGCCACTGCTACCATCATGTTACAAATGGCAAGCATCAGGAGGAAGTCCCTATGAGCACAAGATCAGACCAAAGGTCTCTTGAGCCCAGTGCCCTGTCTCCAGCTGAGGACAGCCAGAGGCCTTGGGGCACAGAGGGGGTCACCTTTCCTTTCTCCCCAGTGTCTGCTGGTCTGGATTCAAGTACAGTGGTCCCTTGGTTCTCAAACGCCTTGGTACTCAAACAACTTGGAACCCAAACACTGCAAACCCGGAAGTAATTGTTCCAGTTTTGAGTGTTGCACTTCCGATTTGAGTGTCACATTTCTATGCTGAGGTCTGTCTGTTTTTGCTATTTATTTTGCGTTTTTGTTTTTGAGGCTTTTTTGTTTTGTTTTTGTGACTGTGTGGAACCCAGTTCAGCTAGTGATAGATGGATTCATTGATTGTGTGACTGCAGTACATTGTTTATTGCTTTCATTTTATGGATCAATGGTCTCTTTAGATAGTAAAATTCACGTTAAATTGTTGTTTTTAAAAGTCTGGAATGGATTAATCCGTTTTGCATTCCTTTCTATCAGAAAGCGCCCCCTTGGTTTTGGAAGGCTTTGGTTTTCGAACGGACTTCCGGAACAGATTAAGTTTGAGAACCAAGGTGCCACTGTACGTCTTAAGTCTTGAGTTAACGGCCTAAGAGATGTGAGGTGGAGATTCAGCCTCTGCGCCGGGCAAAGAAAAGAAGAACTACAAGAAAACCTGCTATGGCCAGTGAGGGGATTTCTTGCACCAGATTAACCCAACCAGGTGCACTACATTTCCCATGAGCTCCAGTTAGCATGGGTAACATTTGATGGGTTGATGGGAACGGACATTCAGAACATCTGGAGAGCACCAAGTTGGCAAACAGCGCTTTACACCCATAGCTGGTCTTCTGGCAGAGTCTCCGAAAGAACAGCCCTAGGCAAAGGTCCGTATAGTTAAAGCCATGGTTTTCCCAGTAGTGATGTCTGGAAGTGAGAGCTGGACCATAAAGAAGGCTGATCGCTGAAGAATTGATGCTTTTGAATTATGGTGCTGGAGGAGACTCTTGAGAGTCCCATGGACTGCAAGAAGATCAAACCTATCCATTCTGAAGGAAATCAGCCCTGAGTGCTCACTGGAAGGACAGATCCTGAAGCTGAGGCTCCAAGACTTTGGCCACCTCATAAGAAGAGAAGACTCCCTGGAAAAGACCCTGATGTTGGGAAAGACGGAGGGCATGAGGAGAAGGGGACAACAGAGGACGAGATGGTTGGACAGTGTTCTCGAAGCTACCAGCATGAGTTTGACAAAACTGCGGGAGGCAGTGGAAGACAGGAGTGCCTGGCATGCTCTGGTCCATGGGGTCACGAAGAGTCGGACACGACTAAACAACTAAACAACAACAACAAAGGCATGTCCACTCAAAAAGGAAGCCCCTTTTTGTTCAGTGGACCTTACCTAATGGCTCGCATGTATAAGACTGCAGCCTAAGTTGAACTTGCTTGCCATGTGCCTCACTACAGCTGCAATCCGATGGGTACTTCTCTGGAGGCAGGGCTGGTAAAATCTGTGAATTTTGGTTCCCCTCACTTCTTGCTTTCCCAATCTTATGTTCAGTTCACTCTACTTCTACATCAGTTTACATTTTTTTTAAAAAAAATGCCCATATGAAAATTTCCACACATTTTCACTTCCCTAATATATGTGTTTTCTTTCTCTCTCTCTGTGTGTGTGTGTGTTCCAAATTTTAACAAATCAATCCAAATTATTTAAATTTAATGCATTTTTTTTATAAAAAAATAATGATTAGGTTTCCCGCTCCTGTTACAAACATATGTCCATTGCTTCCTGATGTTGCTCCTTCATTCTTCTTCTTTAATCACCTTCTCATCCTTCTAGTAATTTTAATCCATTTTGATAGCTGTTTCCAGAACTGGTGCATAGAGATAATTTATGGTGTGCTTTCATATGCAATTTTGGATAATACAGTGGTACCTCAGGTTAAGTACTTGATTCGTTCTGGAGGTCCGTTCTTAACCTGAAACTGTTCTTAACCTGAAGCACAACTTTAGCTAATGGGGCCTCCCACTGCTGTCGCGCCACCGGAGCACGATTTCTGTTCTTATCCTGAAGCAAAGTTCTTAACCTGAAGCACTATTCTGGGTTAACGGGGTCTGTAACGTGAAGTGTATGTAACCCGAGGTACCACTGTATTGTAAAATAATAGAGTTGGAAGAGACCCCACCCCCGGGTCATCTAGCCCCATCCTGCAATACGGGAATCTCAGCTAAACCCCCCATGACAGATAGGCACATCTGAAGCCCATTTCACAAAACATACTGCATTTTGCGTGTTGTTTTCCACGAATGCAACCTGTTTACGTGTACTTTCCCCTAATGTCCATATTTTGTACTCTGGGCAAGGCAGGGGTAGAAGAAAAAGCAGTGCAAAATTCAAATAAATGTAAGTTAGAAATGTGTGTTTTGCTTTCTTTCCTGATTAGAGGATTGTGAAGTGGGCAAGTTTTCATTAAAATGGAAGCCAAACCAAATTCTCTCTTCATCCTTACCTGGGTGCTACTTCCTTCTGAGTAAGGATGGGGGAGATATTCAATTCAGTTTGGATTTATAGGCAAACCTACTAACTGCCTATAAACTGCCTATTGTTTTCTGAAACAATATCCAGACAGAAACACAGCCATCCTCTGAAATTCCCACTTCTCCAGATTTTACAACGCATGTTACCAAAACACATAGGTAAAGGTAAAGGAACCCCTGACCATTAGGTCCAGTCGTGACCGACTCTGGGGTTGCGGCGTTCATCTCGCTTTATTGGCGGAGGGAGCGTACAGCTTCCAGGTCATGTGGCCAGCATGACTAAGCCGCTTCTGGAGAACCAGAGCAGCACACGGAAACGCCGTTTACCTTTCCGCCGGAGCAGTACCTATTTATCTACTTGCACTTTGACGTGCTTTCGAACTGCTAGGTGGGCAGAGCAGGGATCGGGTAACAGGAGCTCACACCGTCGTGGGGATTCGAACTGCCGACCTTCTAATCGGCAAGTCCTAGGCTCTGTGGTTTAACCAACAGCGCCACCCGCATCCCTATTTTCAGTCCCCAAAGGTAGCTCCTCTCCCTCAGAAGGCCTTACTGACCAGGAAACAGATCAATCCAGAGAGGTTTGTTCGCACTAAATTCCAGGTGACATTCATATTCATAGTTAGCTAGGTGAAACCCACATCAGTTGTGACCCACTTATTCCTAAACTCCCCATTAGGGATGATGGACAATGAAGCTGGGAAACCTCCATGTTAAATAAGCACAGAGATTCTGTAGCTGGTGCCAAAAGGGAAATTGTGAACCAGCCCTCGATCGTGGAAAAAAATGAAAGAAAAATGGAAAAGGCTGAAGGACTTTTGAGAAGCCTTGAACGAATCAGAAACATCAATCACTGCCAGCAATGTAGAATAAATGGTATGGCACGGCGATCATAATCAGTGACCTAAAAAGAAGATGTCTGCTAATAATATACCTTAGCCATGAAACAGGCAGCTTGATACAAGGGGATAATTTGAGGAGCCCATGGCAGACAGAATGCCAGTCTAAGCACTTGCAAGGACAGGAGGATGGAAAGCAAAGGAGCCCAAACTGGCTGGTAAGTTTTTGCTGGGATGCCAGGGGGGGAAAGCGGCACGTCGTGTAAAAAGGGTGGGCACTGTTTCTTGCTATGTGATTAAACCTAATTAGAGAGATAAAGTGAAGTTTGGGACCAATATAGCTTCCAGCGGTAGGATGTGAGACAGCTGCCTTGTTTATTCTGTGTTCAAGCAGAAATATCGCCAGATTTCAGTGAGTCGGACTAAGTGGGGGTTGCGCTGAGACAATACCAAGCCAACCTCTTGGTAGGAAAGGGAATGGTTTGGAATTTCCCCAGGTATAAAATACAGGGCTTTGACTACTGAGAATGTGCAGTATCTCCAAATGTTGTGTTGATTTCTTGGAAGAAAATGTGTGGACTGTATGCTACCGTTAGAAAAAATCAACAACCCCAAACCAGTTGCTAATGCATAAATAAGGGATCAAGGCCCAGGTCACATCTATAGATAGTAAAGGTCATTTATGGACACAAGTTTTTTACTCATATAAATAAACAACAACAATGACAACATGGTTCCCATAGATCCGGATTTTCTTGGGATTTCAAAGGCGGAATTGACGTCTGTGGGAGAATTTCCAAATCTTAGACGAGTCAATTGAAAATTTGCGTGTTTTTTTTAATTTAAGAAGCTCAATAACTTCCGGGTTTTCCTTAAAAATGCTCAAAATTTGGGGGGATTTTCTAAAGAAAAAAAGCTCAGCCCTACTGTTTGGCATCTTGTTTGAGCTGCTTCCCATCTTGGGACTTGACAGTCTCTTTATATCCCAGTTTTTGCAGGTGCAGGAAAGAGAGTTAGAATGGCTTCACCCAGTGCTTTTTTTTCCTGCTAAAAAATGTTTGGGGATACAGTGGTACCTCAGGTTAAGTACTTAATTCATTCCAGAGGTCCGTTCTTTTTTTTATATATAATATTTTTATTAGAGTTTTTACATAAAAAAACAAAAAATAACAAAGAAATACAAAAATACAAAACGACAAAAAACAGCAACATAACAGAAAAAAAGAGAAGAAAAAAGACAAATAAAAACAATTCCATCTTCATAATATTCCTTGCATTTACTTATTTCCCAGACTTCCCCACACCTCCCCTCACTGTATTCCAGTTCATGTATTTGATCAGCAAATCCCTTCCCTCTAACTTAACTGATCTTTATCTTAATTTTGATATCTTAATATATCTTGATTTCCTTGGTATCTTAAAATATTAAGTCTTTTAATTTTACACCTTTTTACTAATAACCTTTTACGTTCAATCTGATGTCATTCTAAGATTCATTAATCTTATAATATTTCTGTAAATAATCTTTGAATTTCTTCCAATCGTCTTCCACCGTCTCTTCTCCCTGGTCTCTGATTCTGCCAGTCGGAGGTCCGTTCTTAACCTGAAACTGTTCTTAATCTGAAGCACCACTTTAGCTAATGGAGCCTCCTGCTGCTGCCGCGCCGCCAGAGCACGATTTCTGTTCTCATCCTGAAGCAAAGTTCTTAACCTGAGGTAATATTTCTGGGTTAGCGGAGTCTGTAACCTGAAGCGTATGTAACCTGAAGTATCTGTAACCCGAGGTACCACTGTATTCTCATTTTGACTCAAGAAAATCACCATTTTATAGTTCAAATTGGGAAAAATAAATACATTAAATGGACAAAAGTACAAAGATTCACAAAATGTTTAGGGGTATGCATCCCCCCAGAAAAAAAAGCACTGGCTTGACCCATCATGAGATCACTGGGTAAGAGCTATGGCTCAGAGGCAGAGCACACATTTTAAATGTAAAAGGTCCTGGGATCAGGGAGGCTAAATGTCAGAAGATTCAGGACTGCTAAAGTACCACGTCACGTGGTGTGTGGTTAAACTATGGAATCCACACTGACAAGAGGCACTGACAACCAGCAACCTGGACTGCCTTAGAAGAAGATTTGATAAATTCAGGGCTTTTTTTCAGCTGGAACTCGCTGGCACCCATCAAGTGGGCACCTTTGCCATCCTAAGAGAACAAGGGAGGTGGTCGTGGTAAGTTCTGGCACCTCTTTCCCTAGAAAAATAGCACCGAATAAATCCATGGAGGAACAGGCAATCAATGGTCAGACACTGGCCATATCCCAGTGTATATAAGCTAAACAAGCTCTAGCTTAGGGCCTCACTCTCTTGGGGGCACCAAAAAAGATTTAAAGGCAAAAAACTGGATGTACATTTCCAAAATATAAGATAAAAAACAAATAAAACAAAACCTACAGGCAGCAACAGTGTTTTGCATTGTGTAGGCTCCTGTGATGTAAGTCATGGGCTCTGCCTGCTGGCCTGCTCACTAAAATATCCCTGGTTTGCTCCTTTCTATATATAGGGTGCCCACATTCTGCATGGACTGGTTGCACGGCAACATGTGCAAATGGCTTGAGATACCTATGAGGTCCATAAATGACCATATAGCATATATTCAACACAAAAAACAGTGACCATTTGTTGTTGACAAAGGACAGCTGGACATAGAAAGGGCCCCATTACCTTCAGGAGCTGAGGGCCTCATACAACCTAAATCCAGCCCTGGCCATATCGTTTATGTTCTGCTTCCGCTATTAGAGACAGTCTGCTTCTCTGAATACTGGGCATCACAGGTGGGGAGAGGCCTTTTCCACTCAAGTTCTCCTTGTGGGCTTCTAGTGGGCATCTTGCTGGCCACTGGGAGAACTGGGCAGGCCTTTGGCCGGATGTAGCAGGGCTCTTCTGCCATGGTATCTCTAGACGAAGATGGACAAGACCCCTAGGAGGACTACTAGCACCGCTGTGGACAATACTGAGCTAGGCAGACAATTGGACTAACCTGGCGCAGGCCAAGTTCTTAGTTCTTTGCTCCTAAACCCTTCCGGAAAGCAGACATCTCCCCATGCACGCATCTTTCAAAATATTAAAATTTTGCAAAGTGCAGCAAACTTGGGAGCCGCTTTTGGGTTTTACACACCGAGACATTCTGCACCTTGCTTGTTTTGATTTATGACGAGCATAGAAGATGATCCAATATTTGCCCACTGCCTTTAAATCAGTGGGGTTTTCATTCTAAATGACAACCTTTGCATTTTATTAGTATGGCTTAGTCTTTAATAAGCCTTTACTGTGCCAATATATCACATCCACACTGTTAGAACAAGCTCTTGTACCCCATATAAATTACTCCCTGGCAATGGCACAACCCAATTTCCCAGAAGACTCGGGGAATGAGGAGATGCTGTTGTTTCACTGGGAATGTAAAGAATCCTCTGTTGTTACATGAACAAAGTCTGGGGTGGAATGGCCTGTAGGAGGGGGAACATCTGTCCACTCCGGGGTAACATGCAAGCTAATAATAGTACTTGTTGTTGTTGTTGTTTAGTCATTTAGTTGTGTCCGACTCTTTGTGACCCCATGAACCAGAGCACGCCAGGCACTCCTGTCTTTCACTGCCTCTCGCAGTTTGGTCAAACTCATGCTGGTAGCTTCGAGAACACTGTCCAACCATCTCGTCCTCTTCTGTCGTCCCCTTCTCCTTGTGCCCTCCATCTTTCCCAACATCAGGGTCTTTTCCAGGGAGTCTTGTCTTCTCATGAGGGAGCCAAAGTATTGGAGCCTCAGCTTCAGGATCTGTCCTTCCAGTGAGCACTCAGGGCTGATTTCCTTCAGAATGGATAGGTTTGATCTTCTTGCAGTCCATGGGACTCTCAAGAGTCTCCTCCAGCACCATAATTCAAAAGCATCAATTCTTCAGCGATCAGACATCTTTATGGTCCAGCTCTCACTTCACAACTAGGAACAGTGAAATCTTCAATTGCCTGGTGTAGAACTTTCCCAAATAATGGCCAACAGGACTGACAGATGTTTGGCCAGGTTGAGTCTCTGTGCTACTTGCTAGCTTATTTTTCTTGAACTTAACCAGCCAGCCATTACTCTACATTTCTGCTCCCCTAAAAGGAACAAAGTGGAAACAGTTGGTGACAGGAGTGAACGTTTCCTTGTCTCCAAGCCAGTCAAGGCCTCATCTAGCTTATTGAAACTGAACACAGGTTTTCTCCTTTCCCATCACATTTATTTCAGGTAGCAGCCATACCAAGCCTGTCAAAAGGATCCTAGTTTTAAGGCTTTGAGCTTCTCGCTCTATCCTCAACCTGTTTTGACAGAAGAATTCTGGAAGATTTTGTTAGGGATTTCAAAACTGTCAGGAGATAACACCTATCAAAGTGAACTCCCTATCAGTGGACAGCACCCACGATAAGCAGGTATCAGGATTTGTACAGGGTCCAAAAGTAGCCCACAAAAAAGTCCTCTAGGTTCCTACCCAGAAATGCCCCTCTGTATTTGCCTCAGTGCCCATCAGCCCCCTACAGATGGAGCACTGAGGAAGAAAAATGGCCCGGGCTCTGGAGAACTGGAACACTTTTCCAAACCTGATCGGCACCTGGTGTGTCCCATGTAGACACACTCCTCCATCACCTCGGTTTCCCCAACACACATACCTGGGCAGAAGCCTCTCAGAGATGCTCAGGGACACACAGACACAGTACATTTCCAAATTGCTTCCCATCAAGCAACCTGAAGCTATTTGGTAACAAGAGCATCAGCAATAACAACAAATATAAAAAACCAATCTCCGCCACCGAGAAGGCCCTCTGCTCTCCATAACCCGGAAACAGACGCAAGGAGCTCAGAAGAAGAGGAGATGTGTTGTCTGGGGTGCTATGAGCAGCAACTGCCACCCCAGAACATCCTCAAGACCATTTGAATGTGAATATTCAATGGTAGGAACCAGCCCTTCCTATGGGGCAGGAGGAAGGAGAAGCAGAAAAACCTCACGGAGCCACTTAAAAGCCTTCTTGGAAAAGAAAGTCCTTCCAACAGGCACTGAAAAGTTAGAAGAGGTGATACTTTAGAGTGTAGGTAAGCTAAAGGTAAAGGAATCCCTGACCATTAGGTCCAATTGTGGCCAACTCTGGGGATGCGGCGCTCATCTCTCTTTATTGGCCGAGGGAGCCGGCGTACAGCTTCCGGGTCATGTGTCCAGCATGACTAAGCCGCTTCTGGCGAACCAGAGCAGTGCATGGAAACGCCGTTTACCTTCCTGCCGGAGTGGTACCTATTTATCTACTTGCACTTTGATGTGCTTTCGAACTGCTAGGTTGGCAGGAGCAGGGACTGAGCAACAGGAGCTCACCTCGTCGCAGGGATTTGAACCGCCGACCTTCTGATTGGCAAGTTCTAGGCTCTGTGGTTTAACCCACAGCACCACCCGCGTCCCTTTTAGAGTGTAGGTATGATCTCACTAATGCCCCAATTTTGACAATGTTTGGGATGGACCTCCTGATGGGAGCGTATCTGCAGGAAGCCCTCTCCTGCAGAATGCAGTGGCTGGGAGAGGTAGGGTGGTTCAAAATGGTGCTGGGAGGAGCACAGAGAGAAGAAACACTTTGGTGCACCTGTAGCAGCAAAACCAGACGCCTTCATCTGCTCCAGCTGCAATGAAGCATATTTCTCACACATTGGACTTGCAACGACAGCAGGCATTGTGACTCTCCAACAGTTTAACTTAACCCCCAAAGCTGCACTCTTGCAATGTCTTCCAGTGTGGTGTAGTGGTTAAGAGCAGTGGACTCGTAATCTGGGGAACCGGGTTCGCTTCCCCGCTCCTCCACATGAAGCTGCTGGGTGACCTTGGGCTAGTCACACTTCTCTGAAGTCTCTCAGCCTCACTCACCTCACAGAGTGTTTGTTGTGGGGGACGAAGGGAAAAGGAAAATGTTAGCCGCTTTGAGACTCCTTCGGGTAGTGATAAAGCAGGATATCAAATGCAAACTCTTCTTCTTCTTCTGAGACAGACGGACACCAACAACAACCGGTTCAAAATGTTAAATTGATTATATTAAATGTTATTAAGGTGAAAGTTGCATTTTTAATATAGAGGAGGATGAAGGAGACGTAAAGAGACTACAAAAATGTAGCAACAAAAGTAAGGTATTGCAAAGTTAGGTTTTCGCTGTTTCCCTAAGGTGGTAAGCTGAGAAAAATCTTATCTCACAGTAAGAATTTTCAGGGTCTCAATTTAATCCATTCCTGCTTTCGGTTCTGGTTTATTCCTGAATACAGCACTGTGCCTGTTAGGGAGACTTAAGCGCTAAGGCCTGCAGCTGTATGCTGGGAAATTATAGCTCAAAGGGAAGTCACTCAACAGCTCAGATCACCGCCTGTCATGCCGGAGTCCTTGGTCCTGTCCTTACAGTGGCCTTGCATAAACCCTTGTTATCTCATTTGTGAAATGAGGCAGCAACTCAAGCTTATGCTCTGTATTATGGGAGAACAGCCTTGGTCAAAAGCAAGGCTGAGTGCCTGGGAAGAGGAAGCAAAAATCCCACAGTTAATTTGACTTGTTGAATGTTTCTAGTTGAAGCTTCTGGACTTGGCAAAGCATCTCCATCATCAGTTATCCATACCTTCCCAGAAAATATCCCAGTTCTGAGCTCATCCCACTTATTTATGCTTCAATGATCTTACAGTGACCCATCCATTTTGTAAATCTTACAGTGACCCATCCATTTTGTAAATCTTTCAGTATCTATCATCTATCTATTTATCATCTATCTATCTATCTATCTATCATCTATCTATCTATCTATCTATCTATCATCTATCATTCATCTATCTATCATCTATCATCTATCTATCTATCTATCTATCATCTATCTATCTATCATCTATCATCTATCTATCATCTATCTATCTATCATCTATCTATCTATCATCTATCTATCTATCTATCATCTATCTATCTATCATCTATCTATCTATCATCTATCTATCTATCTATCTATCTATCTATCATCTATCTATCTATCTATCTATCTATCTATCTATCTATCATCTATCTATCTATCTATTTGGAAAAGTTAAAAAGTTTTATTTCTATAACACACTCTCTCATTAAATACATGCTTCAGTGCAAATAGATATGGCTTGTTAAATCGTCTTCTCCTCCAGGAGAGTTTGTGCTTATTTCTTTTGAGGCCTTACCATTGTTCTCCCCTCTGTTCCAATGCGCTACTGGGACAAACAATGGGAACGACCTTGTCAATGTTCGGGGCTCCGAAGTTCAGGGCCCTTCTGCCTTGCCCTGCCCTGTCCCTTTCACTCAGTTCTGTAGTCCTCCATCATGTCTAAGGGTCTGGTACGTAATTTAAATGAATCTGGCGACACGACTTTCTTGCTTTTTTTCTCTTTCAAATATAGATGCCCTTAGTACATTATAATTGGCCAAAGTAATTAGGAAATTCTTGTTCTGATCAATATATAGAGTTGTCAGATATTGATTTTTATTTTTATTTTGTCCACTTAATGATCTTATAATCCTGTCAGATAGCTACAAAACTACCTCTTACCTAATGATGGATGCTTATGTAAATCTATTAAAATGTCTTTGGAAGGAAAATTTGTGGAGCACTTCAAGATGCTTTTATCGGGACATTTTTGCCCGGTTGCTTAAAAGCGAAGGCAAAGGCCTGCAAAGATATATTCTGAAAGAGAGACACAAGATTTACCCACCAGGGAAAAATGGCAGATGAAGTTGATGGATTACATGGAACTAGCGGAAATGACTGGCAGAATCCGAGACCAGGGAGAAGAGTCGGTGGAAGAAGATTGGAAAAAATTTAAAGCCTATCTACAAAAACATTGTAAAATTAATGAATGTTAGAAGGATGCTGGAATGAAGTTATATGGTTTTAGCAGAAATGTAATAAAGACTTAAGTAAAAGTGGATTGATAACCGGATAAAATGAAAAATTTAAGGTTAGATTGTTAAGATAAATTATAGAACAAAAATTGAGTAAGATGGAAAGAATTTGCTGAAATAGTTAATTGAAATAGAATACAAAAAAGGGAGGTGTGAGGAGGTCGAATGAACCAAGTTAATGAAAGGTAAAGATATGGAATATTGGATGTGTGTGTTTAATGTAATTTTTTTTTCATTTTTCTCTTTTTTTTCCCTTTCTCTTTTTTTTTGTATTGTTGTAGTTTTTTTTATTGTAACTAATGTATGTTTTGTTAAATTTATATTGTCTCCTTTTTTTTTCTTTTTCTTTTTTCTGTAATTGCCAAACATCTAATAATTTATTTTTTTTAAAGATATATTCTGAAAGAGATAGGAACCAGGAAGTTTATTTCAGACTGCAATACAACAGTTCAGAATAAAATCTGCAGCATTTTGGGCACTGTGTGCAGTGCGCATTATTCTGGGATATAACGCCATAAATTATTCTCAAAATATATTCATTTGTTAAGCATAGATCGTTGCTGTTTCTTTTTAACCCAGCACTTTGAATAAACTTGTTGAACTCTTCTCTCTCTCTCGTCTAGGTCAATCCATTACAGCCCATTGCCTCAGCCTCTTCTTTGTGCAATGTCATTTTAAAGCTCTGCATGCTACAGGAAAGCAATGATTCCACTTATTACAGCAGCCACCTCACAGTAGTTAATGCTAGGGCCACGATCCTTGCACTGTGGGGCAGAGAATCACAAAACATGAGAGGGGAAGAAGGCCTGGGAGGAGAGCAGCAGCTCCAAAGCCCCATTGTTCACAGACGCGCCGCAGTTTGATGCAGCAACATTCGTGCATGTTCTGGTTTTGAATAACATTTCCGTCACATGTTAGTCTCTATGAAAATGTAAACAGGTGTCGGAGAGCTAGTGTTACATTTTGGGGAAAGATCTATTCAAATAACATGCCCACGCTTGTCACAGTTGGGTGAAAATAGCTTTGGCTGTAATAAAATGAAAATAATAAGGGAGGCTGGTTCTTCTCCTGAAAGCCAGTCTGGATGTGCTCCTTCTGAAACCGCAGCTCTTCAAATCCATGGAACAGAAATTAGGAAAACATATTCCCAGAGGGACGAGTGCTTCTGTCCTTTCAGGAGCTCAGAGGTTGGGCTGCTTCTCAAGAGTTTTCTCCCATGCTGCCATGCTCCGAATTTTGTCTTGGTCAGAGCTCTTAAAAAGGCCGCTTTTGAAATAACAACACCTTGTTGCCGTTCTAGTTGCAGTGCCTCTCCTCCCAGGCCAAACACCATATTTTTCGCTCTATAAGATGCACATTTTCCCCTCCAAAAATTAAGGGGAAATGCGTGTGCGTCTTATGGCGCGAATGCAGGCTCCTTGGCTTCAGCGATAGCAACGCAAAGCCTCTGAAGCGCAGTGGGAGCGCTCCCACCGCACTCCGGAGGCTTTGGGTTGCCTTCACTGAAGCCTGGAGAGCGAGAGGGGTCAGTGCGCACTGATGCCTCTCGCTCTCTAGGCTTCAAGGATAGCCGCCTGAAGCCTCCGGAGCGCAGTGGGAGTTCCCTCTGCGCTCCAGAGGCTTCAGGTTCCTTTCGCTGAAGCCTGGAGAGCAAGACTCTCCTGGCTTCAGTGAAAGGAACCCCAAGCCTTTGGGTTCCTTTCACTGAAGGGTAGGTGCGCCTTCAGCTAAGGCGCAGCGCCCCTTCAGCTAAGCGGGAGGAAAAATGTAAGGGGCTCCATTTCTCTTGCTGCTTCACTGAAGGGGCGCTGCACAGAGAGGGGGAGATTTTTTTTTCTTGTTCCCCCCCTCTAAAACAAGGTGCTTCCTATGGTCGGGTGCGTCCTATAGAGTGAACAATATGGTACTACCATATTGGCCCAAATATAAGCTGCACTTTTCCCCCAAATTCTGACCGTGAAAAGTTAAAGTGTGACTTATATTCGCAACTTTACGGTATGGTGCCAGGAGCACATGGCAAACGGCGCCAGGAGCGCAGCAAAGCGGTGCCCGCCCCGTGCATAGTCCCCCGTCCTGTCCCCCAAGGCTAGGAAGGGAGAACAAGGAATGCGAAAGGCCGTCGGCAACTCAGTGGAGTCCCTTCCCCCAGCAGTGAGGAATGGAGCAGCTTATATTCTGGTATTGTTTTCTCCCCCCACGCTCTAATTTTAAAGCTGCGGCTTATATTTGGGTTCAGCTTATATTTGGGCCAATACGGTATGTGAGGTGTGACAGTACAAACTCAAGCGGACAACGATCTAGATTAAAAATGGCCACAACTTTATTGATTATAGGTGTAGGTGGAACTTTGGCTCAGGCTTTGGGTTTATACCCATTGCAGCCCCCTATTAGAGGGCTGGAACCACTTCAAGGTCAATGCCACAGATTATGCTCCCCCAAGACGTCCACCTACTGCGATGGCCAGCCAAAGGCTGCTGCTGGAAGCCCTAAGGCCCATCTGCCCCATGCTGGCCTCTTGGCAGCCATCTGCCCCATGCTGGCCTCAACATCCATCGAGACCCCCTCTGATGAAGTACCCCAAATACACCACAGATATTGGGTGATGGACCACTTCACCCCACACTTGAAGACTAGGATTCCACCCAATGCCTTAACCACCTAAACTTGTGAGGGTTTGCTATGAGGAAGGCAAAACCTCCAGACCAGCCAATTTGTCTACAAGCAAATTCCAAAGGGGCAGCTTCTGAAATGCTGTTGCATTGGCACCACCTTGTTGTAGGAGCCGTGGCAGCAGGGCTCTTCCTTCTGATGCCTGATCACTTGTTTGACGCTAAAATTGCAAGGGCTTCTGGTACAGCACTGAGCAAGCCAGATGAGTGACCTCACTTTGCAGGTGGCCAAAATGCCTTGACATCGTCACCCAGTCGTAAATGTAAACGCTCGGCCTTTGGTTTCAGAGATCATTTGCACAGACAACATTTGCGAACTGTTTCTCTCAAGCAACCCCAGGAATGCAGCCATTGAAGGAAGTCTGATCATGCAGAGTTCGCTTCCTGGTAGGGATTTGTGTTGCATTCGGCCACTGAGCATTTCCACCCATATTGTTGTTGTTGTTTAGTCGTTTAGTCGTGTCCGCCTCTTCGTGACCCCATGGACCAGAGCACGCCAGGCACTCCTGCCTTTCACTGCCTCCCGCAGTTTGGTCAAACTCATGTTGGTAGCTTCGAGAACACTGTCCAACCATCTCGTCCTCTGTCGTCCCCTTCTCCTTGTGCCCTCCATCTTTCCCAACATCAGGGTCTTTTCCAGGGAGTCTTCTCTTCTCATGAGGTGGCCAAAGTATTGGAGCCTCAGCTTCAGGATCTGTCCTTCCAGTGAGCACTCAGGGCTGATTTCCTTCAGAATGGAGAGGTTTGATCTTCTTGCAGTCCATGGGACTCTCAAGAGTCTCCTCCAGCACTGCAATTCAAAAGCATTCCACCCATATTACACACATGCAAATCGTTACCTGAAAGCAGAGTCTGTACCTTTCTATGTGCTGGGTCAGATCTTAGCCTCTTCCACCGGCATCACCTGACTTGCCCTGGACCACGCAGACCCAGTTTTTTATGGGCCTGTGACCATCGGAATACAAATTTCACCAACATACATTTTTATCTCACCCGTGTGTGCGAGGAAATGGCATCTCCTTGAAATTCCCTTCCTTTCTGAAACACATTTTCATTCTGAGGTATTACGGTGCTTCTGATAATGGCAGAAAAGATAGTTGCACACCTTAATGTTCCAAGTGATGTATGTCAAATTGCAGTGAGCATTTCAGAAATGAGCTCAGTTCTAATTTTTCTCATTCACTGCAAAACGTTTAGGGTGATTAATCTTGCTAAAATGCCAGTGGAATCCTTTATGATCAGGACATCCATTTAACATTTTTCAGCCATCCTGATCACAGGAATCATGGCTGATGAGCTGTGGCTACACATTTGCAGAGCTGCAGTCGCATGCTACAGTTTCCCCTTTTAATGTTGCCTTCTGTGATAATCAGGGTGCATCATATGTAGCCCTTGGCTGGCCCATACGATACGCCACAGCCATCGCACGCTCAGCTACAAAACTCAAACCTCTTCCTTTCTTCTTTTCTAACATATTCCCATTTTCAAACAAAGATTGTGTGCAGTTAAGCTCTTGTACCATTTGCACGTATTGCATTTCTATACAGTCTTTTGAAGAGTTTTATTTAAGCTGTCCTTTGAAAGATGTTTGGACACTTTCTGGTGAAAATGTAGCTGCAGGAGACAATTTGGAATGGGCAGGGAAAGGTCTGAGCATCCTCTGCTTTTGTGCACCTAAAGCTACTTATCTTTGTTCTGCATTCTCCTCCCCAAGGATGCTTTTTTCTTTCAAAATAATAACAATATGTGGGGATTCTCTGATACATAATTACACACATTGTATGTAATTATCCTCCCAGCCAGGGGTGGCGAATCTTTGTCATCCAAAAGAACACGGTCCCTTGTAGACAATCCTCTCATGGTCCCTTGCCAGTCTTGGGCACAGCTGGAGAGGAAATGGGTCGAGTCGTGGATGTGGTTCTTACCTTTCTGTGCCACACAAAAGCCAGAGGTTTCTAGAAAACACTTACATGCACCCTTCTCCCAAGGGTGGTTTTAGGGCAGCACAGCCAGCCCCCCCTCACTGGGAGCCAAGCAGAGAGGGCACCTGGCAAGCACTTACCCGGCTGTGGGAAAGAGGAGATAGGGTCCTAGAGTCCTCCCACCTCCTGCCCAAAGCCTAGTTAGTGTTTGCCAAGCTATGATAGCCTGGGACTCGGGCTCGGACTTGGAACCAGAGGAGTCTCAGTCCGCACCAGATCCTCTGCCTCAGGCGGCATCTGAACCGAGTCTGGGGCCTGATTCTGAAGATCCCCAGTCTGCACACATTCCCCCTGCAACAAACCCCAGCTGGGCCAAGTCCGGGGCCTGAGCCTGCCCTGGCTCCAATGCGGGGATTCCCTCATTGCCTTCAGCTGGGCCATCACTTACAGCTGCTCTACTACCGGTTGGGTCAGGGGAGGCTGAGGCGGCCTCTGGGTCTAGTAACCCACCGACGTCTCCTGAGTTGCAGAGACTGAGAGACCTGAGTACTCGGAGGAGGAGTGCTCGCCTTTGGGTGACACAGGGAGGTGAGTCACTGGGGGATCAGGACCGGCCATTACCCCATCAGAGATAAAAGGCTGCCAGACCCCGCCCCAGGTTGTGGGAGCAACATTGCTGTTGCCTGCCTGTTACCCTGTACCTGACCTAGCCTGGTTTCCTGCCTTGGCCCTGTTGGACTGACTCCTCGTGGAATCCTTGGATTCAGGACCGGACCTGGACCTCATTGCTCGGGTTAACCCCCGGGCCCAGCACACAAGCTTTGGGAAGGAGGTGGGAGGCCTCAAGGACTCTGTCAGAGCCCTTGTGCCGCCTTCCCAAAGCCCAGTGTGGCTTGAGAGCCAGTGTGGTGTAGTGGTTAAGAGCGATAGACTTGTAATCTGGGGAACCGGGTTCGTGTCTCCGCTCCTCCACATGCAGCTGCAGGGTGACCTTGGGCTAGTCACACTTCTTTGAAGTCTCTCAGCCCCACTCACCTCACAGAGTGTTTGTTGTGGGAGAGGAAGGGAAAAGGAAAATGTTAGCTGCTTTGAGACTCCTTCGGGTAGTGATAAAGCGGGATATCAAATCCAAACTACTACTACTACTACTACTACTACTACTACTACTACTACTACTCTTCTTCTTCTTCTTCTTCTTCTTCTTCTTCTTCTTCTTCTTCTTCTTCAGGGCTGGGGGGGTGGGAGAGAGTCCAAATTTTGGCCAAGCTCAGGGTGCCACAGTATCAAATTCAGCCCCTGCCTCTCCATCCTCTACCCTGGCAAGCAAGAGGGATTAGCACAGTTCAATGGCACAGCCCAGCAAAATGCACCCAGCATGTATGTGCAGTGGAGTCACTGAATCAAAGAATCATAGAATCATCTAGTCCAACCCCCTGCAATGCAGGAATCTCAGCTAAAGCGTCCATGACAGTGAGGGGATTGGCCAAGAGAGAGGGCGGGTAGCCTAAGGGAAATCCCAAGGGCTGGATTTGGCCCCTGTGCTGGAGTTTCCCCACCCTCAGCCCCAGTCTCAGCAAACAAATACAAACATGATGTCATAATGGTCTTGGTAGGTGTGAGGAGCTTTGTCGCCATTAAGCCAACACATTAATTAGTACTTCATTGACAAAAAAAGGTATCATTTCAATCAATCAGCTTACTCTTGCCTATTGATCTTAGCACACAAACTGTTTAAATATTGATTACTTAAGAAAGGATATTCAGAAAATAAAAACAGATGGAGACCTGTTCAGGTCTGCTAGATAGCACTATATGTTTTAGAGGACTGCAAGGAAGCTGCAGAGATGGGAACAGAAATAAAATCTAAATGCAATTGTTTAAAGTATGGAAGATGAGACTGCAAGGAGAGGAGAAGCAATTTCCAGCAATTCCCCATCCTTGCTGCAGTCCCTGGTGCTTATCCCCCCAAATCTGTTTGGGAGACACCCCAAGCCTTCTGAGCAGATATCTGGTGGGGTGAAGTGGGGGGGTCTACTGACAGATGCCTGTTATCAGAATAGGGGAGAGCATTAATACCGGACTGTCTTCCAGCATTGTGCAGACTGTGTATTGAATTTGACATGTGAGGATGTTTGCCAGTGTTGTAAAAAAATGTAAAGGACCCCTGGACAGTTAAGTCCAGTCAAAGGCAGCTACGGGGTGTGGCGCTCATCTCGCTTTCAGGCCGAGGGAGCAGGTGTTCGTCTACAGACAGCTTTGCAGGTAATGCGGCGAGCAGGACTAAACCGCTTCTGGCACAACGGGACACCGTGACGGAAACCAGAGCGCATGGAAATGCCATTTATTTTCCCACTGCAGTGGTACCTATTTATTTACTTGCACTGGTATGCTTTTGAACAGCTAGGTTGGCAGGAGCTGGGACGGAGCAACGGGAGCTCACCAGCGTCAACAGGGATTCAGACCGTCGAACTTGTAGTGGAAATGTGGAAGACAATTGTATTTCAAAGAGTTAGGCGGCATGTCCCTTTCCCTTTAACATCCCCAGTTTGATTCTTGTGTTTCACACACCTGTCGGGAGTTTCTTGGGTTCTTCCGTATTGCAAGTGCTGGCTGGATGCCTGGCTGCAGGTAGTGGAAGACTCTCAGCTGCTCTGTATTAATTCCATCTCAGGGTCCTGGGCTAATCATGAGTAATGCCTGGTGCACTTGATTACATCAAGGCAGGCTATAAAAGCCATAGGTGGGAGGGGCCCGGAGAGCTTCTGCCCAGATCAAAGGACCTGATGCTGGGAGACCGATGGTCGGGGTCTTTCTCCTGCTGCTCTACCTGGGCCTCTGGGCAGCTGAACGGGAGATTGGGTAGCCCCTGTCGGGTATGTTTTATTTTATGCTTTACATGTCTGCTGTTTATTTGCGTGGCGAGTTCCCACCTCCCACCAGTAGAAATAAAGACACGAGACACCATAATTAAGGTTAATAGGCTAAAATTGGCCACAACTTTATTGGTTACAGGTAATGAGGCGGGTTAAAGCCTCAGCACCTAGGGCTTGCCGATCGAAAGGTCGGCGGTTCGAATCCCCGCGGCGGGGTGCGCTCCCGTTGTTCGGTCCCAGCGTCTGCCAACCTAGCAGTTCGAAAGCACTTTCGGGTGCAAGTAGATAAATAGGGACCGCTTACTAGCGGGAAGGTAAACGGCGTTTCCATGTGCGGCTCTGGCTCGCCAGAGCAGCGTTGTCACGCTGGCCACGTGACCCGGAAGTGTCTTCGGACAGCGCTGGCCTCCGGCCTCTTTGAGTGAGATGGGCGCACAACCCTAGAGTCTGTCAAGACTGGCCCGTACGGGCAGGGGTACCTTTACCTTTACCTTAATGAGCGGTATTGGCTTAGGCATTGGTCCTAATCAATTATCCGGCTTCAGACTGTCTGCCTGAGAGGCTGGGAAGGGTTAACACCAGCAGGGGGAGCCCTACTGATGCACATCAACTAGGCACTCCCCCGGGGTCACCGCTTGGGGGCGTGCCTTGGCCCCTGGCCTCCATAGGCTTCGGACGGGGCCACGCCCCCGGAGTCCTTTACCGGACTACCCTTCGCAACCAGGGGAGGTGATGGCGCTCCTCCCCCCCATTCATCTACATAACAATACCCCGACCAATGCCTAACCGCCATGCTGTTTATTTGTTAATAAAACCGTTTTGGTTCCCCTTCCACCACCTCATTCCTTTTGTCCTGATATTCTTGGAAAGAACTGCTGTATTTGGCAGCACAGACCTTCTGATTGGCAAGCCCGAGAGGCTCAGTGGTTTAGACCACAGCACCACCCACGTCCCTATGTGCCAATGTAGTCCCTGGATGGAGAGCCAGCAATGGCTGCAAAGGTTCTTCTGGCCTCCTTCCCTTGGCTGTCCAGTATGAAGTGCGGATAACTCAGAGGCAGGAGGGGTCTCATTTCCCAAATTCTTCCATGTCTACATAAGAACATAAGAAGAGCTCAGCTGAATCAGGTCAAAGGAATGGACAACAATTTTGT
The DNA here is from genome assembly GCF_965153285.1 of Podarcis tiliguerta. NCBI lineage: Eukaryota > Metazoa > Chordata > Lepidosauria > Squamata > Lacertidae > Podarcis > Podarcis tiliguerta. The sequence goes on from NC_139550.1 coordinate 27,714,944, forward strand.
TTTCTCATTTCCCCAATCTTCGGCCCTCTGCATTTGCACATCAACTTAAGATTTTGCTGGGCAAAAGCACTCCTGCTCACAGCAGGAACATCAAATCACAAGGCCAGGAATCCTCCAAAGCCACAAACATGATCTTTTATGGGGACTGCCTGTCCCAGCACCAGTAGGCCTCCTAGCAACCTTTAACAGTCCCTGAAAAAAAGAGTGTGTTTCAAATGTGCTTTGAAAGTAGAGTGTTCACAGATTAAATCTAACCCTCTCTACTACAGCGTGGTTTTGCTTAAGTTTTGCATTGTTGTCAAATGCAGTTCTGCAGAATTGCTGAGAGAGCAAATGTCCTCCCTTCTGTTAACCTGGGTAAATAAGACGCTAGCGTTAAACTCCCTGCTCCAACTCTGCCTCTTATAACCCTGCCCAATTACTATAAAGCAGCAGTTGGCTTTTCATGTCTCTCCCTCTGGGTTCCCTTGGTGAAAGATATTGCCGTTTATATCTCCGTTGCCTAATTAAAGGGACAAGCTTGATAACCCTTGAACAAGTAATAACTGGAAACTAATGGCTAGACACATTAAATCCCTGATGGCAGGAAGTGCGTATACTGCCTCAAAGCTGGCGAGATTTGGGTCATGAAAAGTTGGCAGCGAAGGAGAATGCATAATTAACACTCGGGTCACACAGGACTGGAATCAAATGCCTAAGTGTGTGCCATCACCCCTGGTTGTCACTGACCCTTCAGACATGCTCTCAATCACTAGGATTTAAACAGGCAGGGTCTCATGGCAGCAAGCACAGAGAGGCAAAGGCAGACCCAGAAACAGTCTTCTTCTTGTTGTTGTTATAATTTGTAGACCGCCCTATACCCATGGGTCTCAGGGCACTTCACAACATAAAGTGCAATGTAAAAAGTGCAAAATGCATCATAAAAATAATCAAAACAGTTGAAAATACTAATGTACACAAACTAATAAAGAACACATCCTCCAACTAAAGCCCCTAAACAATACTCCAGTCCCAAAAGACAAGTACAGTGGTACCTTGGGTTAAGTACTTAATTCGTTCCGGAGGTCTGTTCTTAACCCAAACTGTTCTTCACCTGAAGCACCACTTTAGCTAATGGGAACTCCCGCTGCTGCCGCACTGCCAGAGCACGATTTCTGTTCTCATCCTGAAGCAAAGTTCTTAACTATTTCTGGGTTACCAGAGTCTGTAACCTGAAGCATATGTAACCTGAAGCATATGTAATCCGAGGTATCACTGTACAGATACAAAATCCAAATGAACACATATCATTTAAAAACAATTTAAAACAAGTTCAAACTCCATCCCTGTTGAAAATTTTAGCCCAAGGGGGCTGGCCCACGCCCTCGTTCCACCCCCGAAGTGCCACCCCAAAGGGATATTCCTATTGACAGACATTTCGCTGTGCCTGTTGGGGCAACTGGGTCTCTGCTTCATCGGCCTCAGACTGCTCTGCCTTCTGTCCTGCTTACAACCAGCCAAGGAATGGCTCTGCCTGTCGTTGGCTCTAGCGCCACCTACTGTTGGCCTCCCATCCTTCTGCCCAATGGGCCCCAGCTGCCACTGAATCAGAGTTTGCCACTTAGGGTGAAAGCAAATAAATATTGTTAGCAATTGTCCCAGGTGTTGTCAAGGAGCTGTCAAGTGAGCCCAGGTCAACCACGGGGCAGGGAAGCACTGGAGGCCTGGAACGCAATTAGCTTTTTATTAACAGAAAACACCAACACAGCAGAGTCCTCTGGTTCATCTTAATCCAGCTGAGATGTTGCTGAAACCGACTACTAGCCCAGCCATTCCCCAGACTGCCCTGCAGTGTCCCACCACCATGATCCAGCATCAAAGTCTTCTTCTGTGTCCTCCCTGGGGGGCTCATGGCTCCCGCCTCTCTTCTTCATCTAGCCAGTCCCTGACCGTGGTCCAGCGCCACCATGAAAGTTGTGAGACCCGCTTCACAACGTTAGGTATGTACAGTGGTACCTCGGGTTACATACGCTTCAGGTTACATACGCTTCAGGGACATGGGTGGTGCTGTGGGTTAAACCACAGAGCCTAGGGCTTGCTGATCAGAAGGTTGGCGGTTCGAATCCCCTGGTCCTGCCAACCTAGCAGTTTGAAAGCACGTCAAAGTGCAAGTAGATAAATAGGTACCGCTCCGGCAGGAAGGTAAGTGGCATTTCCGTGCGCTGCTGTGGTTCGCCAGAAGCGGCTTAAACATGCTGGCCACATGACCCGGAAGCTGTACGCCGGCTCCCTTGGCCAATAAAGCGAGATGAGCACCGCAGCCCCAGAGTTGGCCACTACTGGACCTAATGGTCAGGGTTCCTTTACCTTTTACATACGCTTCAGGTTACAGGCTCCGCTAACCCAGAAATAGTACCTCAGGTCAAGAACTTTGCTTCAGGATGAGAACAGAAATCGCGCAGCCGTGGCGTAGCGGCAGGCCCCATTAGCTAAAGCGGGGCATCAGGTTAAGAACAGATTCAGGTTAAGAACGGACCTCCAGAACGAATTAAGTACTTAACCCCAGGTACCACTGTACAGTCATACCTCAGGTTACAGACGCTTCAGGTTGCATTTTTTTGGGTTATGGACCGCCGAAACCCGGAAGTACCAGAATGGGTTACTTCTGGGTTTCGGTGGTCGCGCATGCGCAGAAGCGCCGAATCACAACTGGCACGTGCGCAGACACGCCGCTGAGGGTTGCAAACGCTGCAAGTGTGAACGTGCATCCTGCATGGATCACGTTCACAACCCGAGCGTCCGCTGTACATACCTTGGGGTCACTCTTTAGTTCAGCTACCAGCTACCTTTCGAAAAAGGTAAGCTCAAAACATGCTTGAAACAGCTGCAAAATTCCTCCAGGGATTGAAGTATGTGTGTCAGTGATGGATCGTGTGCCAGCTGCTCATTGGTGCCCACAGTCCGTGGTGCACTGAGTAATTTTAGAATCTGGGCTTAGTGATGCTGCGGGTACCAGGATGGTAGAGCATCTTTGAATGCCCATGTTCTTTCATTCACTGACTTCCCTGCCCAGGTAGGTTTAAGCATCGTCCTGCACATTCTGCTTGAGGAGAGTCCTGGACCATTTGCCTCCAAAGCCCTGTCCTGAGTAGGCTAATTTCAGTTTCTCTGCTTTTCATTTTTCCAGTCTGAAGTTAGCTCTCCACATTTTCAAATCCATTAATGATTTCTTTTTCAAAAAGTCCTCATGAAAATTAATCAGGGAACATCTCCTAAAATATGCATACCTGTAAGCAATTCTGCTTAATATATGCATTTTTGCAAAGCGATGCTTCCTAATATAATGCATCTTTAATATTATTTTCACCAAGAGATGCATTTTTATGCACCCTTTACATACATGAATCGATGTCCCTCTTACTTGGCTGGAGAACATCATTGCAAAATTCAGAGAAGTGCAAATTTTAAAGGCTGGCTGTGCTTTTTGTATGCATTGTGTCTGAGAAAGTGTTAAGCAGAGAAGTTTGCCTTTAAATGTGAATGGAATTAAATCCCCCCCCCCAATCCCTTGTGAGTGCACCCAACACTGTCCACAGACAGTGAGGAGGACATACACTGGAAAGCTGCAAAACGGGTCCTTTTAGAACTTGCCCCAGAAAATAAACAAGAATGTGGAGAATGGAGGAAGCCCTTGCTGTTCTACAAAAATACAATATCCCTCTTTCCGTTTTGCTCAGGTAAGCCAACTTCCTTGGAACCAGCCTGAATTACATGAGCTGCGGCTCCATCTCGATTTTCCCCGAGTCTCTCTCTGAGACCATTTTAAGGTATATTAGCTTTAATTGCCATCGGTGTCCCAATGCTATGCAGATGTGTGTTGCATTAAAGTAAATACAATAAAATGCCTGTTTTGTTTCCTAAGCAGAGCTCTTAAATGAGATCTCTGCGAATTGAAAGGCAGAATGACAAACAGAAATACATCTCCAGATGGCAGTAAAGTTCATTCAGTGTGAGCACCTGAGGCAGAAAATCAAGCTAAGAAAATTGTAACATTAAAAGCGTAGCACATGGCTGCGATTATCCTGCTGAGAGAAATGCAAAACGGCATCATCAGAAGGAAAGGGAAAACCTGGCAGATTAATAAAAGAGCAGAGGAATTTTAAGAGTGATTAAAATAAAATTTACCGAGTGTGTAATAAACACAAGGGGATAAGTAAATAATCATATTTAAGGGTGAGTTTGTTAGTTACAGAATCCATGGAATAAACAAAGTGATAACTTTGAAGCATGGCAGGGTGGCCAGTTTTTAGAGCAGGAGCTCTGGATTCCACTGCCAGAGCCTAGTCCCAAAAGCCACTGAATGGGAGAGGCATGTTAGCAGACTTTGCAGATTGGAATAATTACTTCCAGTTTCTGGAGTTCAACGGTTTTATTCATGCAGGAACTATTTACAGGATGATTGGAGATGAGAGAGAGAGAGAGAAACAGCAGACATCTTGCCAGCTGCTTTTAGGGGTGGAAAGCAAGCAAAGACTACAAGCAAGTGCTGTGTAGGTAAACAGTTTCCTCTTGTGGTTTAAAGTAACACATGCATTAACTATAAACTCAAGAGAAGGAAATGTATTTTCTTTTCTCCAACAAGGCTTCAGCAACAGGGGAGATTTCAATTCTTCACTGACTAATTGCTTATATACAGTGCTCCCCCCCCCCTAAAAACAAATAAATGTTTAGTGGTACTCTCATTTTCCTACACATATTGAAATACTGCCCACCAATGAGGCCAAACTTAGATTCACAAAATGTTTAGGGGTACAAGCCCTGCTTATATATGTATTAGGGATGGGGAATAATGCTATTGTGCTTATTGTGAGCCACTTTGAGCTCAACATTTGTTGGAAAAGCAGAATGCAAATATTAAAACAAATCAAAATCAAACCTCAGGCTCCAGGGCAACACATAGCCTTTATTGAAGAAGGTTTCATAACACACAAAGTTAAAGGGACTTGCAAGGTTACTCTATCTTAGACATGCAAAGGAGAATCCTAGTGGCCTGTCACCAGATACAGTGGTACCTCGGGTTACATACGCTTCAGATTACATATGCTTCAGGTTACACACTCTGCTAACCCTTCAGGTTAAGAACTTTGCTTCAGGATAAGAACAGAAATCAGGCTCCAGCGGCACGGCAGCAGCAGGAGGCCCCATTAGCTAAAGTGGTGCTTCAGGTTAAGAACAGTTTCAGGTTAATAACAGACCTCCAGAACGAATTAAGTACTTAACGCGAGGTACCACTGTAATGACCTCCTAATTCACCACTTTCTTCCAGAAAAGCTCTTTCCACCTTCATTTTGGAATAAGAAATATCTATTTTTTTATTTTAACTAATTTTGCTTGTTTGCTTGCTTTCCTTTTGAAACACCCATACAAATGACCTGTCATGTCTTTCAGCAAAGTTATTTACTTCTTGATTCTTCCTCCTAGCCCCCTACAACTTCTGATTGCCCTCCTATCACCTTGTTCAGCATTAGCCTCTTTCTACCTTCTCATGTTGTTGTTGTTGTTTAGTCATTTAGTCGTGTCCGACTCTTCATGACCCCATGGACCAGAGCACGCCAGGCACTTCTGACTTCTATGCCTTCTCACAGTAACTAGCAAACAGCCTTATTCTTTGTTTTGTCCATCCCAATCCCCTGTATTCTCTACCAAGCAGAAGCCAGCCCGATATGAAGGCTGCCCGATTTCTATTTCCGCAATAAACCAGATTCCATTACTCTGATGCTAGCTCCTCACAGACCCTCCAAGAGCTCCTGTTTCACAGTCCTGGATTTACAGAAGCTATCATGGTTTCGGATTTGATCCCAGAATGTCCCTCTTTAGGACATCCCTATTTTCAACAGAGAAATGTTGGCGGGTATGGAGTTATTCGACCCCCGAGCCAAGGAGATAAGTAACTCTACAACTTTAGGAGACATCTGAAGGCAACCCTCTATAGGGAAGCTTTTTTTAAAAAGTCAAATGTTTATTATGTTTTTATATATGTTGGAAGCCACCCAGAGTGGCTGAAGCAGTCAGATGGGTGGGGTATAAATACTACTACTACTACTACTACTACTACTAATAATAATAATAATAATAATATGGAATAGGACATCCCTATTTACATCGGAGAAATATTGGAAGCTGGGTGTGTCCTCATTTCACTGCTAATTCCCTATATTAAAGGTAAAGGGACCCCTGACCATTAGGTCCAGTCGTGGCCGACTCTGGGGTTGCGGCGCTCATCTCGCTTTATTGGCCGAGGGAGCCGGCGTACAGCTTCCGGGTCATGTGGCCAGCATGACTAAGCCGCTTCTGGCGAACCAGAGCAGCGCATGGAAATGCCATTTACCTTCCCGCCAGAGTGGTACCTATTTATCTAATTGCACTTTGATGTACTTTCGAACTGCTAGGTTGGCAGGAGCAGGGACCCAGCAACGGAAGCTCACCCCGTCACGGGGATTCGAACTGCCAACCTTCTGAGCGGCCAGTCCTAGGCTCTGTGGTTTAACCCACAGCGCCACCCACGTCCCTTAATTCCCTATATTAGAAAGGTCCAATTCTCCAAACAGCCCATGTGACTCACGGCTCAAGGCTCATAAAGTTATTCTTCCTGTACACAAGTAATTAATGATATGGGTGGATGAGGAAATATGGTAAGTGGACTACTAAATAGAAGAGTACTCAACGTACTGATAATTCCAGCCTTGCTTCTACGCCAAATATATTTCTTGGGGGGAGGGAGAGGTATGGAAGAGGGAAGCAGTCAGATTATTCCAGGCTATTTGAATTTGACGGACATTTTGCTGCGGCCCTTTCCTGTTTGACATAAACTGCACATCTGATGGCTGAAAGGCTCTGCAATCACTTTGCCTGGTCATTTCAGAAGGAGTCAAGGGCATTTGCTGCACGCAGCTCGACAACTCATCAACGGCAAACTCTTACCAGTCCCATCCTGCACCAGCGGAACGGATGGGGACAAAAAAATTGCAAACTGCCCACTAGCAATTGTTGAGCAATAACACATGTACGGCCCCCACGTTTTATGCAAAGATTCTGATTTATCTGACAGTTTTACACCCAGAGGGATGATGCACAGTAATTAAAATTAAAAATGTTTTGGCAGCTTAAACAAATGGCTATATAAATTACAAAGTTGTTTTTTTCAAACAAAAAGCCACAGTGCCAAAATAAAGATCTATAGATAAATAAATCAGAACATCAGAAATTTGGTTTTTTTAAAAAAATAATAATACAAGCATGTTTATAGGAAAGCAGCTCTTAAATGCTAGCTTTGGTTTTGTTGAGGGGGGCATTCAAAGTGGAGCCCCCCAAAAAATTTAAAGGGGGAAAAATGGGATGTACATTTCCAAAATATAAAATAAAAAACAAATAAAATAAAACCTACATACAGCAACAGTGTTTTGTGTTGTGTAGGCTCCTATGATGTAAGTCATGGGCCCCGCCTGCTAGCCTGCTCCCTAAAATATCCCTGGTTTGCTCCTTTCTATATATAGGGTGCCTACATTCTGCATGGACTGGTTGCATGGCAACATGGGCTAATGGCTTGAGATACCTATGAGGTCCATAAATTACCATATAGCATATATTCAACACACACAAAAAGAGACAATTTGTTGTTGACAAAGGACAGCTGGACACAGAAAGGGCCCCATTACCTTCAGGAGCTGAGGGCCTCATCAATCCTAAATCTGGCCCTGACTGGTGGGGAAAACAGGGACATTACAGGATCACATCAGAAGCTGGGGTGGTTTTCATAATTTTGGGGTTGTCCCTGGAAAACAGGAATTAGTATCATTCCTGGTTTTTTAGTCCTAATTCAGGAGGTAAGAGAAATGCATTCTGGACCCTCCAAGTGTCCCTATTTTCCAGGGATAGTCCCAGATTGACAGAAGCCGCCCCGGTTTCTGATTTGATCCCGGAAATGTCCTGCTTTTCCTTAGGATGTCCCTCTTTTCATTGAAGAAATATTGGAGACAGTTTCTGGGAAGGGGACAGTTGCCAGATCCAATGCCAGTGTGCTGGTCCCGGGGGTTAATCAAGAGGCAAGCTCCAAGTCCAGTCTGTGGTGGATGAAGCAATAAGAAGGCAGTCCGTAAAAGTTGAAGCTGGGTGCAGGGCAGGGTTCAGGCAAGAATTGACAACCACCAACGTTGCTCCCACAACTTGGGACTGGGGCTGGCTGGCTTTTATCTGCTCCGAGGCATAGGGCAGCCCTGGTCCACAGGTGACTCGCCTCTCCTGGCCTGGAGGCAAGCACTCCTCCTGCAGGAACTTAGTTCCCTCCGCCTCTCTGCCTTGAGCCTCTGCAGCTCAGGAGAGGCTGGAGGGTTACTGGGCCCAGAGGCAACCTCAGCTTCCCCTGACAGGGCTGAGAGTGGAGCACCTGCAGGCAATAGGTCCTCCATCCCCTCTGGAGCCAGAGCAGACTCAGCTGATGCCTGCACCTGAGGATCCCGCACAGGTGAGGACCCTTCAGGCTCAAGCCCCAGCCCTGGCTCAGCTGGTTCTGGAGGCGGGGAATCCTGTGCAGGCTGGGATCCCTCAGGTTCAGCATCTGAGTCTGAATCCCAGGCCATCACAGCCAGCATTTGGCATCTGTGGGGAGATTCTGAGGACCCAACACTCGGGCAGGACTTGCCGCCCCATGGGAGAGCACTGTGGGGAATTTGAAATAGCAGCTAAGCGCAGCCACCACCAGTAAACCACAGCCAGGGACCTACCAGTGGCGAAGGCAGTGGCAAAGCTACCTGCTCCAGCACGTGTCCCATGGGGTGTGGAGCACATCCCAGGGGGCATGCCGTGCGTCCCAGGGGGCATAGTGAACAGCCTGTGGGGGGCGTGGCACACGTCAGGGATGCGCAGCAAGCGCTATGCATCCTGGGGCATGCGCGGCGAGCGGCAAGCTGCCTGGGGGTACATTCCGAGTGCCCCAGGGATGTGTGGTGATCGCTGAGCATCCCGGGGGTGGGGGCGGCTCAATGTCACCCCCCCCCATGGCACCTGGGGCAGACCGTCCCCTCCGCCCCCATCTTCGTCTGCCGGTGGTAGCAGAGGACCTATCAGAAGACTGAGACCTGGAACTGGCCTTCTGGGGCAAGTCATATCCACTGAACCACTGAACTCAGCCCTAGACTAGGAAACAGCAGTAATCTTGAAGTGACTCGTTCAACCAAAGTTCAAGCGCATCGGTCAACTGCTTGGCACCGCTCTGTGATTAATCGCAAGCATATTTATTTCAGGGTTTCTTTTTCTCTTAATAAGCAAAAATGATAGGTGTAATAATATGGGCACTGCCAAGTTAGGTGTTACTGGATAACCTCTAATAAGTTTAAAGAACCATTATTTAAAGCACTCTTCAAATTATTTCAAGATTAAATTCCAGACAGGGCATTAAAATGCGTAATCTTCCACCTGCATAATGTCATCAGAGAAATAGCTCTTCCTTGCTTATGAACTGCTTCTGTTTAGTAAAGATATAAAAAATGTGCCCAGTTTTTAATTCTCCAGACAGGCACCACAGAATGAATGCACATCACAAAGGCGAAAGAATCATGAGCTGTTGTTGCCTTTTAAAAAGCCTGTGCAGAACTTAATAGCAGCATGCTGACACACTTGACATTAATCAGTGTTTATTTAAAAGCAAGCAAAATGATTGAAAATGTTAAAAGTGTCAAGAGGTAAATTACAGGGAATAGACATATTGAAAAAAATGAAACGATATAAGCCAGAATGTAATAATTTAAATCCAATACACACACATACACCTCAGGCTTGCCTGATTAATATTTCCCGTGGAAGGCTTTCATGTTTTGAAATATAAACAGATTTGCATGATTCTGCAAGTTGGCTTTTTGATATAAGAAAATAATAAACAAATACATAATTCTAAGAGCATCTTACCTGTAGGACCATTATGATCAGACTAATCAACCCAGACCTGACGATGCTGAAACATGGCTTAGCTTTTATCTATGTTCATGTCAGAGCAAGTAATTATGATGATGCGGAAGGAACAGGGCTGCAACACATGTCTATCAGGAGGTGATCCTAATATATGCCACGTTATCAGAAAATCCTGAACATTATTAGTTTATGATAGCACGGTTCGAGCTTCACTTGCAAAATCCAAGAAATACAGAGCTTACCGAAGGCATTACCCTCTGGGCAGTAGACAGAGATGCTCATTTACCAAGTGGTCATTTGCCTCAGTGTGCACATAACCCTGCGGGGAGCCCCTTGCCCATCATGCCCATCCAGATGGCAAAGAGGGTTTTTACCATGCTCAGCAACCATGCTCAGAAATGAAGTGGGGCTTTTATCAACTCCCTGCATCAGAGCTTTCCAAACTGTGTTCTGTGACACATTAGTGCGAGCGCTCCAGTTGGAGAACAGCTTTTACCAAAGGTGTCGTGGGTTTGGAAGACGCTCAAAGTCAGGACGCAAGGGAGAAATGCGCTAAGAGGAAGGCACGTTTGGCAAACCCTCACTGTGATCAACTCCCATCCGGAAACCTATGTCCCCACTGTGGAAGGACGTGTGGATCCAAAATTGGCCTCCACAGTCACTTACGGACTCAGTGTTAAAACCGTGTCTCTGGAAGACAATCTTACTCAGTGGCGTAGCGTGGGGGGTGCAGGGGGGGCCTGCCGCACCGGGCGCAACATCTGGGGGGCACGCTCGCACTCACAGCTCTCTGCCCCTACCTGGCTCACTCACTCTCTCTCACTGCAGTGCTGGCTGTGCGAATCCGATCCGAGCCGCCGGGTCGCCGCCCACTGTGGGGGGGGGGTGCCAGGCATGCGGTGCAGTGCGGTGCGGTGCGGAGAGAGAGCGAGGGACTATCTGGGGGAGGGACAGTGCAGCGGGGGGGGGGCGCAAATTACTTGCCTTGCCCCGGGTGCTGACAACCCACGCTACGCCACTGATCTTACTCGGCTACGAGGGATCGCCAAAGAAGAAGTGTGTGTTGGTGTGTCCAGCGAATGCTTCCTGCACTGCTCCCAGGGCTGGAAAGGGGCTAGTTTAACCTCCAGTTTGCTAGTAAAGCCAAATTACTGTGTCGAGAAATGATGCCTGTCTAAAAAGCGTGTCAACAACATGAAAAGTTTGGGAAGCTCTGCCCACGTAGTTCCCTTGAAAGCTGCAAACCTAATCTCTCAGAACTTTGTTTCTGCTCTGTTTCCCGTTATCTCTACTCCTTCTTTTGCAACTTGGGTTATTCTCTGCTGTGTTTCAGTCTAGGCCTGGCATCAGCAAGTGAATTATTGGGGCACTTGCAGGGGCTACAGGAAGGCCTACTGCTATCAACCCCTCCCATGGTTCACCCTTTGAACCAGGGCCACCTGAAGCATATGCGGTGCCAGGGTGCAAAGTTCCACCCAGCGCCCCCCCCCAAAAAAGTTGCCCAGAGTTGTCAACCGTTTTTTAGGGGGGGGACCCCAAAGTTGTTGACATTTTAAAGGCAAGGTTACCCAGGGTTGTCAACCTTTTTTTACGGAGCTGATACCACTCTTAAATCTGCTCAGGAAGAGAAAACAGGAAACATAAGGAACCCAGCACATCAAACCAGCCCAAGGCGTTGGTGTTGGTGACAGAGCGAAGCCAGGTGCCTCATGGTGTAAGCAGCATGCACTGGGCTGGCCTCTCCACAGCCCTACGCCAATCCCAGGCCCGCAGGAGGGCAGAGCTGGCCGGCCGCCTCAGTGCCTCGCTAGCTTGCTCACTCCTGAACTCACAGCACAGAGCCACCTGCAGCAGAAGAGCCCGTCGCAGTGCTCCAACCAATGGGAGGGCTCTTCCCTGGACTCCAACTCTCGGGCTCCAGACTCTCGGTCTAGCGCCCCTGAGAGCCTGGCACCCGGGTGCCCCGTACCCCTGGCGCCTATGGTTAAGACGGCCTAGCTTTGACCCATTTCCCCATCAGCACCAAGGGGACGCCATTTTGAATTCCCTAAATCGTACAGGAGTGGTGTTAGACTGGGGCATTGTGAAACATTAAAATTGCAGCTGAAAAGAGGGCTGGTCCTACGACCTGCTCAACTTGCCCAGGAGATAAAAGGGGACCCAGCTGTGGACACATCGCCAAGAGTCCCCACAAAACTGGAGCTGTTGCAGCCCATACGTTTATATCCATCCATGTCAGGGCTGTCAGGCAGGCGGGATCATCCACAGGCCAGAATGAAGACTCGATACTCAATGAGAAGTCAGCTTTTTAATTCAGAAAAGGGAAACATAGCAGTTGCTGGAACTGGCATCTGGCCCTTCTTCCCTCTCTAGCCCTCTTCTTCTGGCCTCCTCCCAAGAAGACGTAAACCATGGTGAGGAGGAGAGACCCCCTCTGGGCCTGTCTGGCAAGGCTCTTTGCGATCTTGGTGTCAGTGGAGGAGGGGGGGCCAACTGTAGAAGGACTGGCCCACTGAGGTGAAACTGAGGCAGCATCCGGCTCCTCTCTGTCAGAGTCAAACTGAGACCCTTGGCACTCAGCCCTGTCCCTGAATGGCTTTCTTCTTCTGACTCCCCTGCTTCTGCTTCCTCCCAGCTTGTCCTCCCCTCAGACGGGTCCCCTGTGTCCCACCACCAGTGTCCTGCATCTAAGTTATCTTCCTCTGTGTCATCCTCGGGGGGTTCTTTGGCCAGCATCTCTTGCCATCCTTCATTATCCAGCTACTCCCTGACATCCCAGGACCTTCTTAGTTCACTCCATGCATGCAGTAGGCTGTGGCCTTGGGAAGAAGGGTTGTTCATTATTAAACGAGTTGGAAGAGTGTCACTTTATGGTTGTGTGGCTCCGAATCCACATCGAGAAGGTCCAATACATCTCATGACAGCGGGGAAGGCTGTGACCAGGTGAGCTATGTACCTGCTCAGCCTGTCCAGATCTGATGATGAGAAACTTCAAGGCCCCAGACTGATGCATCCCCTCCAACATTTCTCCCATGAAAATAGGAATGTCCTATTCAATCATCACAATACAGTGGTACCTCTGGTTAAGTACTTAATTCCTTCCGGAGGTCCGTTCTTAACCTGAAACTGTTCTTAACCTGAAGCACCACTTTAGCTAATGGGGCCTCCTGCTGCTGCCACGCCGCCGGAGCACGATTTCTGTTCTCATCCTGAAGCAAAGTTCTTAACCTGAAGCACTATTTCTGGGTTAGCGGAGTCTGTAACCTGAAGCGTGCTGTAATGGTTCTGGGGTTGCTCGTGCGTAAGTTGCCGTTACTCCTGGCTAGGTTGCCTGGTTGAACCCTTTCTGTCTGGACAGCCTTCAGTTCGTGGCTGCCTCAGCCTTTCTGTCTGGACAGCCTTCAGTTCGTGGCTGCTATTTCTGGGTTAGCGGAGTCTGTAACCTGAAGCGTATGTAACCTGAAGCGTATGTAACCTGAGGTACCACTGTAATTTTATTTATACCCTGCCCATCTGACTGGGTTTACTCTAACATATACAAAAACATGATAAAACATTAAATATTAAAAAAAAACTATACACAGCTGTCTTCAGATGTCTCCTAAAGGTTGTCTAGTTACTTGTCTCCTTGGCTCGGGGGTCCAACCCCTCCAACATTTCTCTGATGGAAATAGGAACATCTTAAGGAAAAGCAGGACATTCTGGGATCAAATCGGAAACTGGGATGGCTTCTGTAAGTCCAGGACTGTCCCTGCAAAATGGAGATGCTTAGAGGGTCTGAAGTAGGACACATGGGTGTTGCAACCCACATTGCAGAGGAAGCTGGGTCTAAAATCCAAGACGGGTGGATTTCAGGATTGGGCCGCAGCAATGCGGTGCCGACACAGTTTTTGTGTGGTAGGAGAAAAGCGTAGCAACACACTTTCTAATTGCCATATGGTTTGGAAGGAGCTGGAATTAAGGCAGGGGCTGAGGAGGATCGGATGGCAGTGTTAGCAAGCACTTTCAAACGTTTGCATTCTAGGCATTCAGACGCAGTCGGCTCTCTCTCTTTTATATCTCCCGCATCTGTTCTGATTATCTCTCTCTCTAAATGTGCGCAATGTTCCGAAGCGTGGCAGCCTGATGGAGGGGAATGAAAGGCATCGTCTAGCAGGCATGCTGTCTGTGCAATCTCATTCATTTAAGTGGAGGCCATCTTTCATTTTTGAACCAGAGATCTGGGGACGACACCCACACAAAAGAGAGAGATTCTTTTAAAGAATAGTTGTAGCAGGACACTTATTTCTGCAAAGTTTGTAGAAATGAGCTATAGACAGAAACAACATTTTTAGCCCTTCGGCAGAAGAAAAATCTGTTCCTGTCTGTGTGATGGCTTTTGAAACATCTCATGTTCAGTGGGTAGAGCACGAGGCTCTTAATCTCAGGGCCGTGGGTTCAAGCCCCGCATTGGGCAAAAGAATCATTGCAAGACTAGATTCTATGATTCTGTGGCTTCAGTTTTCTACTCTATAATCTATTGGCAAATATTTGCTCATAAGCACCGTATATTTCGCTCTGTAAGGTGCACCAGACCATAAGACGCACCTAGTTTTTGGAAGAGGAAAACAAGAAAAAATATATATTCTGTGGCAGAAATGACTGGCAGAATCCAAGACCAGGGAGAAGAGTCGATGGAAGAAGATTGGAAAAAAATTAAGTATATTTACAGAAATACTGCAAAATTAAGGAATGTTAGAAGAATCCTGGAATGAAATTATATGGTTTTAGCAGAAATGTTATAAAGAATTAAGCAAAAACTGATTGTTAATGGGCTAAAGTGGAAAATTTAAAGTTAGACTGTGTTAAGATAAATTATAGAACAAAAAATTGAGAAAGAGGGAAAGGATTTGCTGAATTAGCTAATTTGAACTAGAATACAAAAAAGGGAGGTGTGAGGAAGTCGAGGAAACAAGTAAATGAAAGATAAAGATATGGAAATTGGATGTGTTTTTAAATGTTTTTGTTTTTTCTTGTTGTTTTGATGTATTGTTTTTTCTTTCTATTCTCGATGTATTGTTTGTTAATTTTTATTGTGTTTTTTCTCTTATACTTTTTTCCCCCTGTAACTATAAAACTTCTAATAAATATTATTTTAAAAAAGAAAAAGAAAATATATATATTCTGAATCCCAGAAGCCAGGACACCAAGCCGGATCACAGCTCAGTGATCCCGCTTGCTGTCCTGGCTTATGGGATAGCCGCGCACAGCCTCTCCTGGGCAGCGGGATGAAGGCTCCTGTTA
Organism: Podarcis tiliguerta; assembly: GCF_965153285.1. NCBI lineage: Eukaryota > Metazoa > Chordata > Lepidosauria > Squamata > Lacertidae > Podarcis > Podarcis tiliguerta. The sequence continues at coordinate 27,730,169 of NC_139550.1, forward strand.
CCCGGGAGAGGCTGCGCACGGCTAAGGCTCCCCCAAGAGCTGCGCTCCCTTTAAAGAGCGTGTGGAGCATGTGTGCGGCTCTTGGGGGCTTTTCCCCGAGGAGGGAGAAGGGCAGCCGCACACATGTTTCTGTCTATAGCTCATTTCTACAAACTTTGCAGAGCCTCCCGTCTGCATTCGCTCCATAAGATGCACACACATTTCCCCTTACTTTTTAGGAGGGGAAAGGTGTGTCTTATAGAGCGAAAAATACGGTAAATGCTAAAACAAAAACAAAGGAGTTGAATGTTTGGAGAATGCAGCAGAAAAGTGATTTAGTACATTCCTTACACCATCAAACCCATTCTTGAGTTTGTGACTGATTAACTGCACTCATTTTTGGAAGGCTGTTCCCTTACTAAAAAAAATCCCAGTTTACAGTGCTTACTCACCAGAAAAGTGCATATGGAACTTGTCAAGTGCTGTTGCAGTTGCTCGAGAGTAACCAGGCAGGACTCTGACCTGTCTTTTACAGGCTTTATTTGGGTGCAAACTATTTACAGTGAAGAGCGTCATAAGTTCATGTCTGGCTCAATCGCTAGCAGAATCCGGGAGTGGTCTGTTTTTGTACCTCCCCCAACATAAAAGTTTTGTCACCCCCCAGCCTTTTCCTCCCCTCCCTGCGCCTCAGACTACTACACATGATGGGCGATGGCAAGGGCATGCTTCCCTCCTCTCCGGCTTGCTCAGGCGTGGTGTTAAGGCTCTCCCTAGAATCCCCTGGTCCCTGCACCTCTTCTCCACTGGAGGTGGGGCTTTCCTCCTCACCAGAAGAGGAACTGCTTCGCAAGATTTTCGGAAGCTCCCTGTAACACAACTGCCCTTCTATCTCTCGCCTCTGAGCCGATGGCAGTTCCCTGACAGAACTGCCCCTGAATTATTATTATTATTATTATTATTATTATTATTATTATTATTATTATTATTATTTATTCATTTATTTATTTATTTATACCACGCCCATCTGGGCGGCTTCCAACAAATATTAAAATACTGTAATGCATCAAACATTAAAAGCTTCCCTAAACAGGGCTGCCTTCAGATGTCTTCTAAAAGTCTTGTAGTTGTTGTTCTCTTTGACATCTGGTGGGAGGGCGTTCCACAGGGAGGGCGCCACTACTGAGAAGGCCCTCTGCCTGGTTCCCTGTAGCTTTGCTTCTCGCAATGAGGGAACCGCCAGAAGGCCCTCGGCGCTGGACCTCAGTGTCCGGGCAGAACGATGGGGGTGGAGACGCTCCTTCAGATATACTGGATCGAGGCTGTTTAGGGCTTTCAAGGTCAGCACCAACACTTTGAATTGTGCTCGGAAACGTACTGGGAGCCAATGTAGGTCTTTCAAGACCGGTGTTATATGGTCTCGGCGGCTGCTCCCAGTCACCAGTCTAGCTGCCACATTCTGGATTAATTGCAGTTTCTGGGTCACCTTCAAAGGTAGCCCCATGTAGAGCGCATCACAGTAGTCCAAGTGGGAGATAACCAGAGCATGCACCACTCTGGCGAGGCAGTCCGCAGGCAGATAGGGTCTCAGCCTACATACCAGATGGAGCTGGTAAATAGCTGCCCTGGACACAGAATTGACCCGTGCCTCCATGGACAGCTGTGAGTCTTTGTTTTCTTTGTTTTAGTTGTTTGATCTATCAATTCAATTTGTATATTTTTAATGAATAAAACAATACTAAGAAGAAGAAAAGTCTGACACTCTTTTTTAGATTAAGAATAGTCTCAGCGTACATTCTCTTAGAAGAGGCACCCTTCCCTTTGTGAGAAAATGGGCGCTAAAAGTTTTTTTAACTGTGCCAGCCTGAAAGGGTTTGTCCAAAATGCTTGCAAAATGAATTCTAGAAATGCATCTTATTCTGCTGTCTGCTTGAGACGTGGAAAAGATTATCTTCTGTCAGGAGCTTCAGCCCATTGAGAACGACTTGATTAATAAACGAAAGGGGTGAGATTTAGGTTATCATATCTTGGTCGAACACTTACAAAAGCAGTTGGGTGCTCTTTTGTGTCTTTGAAATTGGGAGGAATTGCAAAGATTTCCAGTAAATGAGATAATCAATGAATTTGCCAGGAGGTGTTCTACCTCAGCTTGCTGAGTCCAGCTTCCTGTAATGGAATCTCTTTTGACATCTCTCCAATCCACAATCTGTTGTTGTTTAGTCATTTAGTCGTGTCTGACTCTTCGTGGCCCCATGGACCAGAGCACGCCCAGGCACTCCTGTCTTCCACTGCCTCCCGCAGTTTGGTCAAACTCATGTTCGTAGCTTCGAGAACACTATCCAACCATCTCGTCCTCTGTCGTCCCCTTCTCCTTGTGCCCTCCATCTTTCCCAACATCAGGGTCTTTTCCAGGGAGTCTTCTCTTCTCATGAGGTGGCCAAAGTATTGGAGCCTCAGCTTCAGGATGTGTGCTTCCAGTGAGCACTCAGGGCTGATTTCCTTAAGAATGGATAGGTTTGATCTTCCTGCTGTCCAGAGTCTCCTCCAGCACCATAATTGAAAAGCATCAATTCTTCGGCGATCAGCCTTCTTTATGGTCCAGCTCTCGCTTCCATACATCACTACTGGGAAAACCATGGCTTTAACTATATGGACCTTTGTTGGCAAGGTCCACAATCATAGAGAGTCACAGAATTGCAGGGTTAAAAGGGACCCCAAGGGTTCTCTAACCCCCTGAAATGCAAGAATCACAACTAAAGCATCCAGGACATATGACCATGAAACCTGACTTCTCGGGTGCCAGCTATCATAGCAAAAGCCAGATATTTTTAGGGGTTCATCATAACTCCTCCCTATTGCGGCAAATCTCACTTGTCTAGCTTAAAGAATCAACTGGATGTTACAGCTCTATTCTGAAACCATGAATGGCTCACATAAATGACTGGCTGCAATTCTAAACCCGCTCGCAGCGCAAGCCCTCCTGAACACGCAGAAACTTATTTCTGATTTAAAAATTTCAAGCATTTGTACTGCAGGTGTAAACAATTTTGCATTTTGCAAAGCACCTCTCTAAGTACCTTTCCGATGCTTTAGAACTGGGGAAAGGCTTGCTCCCGTCTAGGCTGAATTACTTCTCAGACTCAATCTCTTAGCTCGCTTTATAAACCTATGAAAAAGCTCTCTTTCTAATCTCTTTCAATAAATTTGGCACCTGGAGATTGTCGGTGTAGTAGCAACTCGGTGTGCAGAGTGGCGAGAAAAACGGAAAGAATCTCAGCCTCGCCATTTTATGAGACATTGAAAACAGACCATAGAATATTGGGCTCAGCTACAAATAAAATGTTTTAGGTGTGTTTTAAGTGCAATATACAATGCAACATTAGATGGTGATGGTTAGCCTTTGGAAAATTCGATGTACAGTGGTACCTTGATTCTCAAACGCCTTGGTTCTCAAACACCTTGGTTCCCAAATGCCAAAAGCCTGGAAGTAAATGTTCTGGTTTTCAAACGTTTTTCAGAGGCCAAATGTCTGATGCAGCTGTCGGCTATTGTTTCTGGGGCGCCTGCACCAATCAGAAGCCGCGCCTTGGTTTTCGAACATTTCGGAAGTCAGACAGACTTCTGGAATGGATTAAGTTTGGAACTTTTGTTTTTGCTATTTGTTTTGCTTTTTTTTTTTTTTTTTTTTTGAGGCTTTTTCAGTTCATTTGTTTTTGTGGCTGTGTGGAACCCAGTTCAGCTACTGATTGATTGATTGATTGTGTGACTACGGAAATGGATAAAAGCCCCCCATCCAAACAATGACTATCATCACTGCAAGTATGGGGGGAAATAATTTTAATTTTTATCAACTACAACACTGTCTTATTTATTTTATACTACAGCACATTGATTATTGCTTTCATTTTATGGATCAATGGTCTCGTTAGATAGTAAAATTAATGTTAAATTGCTGTTTTAGGGGTTGTTTTTAAAAGTCTGGAAGTGATCAATTTGTTTTGCATTACAGTGGTACCTCTGGTTAAGTACTTAATTCGTTCCGGAGGTCCGTTCTTAACCTAAAACTGTTCTTAAGCTGAAGCACCACTTTAGCTAATGGGGCCTCCTGTTGCTGCCACACCACTACAGCACGATTTCTGTTCTCATCCTGAAGCAAAGTTCTTAACCTGAAGCACTATTTCTGGGTTAGTGGAGTCTGTAAACTGAAGCATATGTAACCTGAAGCGTATGTAACCTGAGGTACCACTGTACTTTCTATGAGAAAGCGCGCCTTGGTTTTGGAACATTTTGGTTTTGGAATGGACTTTCAGAATGGATTAAGTTTGACAACCAAGGTACCACTCCATTTTTTAAAATGCTTTTTAAAAAAGCATTTTCAGAACTTTTTTTATATGTGTGTAGATTCCACCTAAAACAGCCCATACTAGCCTCTGCTTCTTTGGAGCAGCTGTGATGAGGAGTTGAGAAGCAGAGACCTCCTGGTGAATCAACTTGTCATTCCACCCACAAGGGACAAACTGTGGCTCACTGGAACAAATGCGGATTTGGGATAGTTTATGATCCTGGCCTGTTTCAAGGAACTGTAGTTTAAACTAAACTGCACCGTCTGACTGTAACAAGGAAGTCCAGTTAGATTAAGAGTCGATTTACAATATTTTCATCTTGGTTTCACTAGAGGACACAGGAGGGGGACATGGGAACCTGAAGCTCTTTCCCATAGAGCCAAACTATGGTAGACCCTACAAGGGTCCCTATTTTCTGAATTTATAGAAGGCGTTTCCTTAAAGTAAGGTAAAGGGACCCCTGACCATTAGGTCCAGTCGTGACTGACTCTGGGGTTGCGGCGCTCATCTCGCTTTATTGGCGGAGGGAGCCGGCGTACAGCTTCCGGGTCATGTGGCCAGCATGACTAAGCCGCTTCTGGCGAACCAGAGCAGCGCACGGAAACGCCGTTTACCTTCCCGCCGGAGAGGTCCCTATTTATCTACTTGCACTTTGACGTGCTTTCAAACTGCTAGGTTGGCAGGAGCTGGGACTGAGCAACGGGAGCTCACCCTGTCGCGGGGATTCGAACCGCTGATCTTCTGATCGGCGAGCCCTAGGCTCTGTGGTTTAGCCACCCGCGTCCCTTAGCACATCCCTATTTCCATCAGAGAAATGTTGGAGGGGATGTGCACGTGGTGTCATAGCATTTGTTCCTCCAGAGCTGGAGACTTGCTTTTTTCCTCAAGAAAAGCTCAGAGTCTGGCCCTGCTGCTGACTTTGAACCCAACACCCACCCCCAGCAGCCCAGAGCATTGGGACAAGGGCCCCATTATAAACACATACAAGGTGTGACCAGTGGCGTAGCGTGGGGGGTGCAGGGGGGGCCGGCCGCACCGGGCGCAACATCTGGGGGGGGCGCTCGCACTCGCAGCTCTCTGCCCCTACCTGGCTCACTCACTCTCTCTCACTGCAGTGCTGGCTGTGCGAATCCGATCTGAGCTGCCGGGTCGCCGCCCACTGTGGAGGGGAGGGTGCCAGGCGTGCGGTGCGGTGTGGTGCGGTGCGGTGCGGAGAGAGAGCGAGGGACTATCTGGGGGAGGGACAGTGCAGCGGGGGGGGGGCGCAAATTACTTGCCTTGCCCCGGGTGCTGACAACCCACGCTACGCCACTGGGTGTGACCAGAAAGTAGGGTGAATCACCCCTGTATGGGATAATGGGAACTGCTGGATTCGTGGAGACACCTGGGAGGCATTTGTCCATATCTCAGCTAACATATGCGCACATGTCTTGGCCTTTGTTAACAGGCCTACATTCATGCGGTAGCGTTTACTACTGTAGCCGTTAATAGTGCAGCTCGTTGTGATTGAAAAGGGAGCAGCGAGTCAATACGAAATTTCAAATTGGGTAAATCAGCATCGGAAACCCACTAAATGCTCACAATCGTGTACAGAGACGAAGCTGTAAATCGAAAGACAGTGTATGAGTGGTTTAAGCGTTTCTGTGAAGAGTGGCAGACCATCGAAGATGACCCTCAGTCTGGCAGACTGTTGACGAGCAGAACGGCAGCAAATGTCGACCGAGTTTGTGAGTTATTGATGCGGGATCGGTTTGTCCGTCCGAACAATGGTGGAAGAATTCCATATTCCACGTGAAATCGTTCCTGAGGTTACTGAGTAGTCCCACCCTCCATATTCTCCTGATCTGACCCCACCGGATTTCTTTTTTCCAAAACTGAAATCTGCACTGAAAGGGCACAGATTTCCCAACATTTCATAAGTCCAAACTGCTGTGACGAGGGAACTGAAAGCAGTATGGAAAGCGGACTTCTCCAGAAGTTTCCAACACTTATATGAACGTTGTCCATGGTGCATTGTATCAGAAGGAGCCTCCTTTGAAGGCCTGTATGTATAAGCAGAGACATCACCTTGCCAACAAAGGTCCGTATAGTAAAAGCTATGGTTTTCCCAGTAGTGATGTATGGAAGTGAGAGCTGGACCATAAAGAAGGCTGATCGCCGAAGAATTGATGCTTTTGAATTCTGGTGCTGGAGGAGACTCTTGAGAGTCCCGTGGACTGCAAGAAGATCAAACCTATCCATTCTTAAGGAAATCATCCCTGAGTGCTCACTGGAAGGACAGATCCTGAAGCTGAGGCTCCAATACTTTGGCCACCTCATGAGAAGAGAAGACTCCCTGGAAAAGACCCTGATGTTGGGAAAGATGGAGGGCACAAGGAGAAGGGGACGACAGAGGACGAGATGGTTGGACAGTGTTCTCGAAGCTACAAACATGAGTCTGACCAAACTGCGAGAGGCAGTGGAAGACAGGAGTGCCTGGCGTGCTCTGGTCCATGGGGTCACGAAGAGTCGGACACGACTAAACGACTAAACAACAACAAATGTATGTTCGAATATTTCTCGCTGTCTGATTTCTGTGACCAGTCACCAAACCTTCCAGTCACACCTTGTATCTTAGCGGCTGGAATGGTTTTTTGGGAGGATGGGGTGTTAATTGTGGTTATTTGCAATCTAAGTACATACTGGTTTGAAACTGATTTTTTAAAAAAAGTTTTAAAACAGTTTTATGGGTTTTGCTTTGCTTTGCTTTTGCATACCACAGGTGTATTTGCATTCAACATATAACACAGATATCTCAAATTTGAACATGATATTACCCGGGTTGCTTTCTGCCCTTTCTGTGGTTATTTCTGACTTGAATGAATGATATAAGCACAAAACAAAAATTTCCATATGAGTCGAAGCCATCAAAGTGCATGCAAAGACAGAGGAGGTGATCAGTTACTAAAAGCCACACGGCTGCCCCTATTTCAACACACACACACACCAGCCACTAACTTTGCAACAGATTAGTCCTGTTTATGTTTTTTAAGGGAAGGTTATAAATAGGGGGTGGGCAGGGCAATGTGTATTTAGCAAAGGCGTGCAGATGGGAAGCCAACAGATGGCTTTGCACTTTATTTTGTATGCACAGCCTTACATTTAAATTAAAAATTTCCATAATTAAGACGAAGGTCTGCTGCGACGCTAGCTAGTTTGCCTGGGATGGCATCATATATCACAGGTATCATTAGGCAACATTTTCCTAACAAGGTTCATAAACCTATACAAATTTTGCTACTTCCCTAATGTAAGCTCAGAAAGCAAATAAAATATGGCTCACGGAAGCTGGTGGTGGAGGGGAAGACGGAAACGCACTTTATCTCATCAAGACATCTCCCTGTGCCATCTGGTCCTTACCTGTGTGTAACAGAATAATCTGCCACTTGACATTAAAAAGAAGAAGGAACTCCTTTGAATGGATTTGGAATGGTTTTTCCAAAAGAAATATCGGCCCGTAGGTCACTCCCATCCTATTACACAAATTAGATGGGCTTCATTGCCAACTTTCAAGATGCTACTCCACAGGCGTAGCAAGCTCACGTGGTACCTGGTGCATTATTTTTTTATGCCACCCCCCCATTGCAATTTTTGGGAATGTTGCCTACAGTAGTTGAGCTTTTTTGGGGGGAAGGTTGGCCACGAAACAGATACGCCAGCAGATTGCGCAAATCTGACTATCGATCACATAAAACCATGTCAGCGCTGCCAGGTGGGGCTTCTGTACCCACCAGCCAGGGCTGCGAGCAATGACCGCTGGGGGTGCCAGTGCTGCCTTGCCAATCTGCCCAGGAGGCCCCTAGGCATGACACCTGGGGCGGACCGCACCCCCCCTTGTGACGCCCCTGTGCCACTCATGAAGACAGAGGATGTGTGCAGAGGAAGGGTTTGTGAAACCAGCTCTACCATCAGGCAGGGGTAAGTGGCAGAGAAGTCTTGGGCCAGCCTCACAGAGTTGGATTTTGCAAGGTCTGCCTGAGGCTAAGACAGGTTTCTGTGCACAGACTCTCCTCCACCCATGAAAGGGAACCCAGACCAGGGTTGTGATGGAGCTCATTCTGCTCAACAGGGCAGAGATGGAGCGTGCAGACTCAGAAGTGTCTCATGTATCTTTTCCAGCACACCTGTGCAAAGTGAGCATGGTTGCCATGGGGGGAGAAGAACTCCACTTCCTTCCTCCTTGCCCCTTCGCCAGAGTCACTTGCCTTCCCTTTCAGCCAAACCTCACCTGCTCACCTTACAGGCCAGGCTGGGTCAGATCCACACCTGCTGTGCGGCCACTTCCCTCCTCCTTGGACTCTGATGCTACCGAATACAACATTGTAGTGTTGGTGTGAGGAGTGCAGTGGCAGCAGAACAGGGAGGTTGCTCAAGAGACAACACGTTGGCCTGGAGTGGCCTGCCAGAAGTGATGGAAGATGCCATGGGGACCAGACCAGCCTCCTCCTCCTCCTCCTCCTCCTCCTCTGTCCTTCCTTCTGGAAGTGCCACGGTGGAAGGAGGAAGAGGATTGGGGCCACAGGGAACAATGCAAGTTTTCCTTCTTTTTTGTCCCATCCTCTGACAGCAGCCACAAAATTAAAAGACGCCTGCTTCTTGGGAGAAAAGCAATGACAAACCTAGACAGCATCTTAAAAAGCAGAGACATCACCTTGCCAACAAAGGTCCGTATAGTAAAAGCTATGGTTTTCCCAGTAGTGATGTATGGAAGTGAGAGCTGGACCATCAAGAAGGCTGATCACCAAAGAATTGATGCTTTTGAATTTTGGTGCTGGAGGAGACTCTTGAGAGTCCCATGGATTGCAAGAAGATCAAACCTCTCCATTCTTAAGGAAATCAGTCCTGAGTGCTCACTGGAAGGACAGGTCCTGAAGCTGAGGCTCCAATACTTTGGCCACCTCATGAGAAGAGAAGACTTCCTGGAAAAGACCCTGATGTTGGGAAGATTGAGGGCACAAGGAGAAGGGGATGACAGAGGACGAGATGGCTGGACAGTGTTCTCAAAGCTATCAGCATGGGTTTGACCAAACTGCGGGAGGCAGTGGAAGACAGGAGTGCCTGGCGTGCTCTGGTCCATGGGGGTCACGAAGAGTCAGACACGACTAAACGACTAAACAACAATAACAAATCCTCTGGTGTGAGACAACTGACTCACTCCACCACGTGGGACCAAAAAAACCCCATCTTTTGGTCCTGCACAGCCAGAGCACAGGAACCAAGGTGGGACATTTGGAGTTGTGATCGGAAGCAGGGACAACTTTGGCCAATCTGGGGTGTCCCAGTGTTAAATCTGGGGTGTTAAATCGGGGTCTGGCCTTAGCCTTTTCCCCTGCTGTTGTTTATCTGCTCAAAATCACCCCCCAAAGGGTTGCCATATATTCATAGATTAGAAAGCATTATGGACCATAAGGGGAGCAGGGGTGGGTCGGTGTTTAGCAGGCCCTCCCCCCTCCAAATCACATGGCTCTGGATATCAGGACAACCTCAAGACTAGACGTGGGCAGCTCTTTTGTAAAGAAACTCTAGATTTAGGCTTTCTATCACCGCCCGAGAGGCAGGCTAATGGAGGCCTATATTTGCCCCATAAGGCATGATGCTCTCTGGTCGTGAGCAACCAGAAAGCACCTTCAGAGTTTTTACACGTTCTTGACATTTAGAGCAGTGTACCTTACAAGAGCTATCCACTTAAAAAAAGAAAAGGAATCACCTGCCTGCCTCTGGCATCCCCACTGATTGTGCCTACAGAAACATCTGCTCTGTGCTATGCGCTCTGAATGTTAAAATCCCGAGGAGGAATTCCCAAACATCTAAGCTCACATTTAGATTCTGCCCTGAAGCTCCTTCGCTTCCAGAGCACACACAAAATGAGGCTCGTATGCTTTCACTTAATGCTCCTTATTTTGAGTTAGTTTGGTAATACAGGAACAACTTTTCCCTTTGTGTTTTAAGTGGTCTCTCTCTCTGACGATGCTCAGCCCACCGGGTTCAATGCACCCAGAATATGGGAACGGTAATGGTTTTCAAGAGATTCCGCTTGGGCTTCATGTTGCATCCTATTGACCAGTTAGTCATTTCTCACTAGGGCCATGGCCTTTCAGCTACAAACTGGGCAAGGCAAACTGAAGGCCAAACAGTCAGGAACTTGTAGGAAAATAAGCAAAGAAACAAACAAATCAAGGAATGGTGACAATGAGGGCTTATCTTGTCCTGCTGCTTAACCCTCCCACCCTTTGCAACCCTGAGAAAACCACTCTTTAGAGCTCAATCAGAGCAATCTTGACCTTGCTCTGGGAAAGGAACGAGGCAAAGGGAAAGCACTTGGATCTGTGCCTTCTAGGCCCAGGATGAGTGGATGTGTGGGTGAGCCCTTATTCTCATAATATCTTGTTTTCTTTCCATAAGTATAAAGGTAAAGGGACCCCTGACCATTAGGTCCAGTTGTTACCGACTGGGGTTGCGGCGTTCATCTCGCTTTATTGGCCAAGGGAGCCAGCGTACAGCTTCCGGGTCATGTGGCCAGCATGACTAAGCCGCTTCTGGCAAACCAGAGCAGCACACGAAAACGCTGTTTACCTTCCCACCAGAGCAGTACCTATTTATCTACTTGCACTTTGACGTGCTTTCGAACTGCTAGGTTGGCAGGAGCAGGGACCAAGCAATGGGAGCTCTCCCCATCACGGGGATTTGAACTGCTGACTGTATACATTGGCTCAAAATAGTACTTAAACACACACACACACCCCCCCGATTTTCAGTGGCTCCAACCAGAGACTCCTTTTCACTCTTCACTATCAAGGATCCCAACCCTTCACTGGATGACAGACTACTAAGGGATCTGTGAGAGAGACGTTGTAGCCTTGCTGGTAAAGGTTACGGACAGGGAAAGTATAACTTTCAAACAAAAGCCACTGCTTTTGAAAGATGGAGATTTCCTTGGGGGAAAAGACAGCCTTGGATCCTTGGCACCTTCTTTCCCAACGCAACCACACTCTCCCACAACCCCCTGGCAGAGGGTGGTTTCCTTGGGCAGGTGGGCACATGTGGGTGGATCTCCTCATGCACCACCCTTTCCAGCAGAAGCGTACACCCCTCAGCCTGAGAAACAGCTATGCATAAGTCTGAAAGGAGGACAATGTCCACAGCTGGGGTGGTACATGGGAAGAGTGTCCTATTTGTGGAAACATGATTCCCTGCCAAACAGCTGAGCAGCAAAATTGAGTGGTGGGGATGGCTTGGTGTCAGGAACCATGCTGAGGAGGGCTGCACTGAGGAGGAATGGTGGGAGCCACCCCCTCCCCCTGACCCTGAATTTCCCCAGGAGAAGGAACAATAGTTTGCAGAGGGGCATAGTTCAGAAGGCAGAAGCTGGGAAATACTGGATGATGAACAGCTAGCAGAAGAAACACTGGGAGAGAGAGAGAGATAAAATTCACAGTCTCAGGATGCTATCTACCACCCCTTCCCCAAAGTCTCAGAGAGCTCAGAAAGTGTCAGAACAGAAAGCACAGAGACTACAAACTCAGAATACAAGACGCAGGAGTGGCATGGATTAATAAGGATGGAGGGGGAGTATCCCTTAATTGGGAGCATCACCATGTCTAGGAGATGTGTCCTTTGTTCTCTCGCTGTGATTATTAAAGAAACTAACTGGTAAGAATTCTCTTTTGTTTGATCTGCTCAAGCTGATTCCCCGAAGCCTGACATTTGGGTACGCATGGTGCCCCCCTGCACTGAATGCCCCCAAGAGACGCATATCCACATGTGTTTTAGCTCACTGTGAGGCCCGCAGTGCCATTCCACAGCACAAGTGGCCCTGAGTCATGTGTCCTGCCGTCTTGTGCAACAACCTCAGCCTGACCCTCCAACAGGCCCCTGCTCCAGGCTGCGCTTTCAAGGCAGTTGAATGCGATTGTAAATCACAGTTCTGCCCAGAGGTTTGTATTTTTTGGTCTTAATTACATCTGTGCAAATCTTCATTTGTTTGCGGATGACTAATGCGTTGTGTGGGCTATTTGCATTCCCAGATGGCCCATTTCCATGGTAAGCAATGTGGAGAGGCAGATAATGGCTCTGGTATTAATACAAATGAACTGAAACAACAACAGCAACAGCAGCAGCTCATCCTCAATGGGAGCTGCCTGGTTTCTTCAGCAGTCCCTGCAAAAGATTACATTCAGACAAAACAAAGCCCCAGAGTTCCCCACTCCCTGCCAGTGGCAGCCAATGGAAGGACAGCGTGTGAGTCTGAGTAAATTTCACTAGATAAAATAGCTATAAATGGTGGCGGTGATTCAGAGGTTTAGCTTGAAATCAATCTGGATTTGAGTTAGTTGGTGTTTCTCTTTCTGGGTATATGTCACATGGCATGAGGTCAGGTGTACAAGATACAGTGGTGCCTCGCAAGACGAAAAGAATCCGTTCCGCGAGTCTTTTCATCTTGCGGTTTTTTCGTCTTGCGAAGCAAGCCCATTAGCGGATTAGCGCTATTAGCGCTATTGGCAGTTTAAGGGCTATTAACGGCTATTAAAGGCTTAAGGGATTAGCGGTTTAGCTGCTAAAAGGCTATTAGCAGCTTAGCGCTTCAGAAAAAGGGGTTGGGGAGCGGAAAAAAACCTCAAAAATTTTCGTCATTTTCGTCTTGCAAAGCAAGCCCATAGGGAAATTCGTCTTGCGAAGCGCCTCTGAAAACGGAAAACCCTTTCATCTTGCGGGTTTTACGTCTTGCGAGGCATTCGTCTTGCGGGTCACCACTGTATTACAGAGAAGGAACTTAACAACAATAATGATTTCATTATTTATACCCCGCCCACCTGACTGCGTTGCCACACATACACCAAGGGTGGCCTTGAACCTTTTGAGATCTTCCCTCAACTTTGTCTCCTTCATTCATTCCATCTTCTGAAGGGCACGTTCTCCAAGGTACCATGGAGTATGGAGGGGTATGATTTTCTTTCTACAATAAAAATGTTGGGAGAGAGTCAGTCATTCGATTGGCATGTTGTTGTTTTTATGGCTTGAAAGGCAGATTTACAAGTCTTCTCTGCGTCGGTATTTTATCGCTCAGAAGTAGGAGGCAACGGAATCATAAACATCTCAGCGATTTTGAATAGAATGCAAAAAAAAAGAGGAAAAGAAAACGTTGAGGTCCTTATAACAGCTTGTGTTTGCAGAGAGCAACAGAAGGTGTGGGGAAGAAAGACAAATAACTCCTTCAGTCGACTGCACCAGAAATCTACTCCTTGAAAGTTATTCATCATTATTTGTGATAAGGAAAATGTACGAGAAAATGCTTGCTTCTCATGGAATCGGAGGAAGCGGTCTTCCTTCGGAAGGACATAGGGGATCTTACCAAGGCCTGGCCAGCCTTTCCTTGGAAACCTTAGAAGAGGTTTCATAACATTATTGTTATTTAAACAGTCAAAATGTTTATTGTTGACAATATCAACCAACACTCTGAAAGCTAATAATAATAATTGCAAAACAGTACTCAATTTTTTAAAATTGGAAGGCATAGCCAGCCACTGCTGGAACTAGACTTGGAGGGTTTGTGTGTCACCTCCGTACTGTCAGTATTTTGAATATACTGGAAATTTAGACTGGCAGAGTTAACGTAAATTAAATAAGTAAAAGTAAATTAAATTAACGTAAATTCAACCAGGTGAAACAAATTCATTTAAAAACAACACCAACTTCCTGGAGTTAGGAAAGTGGCAGGGAGATGCACAGAAAAGTGTGGAAGGTACAAATTATTATGGGATGGCGTGCGCAAACACTACATTTGAGAACAGGCCAGCTTGTACACGGGTGAGGAGGTGGACAAACGCAGCCTCTTCTGCTTGGCAATACATGGGCAGTAACTGGGGACAGGAGAGGTTGAGATCAGGGGATTTGAGACCTCGGACTTCAGAGCAATGTTTGGTATTTCACCTGTTAGGAAATACGCTAAGCCGGCCCTGCTGCCATGGGCGACCCTCCTGCGCACTTTAGCACAAGAGGCACAGAGCTCTTGTCCCTGGACAAAGATCTTAGGAACCCGCAGAAGCAAATGATGATGTTACTGGCTCCCTCTTTACCCACACCAGGGATATGCAGAGAAATTTTCCAAAGGGGAACAGTTAGGACCTTTAATGACCCCCAAGTCTTTGTTCTAGTTTTCAGCTCTACTATAGTTGTCTCAAGGTCACCTGTGCTCTTTAGCTGGCCATTAGCTTTCTGCCCCATTCCCCAAAATATATTTGTTAATTCCTCAGTCGAAGTGCCCTTAACCTTTCCAAAATTCATCACTCAGTAATGATAAATGCAATCACCTCTCCTGGCATTTGTTTAGGCTTTGAAAGAACAGTATACAAAGGTATATAAGTTATTGATCTCCAATGGCGACGGGGGCTTCTGCAAATCCAAAGCTTTCAGGATTTACAGTCGTTGGCTTTTGTGCATGATTTGAAATATGTATTCACAACAACCACTACAATCATTCTGAAGAAGCCCATATGTTGTCAACTATTGTGGAAGTGTCATGCCAAACAAAAAATGTTAGTGTGATTTTTCCTCCTCTATCTGTTCCAAACCGGTTAATCAATATGCTCATATTCCCACCCATATAAAACAAGAAAAAGTGTCATCCATGCTGAGATTGGGCTTTGTGGAGAGGTAAATTTCTGCTCCTCCATGGAATGTGCCAGGCATATTGTTCCAGATTCACCTCTCCATCTGGGAAGTTTTCTAGTAACTCTTATTAGTTTTAAAGTAACGCAGAAAATAGTTTGGAACCACTTGGGGTTCTCTTAAATCAGGGATCGGGAAACTGTGTCATTCCATGTCTTGTTGGACTAAAACTCCCATCATCCTTGATCATTGCCCAAGTTGGCTGGAGCTGATGGTATTTGGGTTCACATACACCAGAGTTTATTGTCTGAAGCTATTTGCATTCCCATTTAACTTGCATGGTCCACATCATGTTACCCCCAAACAACCCTAGTCTTGCTGCTTCCCCTCTGCAAATTCAGGTTTGTTTGAAAGGGGATAATATGATAAACTCAAGGCAAGAGGGCTCCAAACCATTCCACTGGGGGCCATAGATTGTTCTTCTTCTTCAGTGTTTCTGCGTAGGTGGATCAGTTTCCACTTTGTGCTTCTTCCCGTCCATGCCCAGTATTTCCTCAGTACTACTACTACTACTACTACTAATAATAATAATAATAATAATTTATTATTTGTACCCCGCCCATCTGGCTGGGTTTCCCCAGCCACTCTGGGCGGCTTCCAACAAAGATGAAAAATACACTAAAATGTCACATATTAAAAACTTCCCTGAACAGGGCTGCCTTCAGATGTCTTCTGAATGTTAGGTAGTTGTTTATCGCTTTTACATCTGATGGGTGGGCGTTCCACAGGGCTGGCGCCACTACCGAGAAGGCCCTCTGGCTGGTTCCCTGTAACTTGGCCTCTCGCAGTGAGGGAACCGCCAGAAGGCCCTCGGAGCTCGACCTCAGTGTCCGGGCAGAACGATGGGGGTGGAGACGCTCCTTCAGGTATACTGGACCGAGGCCGTTTAAGGCTTTAAAGTTCAGCACCAACACGTTGAATTGTGCTCGGAAATGTACTGGGAGCCAATGTAGGTCTTTCAAGACCGGTGTTATATGGTCTCGGCAGCCGCTCCCAGTCACCAGTCACTTTCATTTATTTTCTGGCTGTGCTCATAACTATTTCCGGTGCATCCCTGAGTGGAAGGTTTTGTTTCCTTCCCTCAGATTTGCACAAAACAAGAAAACTGCACAAGCAAATTTACAGTTGCCTGACTGTGTGCTTTTACACATTATTTGGGTACTTAAAAAAAAACCTAACAAACCAAGGTAAACACTTGCTTTCTTCTCCACTCGTGATCCCTCATAACCAAATAAGATTGTCTTCTGTGAACACGGTCTTAACAATGAGTCTGTAAGTGACTGTGGAGGCCAATTCTGGATCCACACATCCTTCCACAGTGGGGACATAGGTTTCTGGGTGGGAGTTGATCACAATGTGGATTTGCCAAGTGTGCCTTCCTCTTAGCACATTTCTCCCTTGCATCCTGAGTTCGAGTGTCTTCAAAGCCCATGACACCTTTGGTAAAAGCTGTTCTCCAACTGGAGCGCTCGCAGGCAAGTGGTTCCCAGTTGTTGGTATTTATACTACATTTTTTAAGATTTGCCTTGAGAGAGTCTTTAAACCTCTTTTGTAACCACCAGCATTACGCTTTCCATTTCTAAGTTTGGAATAGAGTAGTTGCTTTGGAAGACGATAATCAGGCGTCCGAACAACATGACCAGTCCAATGAAGTTGATGTTGAAGAATCATTGCTTCAACTCTGGTGATCATTGCTCCTTCTAGTACACTGACATTAGTTGGCCTGTCTTTCCAAGTGATGTGTAAAACTTTTTGGAGACACCATTGATGGAATCTTTTGAGGAATTGGAGATGGCGTTTATAAGAAGTCCATGTTTCGCAAGTGTACATTAAGGTTGGTAGTACAATAGCTTTGTAAACAAGCATTTTGGTTTCCCTGCTAATGTCCCGGTCCTCAAACACTCTGCCCTTCAATCGGGAGAAAGCTGCACTTGCAGAGCTCAGGTGATGCTGGATTTCGGCATCCATGTCGGTCCTTGTGCAAGCCCACTCACCACGACAAGGTGATGATCCAGCAAGTGAGCAAGTTACACCCGCAGCTACCTGCATACATACCCTACTTAATTGGCATAATATAATCAACAAATTAGAAGCCAGGTATGAACGGGAAAGTCTACAGTTGCTCCTCAAATTCAAGTGAGTCTGGGTATGGACTATTCTGGACTAATTTGAATGGGGGGAAAGTGGATGAATGATTCAAATGTGAACAAGCCCTTGGAGTCCAGCAACATCTGGAGAGTTGCTTTCCCAGATGTGCTTGCCCTATTGGGTAACCTTTCCCCAGTAGGCAGCAAAGTAGACTGAGGAAGATTCACCTTTCCTCCAAGCGGGTGTTCATCTTCAAATTTCAGGCTCAGCAGCTAAACTGTATGTGTGTAAAGTTGTGGGTTAAACCACAGAGCCTAGGACTTGCCGATCAGAAGGTCAGTGGTTCGAATCCCTGTGATGGGGTGCTTGGTCCCTGCTCCTGCAACCTAGCAGTTCGAAAGTACATCAAAGTGCAAGTAGATAAATAGGTACCACTCTGGCAGGAAGGTAAACAGCATTTCTGTGCGCTGCTCTGGTTCGCCAGAAGCGGCTTAAAAATGCTGGCCACATGACCCGGAAGCTGTACGCCGGCTCCCTCGGCCAATAAAGCGAGATGAGCGCCGCAACCCCAGAGTCGGTCACGACTGGACCTAATGGTCAGGGGTCCCTTTACCTTTAAAGCTAAACAAACAAACAAACAAACAAAAATCATCATGAAGCCACACAATGGTTGCACTTCTATCATAATTGGAAGCACTGGAGTGTCTGTAGATTTTATATCTTTCCTTCACGTTAATTTCTTTTTCTGCAGGAAAATTCCCCTCCAGGTGTATCTTAAGTGCATGGTGACTTGCTTTATGTGCTAAAATTGCAAAATAGGCACAAAAAAGATCGGTGCAGCAATCTACGCAGCTCGACACACCTGCTCACTCTTTTGGTAGAAGAATCCCTCAAGCAGAGAGGTGGAGAAAGGAGGGCTACGTCAGAGAAGGGGAGCAGAAGGTCTGGAGAGTGAAATGGCGTTCCTTTCTGCATGGATACAGGGAAAGGAAATGCAGCTGTTTTGAAAATAGGCTGTTATATGTATGTTGTTCCCTCTGGAGTTTCTGTTGTTTCAGAAAACATTTGCACCACTCTTTGTATGCCCAGGCAGAGACCACCACCACCCCGGCCCTGACAGACCGTCAGAAGGAATAATGACTGGTGACGATGTGTTATGGAATTAAAATTGGCCACAACTTTATTAAACCTTTCAGGTGTAGGAAGACCTTGGCTTAGGCATTGGGCATGGATCCTTCCCAGACCCCCAGCCGGGGGAACTAGGGCATAATAATAATAATAATAATAATAATAATTTATTTATTTATTTATTTATTATATCTCACCCATCTGGCCAGGCCTCCCTAGCCACTCTGGGCGGCTTTCAACAAAATATTAAAATACAGCAATGCGTCAAACATTAAAAGCTTCCCTGAACAGGGCTGCCTTCAGATGTCTTCTAAACATCTGGTAGTTGTTTTCCTCTTTGACATCTGGTGGGAGGGCATCCCACAGGGCGGGTGCCACTACCAAGAAGGCCCTCTGCCTGGTTCCCTGTAACTTGGCTTCTCGCAGTGAGGGAACCGCCAGAAGGCCCTCGGCACTGGACCTCAGTGTACGGGCTGAATGATGGGGGTGGGGACGCTCCTTCAGATATATTAGACCGAGGCTGTTTAGGTCTTTAAAGGTCAGCACCAACACTTTGAATTGTGCTTGGAAACCTCAGGGTGAATGAGATAGGGAAGGTTGCATAGCAAGACAGTTATGTATGCTGGCAGCTCACCCCATATCCCCGCAACGCAGGGGAGTTCACTGACAACCTTTCAGTGTATGGCCAGTGACTCCCATATACAAACCCCTTTAAGAGCGGACCCTGGAATCACTGCCACGGGGGGGGGGGGAGGGTGAGTCACCACTTACCCCCCCCCTCCATTTAGGGAAGATAGACTAATGGATTCAGCCCAAGGCCTCAAACCGCCAAAGTTGTGACAAATTGCTCCAGGGAAGGCAAAACCTGCCAATGCTCCCTGCTCTTCAACAGCAACTATCCAAAGACCGTAGCAGTGCCAGCTAAACAGGAAGGGGAAATGGTTAACCTGCAAAAAGCATCAGACAAAGGGAGAATTGGGTGGGTGAAGCTCCGGAGCCAACCGCATGTTTGCAGCTGGCTCCTCCTCCTATTTATGCAACAGGCCCCACCTCCCTGAGAAGCTGATTGGCTGAGGTTTGGTGGGAACCTCCAATGGACCAGCACAGGGAGGCAGGTCAGCCCAAACAGCTGGTGGGTCCCACATGACCGAGGTGCTGCGCATGGTCCCACAAAGGAAGGTGTGAGTGCTCATTCTGTCCCCTGGACATCAAGGGATATTTTGATGGACCTACAAACTCTGATGGGTGGGCAGGTGAAGCAGAAAGGCAGCGACATCCAGGCAGGAACAAGAAGCCAGGGCCGTGGCTCAGGGGTAGAGAGCTTGCTTCGTATGCCAAGGGTTGCAGGTTCAATCCCCCAGCATATCCAGGTCAGGAGAGACCCGTCCGACATTCTAGCATGCCCCTGGCAGTCAGCGCAAGACAATCATGAGCTTCTGATTCAGTATGTGGCACCTTCCTCTATTCCTAAGTGGGTTGCTATCGTTTCCTCTTGAAGACACACAATGTAGACTTGCACATAAGGCCCAGGTGAAGGGAATTGCTCAAAGGCAAAGGCTTTTCATGAGTGATCCTGCAGCTGTCATCAAAGTGGCTTCCATGGATGTTTAGAAGCTCGAGGTGAAGAGATGGCCAGGTCCAAAAATGGGGTGCTAAAGAGCATCTTTTATCTCCCAGAACCAGTGTGGTGTAGTGGTTAAGAGCGGTAGACTAGTAATCTGGGGAACCGGGTTCGCATCTCCGCTCCTCCAGATGCAGCTGCTGGGTGACCTTGGGCTAGTCACACTTCTTTGAAGTCTCTCAGCCCCACTCACCTCACAGAGTGTTTGTGGTGGGGGAGGAAGGTAAAGGAGAATGTTAGCCGCTTTGAGACTCCTTAGGGTAGTGATAAAGTGGGATATCAAATCCAAACTCTTCTTCTTCTTCTTCTGAAGACACAACACTGGCAGTTTTAAACAGTTTGCAGTCTTATTCCATAATAGTTTCCTCAGTAATGTCACACACACACACACACACCCCTTCTCACAAGATTATTCCCATTAGCCGTTCGTAGCGTACGAAGAACGGTATCCGTGTTGCCTGCTAGGAATCATTAACCAGGAAAGTGGAGACCGAGCCGCACAAAGGGAGAGAGAAAAGAATCAGGAGGATGAAATCGTTTGCTGTGTGCCCACAGTTTAGCACAGTAGGTCGGGCAAATGCGCTGCCTTTCGTGGTCCATGGGAGGCCTCCTCCCCATTGATTCTGTGTCCTTCAAATGCCCTCTAGTGGCTGAAGTTCTGCAAGGGAGCCATCCTTGCAACCAACCCCAACCCCAAGCGTAACTGAGCATTTGCACAATGGAAGTGTTTGAGTGAAAGAGCAAAGGATTCTCTGAGAAGTTCTCTCAGAAAGTGGCTCACGCCTGCTGAAGGCCCCCTCCCTTTCCTCCTGTTATCTGTGATTTATGTAATGTAATACACAACTGTGCAGCTCTCTGCTCTGCAGAGCAGAACACAAAACCAGTGGAAAGCTGGCATGCCAATGAAAGCGGATGTGAAACGGGCACCTGGCTGAGTTTCCCGGAGAGAAGATAGATAGATAGATAGTTTATTACGGCCATAGGCCCATTCAATACATCATACAGCAACACAGGTATAACAAGATAACAAGATAAAATTAATAAAAAGTTTCTAAAATCCATTAGAATAAGAACAATATAGTGCTTAAAATATCAAATTATCAGTATAAATCAATATTGTTTAGGCAAAGTCGATAATCAATAATCATAGAGTAATCCATTTTTCCTTTTATAGGCTAATACTGTTATCAGAAATCTGGCAACAGAAAGGGACCTACTCGGATCAGAATCTTGCAATAAATGCATTAACTGTGTTTCCAAGGAGTCACCTGAGATTTCCAATAATAAAGGGGACAAAAATCTGATCCGAGAAACTGAATGTAGTGAACAACAGAATAGTATATGTTGTAAAGATTCTATAGATCTATTATCACATACACACACCGCTGAGATCCGACCATTGGAAAATCTATTATTCAGGACATTGGAAGGAAAGGCGTTGAATCTTGCCTTAATAAAGGCATATCTGTGGGCCGCTACAGACAAAGAAGTCAAATAAGATGGTATTTGCTGTGAGGGCACTATGCCAAAATTTAATGGTGAGCAAGTGCCACTACCCAAAATGATGTTTTGTTGTAGGTCGATCTCCTCAAGTTTTTGAGTGAGGGTTTTTTTTTGCTGTGGCTAGGAGAAGATATTCTGCTTTAAATGATCATTCACAGTCTTTCTTTCTTTTCTCCTTTAATAATAATAATAATAATAATACATCCCCTGATACTCTGCCTTGCTATTAAAAAAAAGTACTACGAGAAACTGCTAGGATGAAGATACTAGGTAAAAAAGGTAAAGGACCCCTGAATGGTTAAATCCAGTCCAAGGCGACTACGGGGTTGCGACGCTCATCTCGTTTTCAGGCCTAGGGAGCCGGTGTTTGTCCACAGACAGTTTTCCGGGTCATGCGTCCAGCAGGACTAAACCACTTCTGGTGCAATGGGACACTGTGACGGAAGCCAGAGCGCACAGAAACGCTGTTTACCTTCCCTCCATAGTGGTACCTATTTATCTACTTGCACTGGTGTGCTTTCGAACTGCTAGGTTGGCAGGACAGAGCAACAGGAGCTCACCCCATCATGGGGATTCGAACCACCAACCTTCTGATCGGCAAGCCCAAGAAGCTTAGTGGTTTAGACCACAGTGCCACACGTGCTGATACTAACATGTGATGAAACAGAAGCTTGGCAAATTGGAAAGAAAGAAAGAAAGATTCACAAGATGTGCTGTGTCAACCCCAGTGCCACAAATAGTTGAGCTGAGGTCTGAGACTGAATAACACAAACTAAAGAGCAATTTGAGACCATCTGCTCCACCACTGGGAGGATCTGAGAAACACAGATGAATTATCTATTTTGGTTTTTAGCTGTCTAGGTATGAATGCATCCCAGGGTTTAGTGCCATGGGGCTCAGCAGTTCTGTGGTCTGTTAAGAAGGCAAACTCAGAAGCTCTGTTCGCAGGAAAGAGGGTGGCCTTCTTCGCACCGCATAAAGAGGTAGAAATTAAAGCCAGCGGCGCCCTTAACAATTATGTTCTTCGCATTTGTAAATGGGAACAACAGCTCCCACACTGGCCGTGTACTTCTGAATTCTTATAGAATGACTTTGCGATGTGGAGCAAGTGGGCTGGAGAAAGCAATGAAATCAGGGAATATGAAAGGGGAACAGTATAGGAAGACAAACAGGCTTCAGCTATTCTATGGCAGCAGAAGCAAACAGAGTATGAGGTAAATTCTTAACTGGGCATAAAGGCTTTGCTCTGAGTCCAGGAAGAAGTCTTGTAGTTTCATGGAGCCTGTACACTCAGCAAATTTCTCACTGAACTATCACTTCAGGGCAAGCGCTGGTATTCCACAAGCCTATATCACATGTGGTAGATTATGTTGGGTTAACAGAAGTCTAGTGTCCCAGTCAAGAGAAGTCATAGTCGCACTCTATTCTGCTTTGGTCAGACCACACCTGGAATACTGTGTTCAATTCTGGGCAACACTATTTAAGAAGGATGTTGACAATCTGGAAGGTGTGCAGAGGAGGGTAACCAAGATGATCAAGGGTATGGAAACCAAGCCTGATGAGGAACGGTTGAAGGAGCTGGGTATGTTTAGCCTGGAAAAGAGGAGACTGAGAGGAGATAGGGTAGCCATCTTCAAATATCTCAAGGGTTGTCATATAGAAGAGGGAGCATGCTTGTTTTCTCCTGCTCTGGAGGGTAGGACTCGAACCAGTGGCTTCAAGTTACAAGAAAGGAGATTGCGACTCAACATCAGGAGGAACAGTAAAAGCTGGTCAATGGTGGAACAGTCTCCTTCAGGAGGTGGTGACCTCTCCTTCCTTGGAAGTCTTCAAGCAAAGGCTGGATGGCCATCTGTCATGGATGCTTTAACCTGAGATTCCTGCATTGCAGTGGGTTGGACTAGATGACCCTCGGATCCCTTCCAACTCTACGATTCTATGAACTTTGCCAGGTTCAGAACCTGCTGCCAATTAGGTTTTCCCATCATACGTCTTTGCTGTAAAAGAACTGGTGGTTGTTGATGGTTTGCACTGAGGTCAACTCTGAGGCTGTCCTTGAGCCTCTGCCATTTGAGATATGGCACATGGTCATGGGGGAAGAGACCTTCTTCGTTGTGGCACCTGACTTATGGGTGGTGTGATGCCCTGGGATTCGGACTTGGATGCTGAGCCTGAGGGATCTCAGCCTGCACAGGATTCCCCGCCTCCAGAACCAGCTGAGCTGGGGCTGGGGCATGAGCCTGAAGGGTCCTCACCTGTGTTGGATCCTCAGGTGCAGGCACCAGCTGAATCTGCTCTGGCTCCTGAGGTGATGGAGGACCCATTGCCTGCAGGTGCTCCACTCTCAGCCCTATCAGAGGAAGCTGAGGTTGCCTCTGGGTCCAGTAACCCTCCAGCCTCTCCTGAGCTGCAGAGGCTCAGGGCTGAGAGGCGGAGGGAACTAAGTTCCTGCAGGAGGAGTGCTCGCCTCCAGGCCAGGAGAGGCGAGTCACCAGAGGATCGGGGTCGCCCTATGCCTCAGGGCAGTTAAAAGCCAGCCGGCCCCAGTCCCAAGTTGCGGGAGCAACATTGTTGG
Organism: Podarcis tiliguerta; assembly: GCF_965153285.1. Lineage (NCBI taxonomy): Eukaryota > Metazoa > Chordata > Lepidosauria > Squamata > Lacertidae > Podarcis > Podarcis tiliguerta. The sequence continues at coordinate 27,754,107 of NC_139550.1, forward strand.
TTGCTAGTTCCTGCCTGAACCCTGTCCTGCTTTTCTGTCAGAGCTCCTGACCCGGCCTGGCTCCCTGCTTGCAAGCCTGTTCACCCAACTCCCTGCCCTGCACCCAGCTTCAGCTACTGCGGACTGCCTCCATGTCGCACCTTTGAACATGGACCAGACTTGGACCTTGCCTCTCGGGTAACCCACAGGACCAGCACAGGCAGTGTTAAGAAATGGAGATATGAAAGCTAGGAACTCCATGGCACCTTAAACCGAGGTTATGGGCCCAACAATGGAGTGTCTAGGCATGTTTTTTATAACAAGAATACAAAACTGAAAATGAATGGGCTGCAGCTAAAATATTATGTTCATTTTTCACATGGTCTGGTCCTTCCCCTGCCAACCTCCCTAATATTCTGAAGAGGGTCTCTTCTCCAGTCTTCAGAGAGTAGCTGGAAGTAGGGAGACAGAAAAAGCTCCTTTCCTTCCACTCTGCAGTTTCAATCTCAAATCTTAAGCGCAGGATTGCGCCCAGAGCTCAGAAACTGCTCGGGCTAATGAAATCCCCTGTCGCAAAATGTGCCAGGAACAATGGGAATTTCGAACACTCTCTCAGGTGAGCTCACCTGTGGCCCAGTTGGTTGTCTTTCAGGAACCAGGTGAAGAATACACTTCCTTTGTTTCCTCAGTTTTAAACTTCTCTTCAGATTGCTTTAATGCTGCAACTTTATTGTTTCGTCCTTGTTGTTTTCACGGTTGTTTTCCATTTTATTGTTGCAAGAGCATCTGCCATCCTCGAAAAGTTTAGGTAGAAGGGCAGGATAAAAGCCTATCGCAAATAAATATCCTACGAAAGAAGCTGTGTGAGAAATCTGTCATGTGTGCGGCAGACTCAGAAAAGTTTAAGTGGACTTTACGGCGCTCATTTCTGTTTTAGAAATCAGTCTAAGCTCGTGTTGCCTTCTGGCTTCATTGCTATAGTTTACAGAATATGTTCTCACTATTCTGTGAAACACCATTCAAGTGTTATTCCTGTCTACTCCCACCCACTGCAAACAGTCACACATTTTCTTATGTTGTGTTATTACAAAAAGATTTTGCAGTGGATATACCCTTCGGAAACTTAATTCAATTGATTAGAGCATCCTAATCACAGGTGTGAAATCCTTTCTCTGGCCTTGGCACACAAAACTCAAATGGGCTCTTTAAAATTTGTGCAAAAAATGGCAACATTGACCAGACCAGATGATATCCTCAGAAAGACAGCAGGTACCTGTTTATCTTGACAGGTAACTTCAGTTAGGCACTCAAGGTGCATTTCTCATACACAAGTTTATTGAACGAGAGAGAGAGTTTTTTGTTTTTGTTTGCACTGTTGATTTTAATTTAATATCCTTTTTACTTCCTTTAAATTTACTGAGTGTTATTAACATCTTTGATTGCTGTAATCATCAGCCTCTTAAGAGACAACTGTTGGAATACCTTTCAACTTCTGGGCATCCCATTGGAAAGGTTCTAGAACCAGAGGAGCTAAGCTTTAAGCCTTCCATAGTTGCTGGGCTACAACTCCTATCAAAATCCAACATCTGAGGGCCACAGGTTCCTCCCCCTTGGTTGAGAACAGGGTTTCCCAAACTTGGGTTTCCAGCTGTTTTTGGACTACAATGCCCATCATCCTTAGCTAGTCTGGGATTATGGGAATTGTAGTCCCAAACAGGTGGAGACCCAAGTTTGGGAAACCCTGTTCTAGAAGACCAGTGAGATGAGCCTAGGTGTGCTAGGCCTAGAGAAAGGGCAGGTTTTAAAAAGTCACAGAGACCATTTCCAGTGATGGCAGAATACTCCTCCTACCTATGGGGGGTAAATTTCCCCCCTTTTAAGATACTTTACATATTCACAATGTGTCGATAGCTCTGCACATTAAAGGTAAAGGGACTCATGACCGACTCTGGACTCGCTTTATTGACCGAGGGAGCCGGCGTACAGCTTCCGGGTCATGTGGCTAGCATGATGGTGAACCAAAGCAGCGCATGGATACGCCGTTTACCTTCCCGCCAGAGCGGTACCTATTTATCTACTTGCACTGGCATGCTTTCGAACTGCTAGGTTGGCAGGAGCTGGGACCGAGCAACGGGAGCTCACCCTGTCGTGAGGATTCGAACCGGCGACCTTCTGATCGGCAAGTCCTAGGCTCTGTGGTTTAACCCACAGCACCACCCGCGTCCTGCTCTGCACATTAGTGTGCTTCAAAACAGGAAACACTTCTTAGTAGACCTGTTATCTGTAAATGGAAGCAGCATGATTTGAGTACTACCAGCTGTCAGCCTGGAAAGAATTGAAGCACAGCAACTCTCACGGCTGGCGCACTGGGTGCAGCTGGGCTTTGCGAGAGCACAGCCAGTCCGGAGCGCATGAAATCCGCACATCAAATTGGAGGGTGATATTTGGCAAAGCGGCAGTGCAGACCATCTCCGAGGCAGCTTCTCAGCCCAGGTCTACAGAGCGAGTCAGGGTTGGGGAAAGAAAGAGCAGGAAAGTGGTCTGTTCCCTTCTGCACCACAATTGTTCTTCGCCTCGTCCTTGAATGCAAAGTACATTGTGCGCTGCACTGAGCGGTAACCACTGTGAATGGTACTGTGAATTAAAATTGTCTCCGCCAGCACCATGCTGCTATCCTTTTGCTGTCTCAGCCTTGACAGGGTTTCTGTGGAGAGACATAATAGACCATCAGAGGAGAGAAAGCCAGAGCGCTAGAGTATTGTGGAGAAGTTGTTTTAATGCGATTCCCCACCCCCACTCCCCTTTTGGACAAACCACTTTTGCAAATTGCGCCTGCCTCCTCACTAGCATAATGTTCGCTCCGGGTCATTCTGCACGATTACAGCCGCTTCATCCGTTACATTCATCACACGCGTGTTTTTGTTTGGGCATCGTGGCATAATTTTGTGCATGCCACAAAGCGATCCCCTGGTCCGAGAAGCTGTGGCAAAGCATGGCTCACTGACAATGGCAGGAGCAGCCTTCAGCAATCTTCTAAGCAAGGATGCTCACAGAGCCACTTAGGCTGCAATCCTAGACACACTCCTCCACTGAATGGAACAGGACTGCCTTCTGAGTAGACATGCACAAGGTAACACAGTTAAACACTGATCGGTTATATCTTAGCAACTTGAACCTCTGTTTTATTCAAGCCAACAGCACCGTTAAAGGGCAGGTTCCTCCATGCTTCTGACAACTAATAATCATAATCATAATTTATTACCCACCCTTCACCCTAAGGCAGTGGTGGCCAAACTTGACCCTCCAGCTGTTTTTGGACTACAACTCCCATCATCCCTAGCTAACAGGAGCAGTGGTCAGGGAGGATGGGAATTGTAGTCCCAAAACAGCTGGAGGGCCGAGTTTGGCCATCACTGCCCTAAGGTCATATTCACAGAAATAAGGAGAGTCCTAAAAATATGCACCTCAGGTGTCAAAAGCCAGGCTAAAGAGGTGCCTCATCAGCATTTACTGGAAGCAATGTACAAGATGCAGCTCTGTGTTCGACACCTTAGGGGCTCCCACAGAGAAGGCCCTCTCACGGGTCGCTGCCCCACTTGAGCCTCTGATGCCGGAGGAACTACGGAGAGGGCTCCAGTTGCATTAGTAACTCAACTCCTGCAACCCGTTGTGATTTTGAGCTCATCAACAAGAACAAAACCAAAATGAAAACCAGAGAGTCACAGCATTGTTGTTTTTCTGTTTCCCTTTTGCTCTGATTCTACAGACTTTTTTGCCTCTGGCCTTGGCACCCCACTGTCACATGGTCCCTGAAAGGTTGTCCATGAAGTAGTGTGGTCTGCAGGCTGAAAATTTCCCCTCACTCTTGCTAAAGAGTAGGTATATAAATATTGTTGCTGGCCACCCCAGTCTCTGAGCGCTGCGAGATTCCAGGGGTCCCAGGCGCTTAGCCAGGGTTTGTGTTTCCTTGGTGAATGAGGCACAGCGGAAACTGTGGTGTCTTTAGGATAGATGGTTTATTTACACATAGAAAACAACCAGAGCCTGTGATGGAGGGGTTCGCAGTGTTAACCTCCCAAAGGGGGCTTGTTTCTCCCACATCCACAACCTCAGACTCTCCAAGTGTCCCTATTTTCCAAGGACAGTCCCAGATTTAAAGAAGCCATCCCAGTTTCTGATTTGATCTTGGAATGCCTCGCTTTTCCTCTATTTTCATTGGAGAAATGTTGGAGGGTCTGGAGTTATGTGACCCCCGAGTCAAGGAGATAAGAAACAGTACAACCTTTAGGAGCTATCTGAAGGCAGCCCTGGATAGGAAAGTTTTTAAGATTTTGTTATGTTTTTATATGTGTTGCAAGCCGCCTTGAGTGGTTGGGGCAACCCAGCCAGAAGTGGGGAGGGTATAAATAATGAAATCATTATTATGATGGTGGAATGGGCATCCCTCTTTTCATTGGAGAAGTGTTTGAGGTACAGGTTCAAACATTGTTCTGCCTCTGGCTTTGCCCTTCTAACTATCTCTGAGTTGAGTTCACACAGAGCCCCTTCCCTCTGTTCGCTTAATGGCCCATCGCCCAGGCAATCTCCTAATCAGAAAGCTAGCCTAGCTGATATTTTAGCACTTGTTGGATCCAGGAGTTAGAAGCTGGGCTCAGGCAGGCAGTCTACTCCCCACCCCACCCCAAATCCATAACACTACTCAGGGAAAGGGCCGTTCAGGCAGAATCAGTGATGCCAGGAACATACGCTAGGCAACTGGTGGTTTTGAATGCTCCTTGGGTGGCAATTAAACTCTTGAGGACATCTTCCTGTACACGTGTTCCACTGATAACCCAATATATGGCAAAATGATTTCCACATACCATTAGTAAAAGCATGTGCATAAATGGACCTTGCCTACTTATGTTCAATAAGCATAATGTTTTTTATGCCTCTAATGCCACTTCTGTACAGCACTGAAATTAGGTTACTTGTCATCTTTATGAAGAGCAGGCCATGGAAATAGGAAGCAAGGCAGGTTTTCAATAGCGAAGGAACAATAATGTCAAGGTCACCTTGTTTCCTTTCTGCACCCACTAAATTGGGGTCTGTGGACAAAAATCTACCTCAGTGTAGATTACGACAGAAATGGGACCTGTTGCTTATTCATTTCTTCCTGCAGTTATGCCCCACCCCATGGCACCTATAAAATAAGCAGATTGATCAATTGAGTGATTGATTGCCAGGTCCCCAAATTACACATTGCATGCAACCAATCCATCACACCTAAAATGACGAAAAGCGAAATTTGAAAATTTTTTAAAGCTAACAGGTGCGCAACTCCATCTGTCGCTATTCTTCTAAATCAAGAATGATCTTCAAAGCCTTGCGAAAACGAAGTCTTTTCACTTTGTACTGAAGGCTAAACAGCATTGTGTGAGGCTATCCTTTGGGAGGAAGAACTCTCTGCAGCTCAGGGGTCCAGCCTGCTCCAAACTATCCCTGCCGCAATCAGCCAAGATTCTGCTTTCCCCTGAACCTACCAGTTCCCCGAAGGATCGTTGTGCACAGGCTTTTTTCATGTGTTCTGCAACAAACCAACACACAAAACAGCCTTTATGCTGGCACTCTGCATCTCTTTAACCCTTCTGGAGCCTCACATTGACTGTTAAAGGTAATGGGACCCCTGACCATTAGGTCCAGTCGTGACTGACTCTGGGGTTGCGGCGCTCATCTCGCTTTATTGGCTGATGGAGCTGGCGTACAGCTTCCGGGTCATGTGGCCAGCATGACTAAGCCGCTTCTGGCGAACCAGAGCAGCGCGCGGAAATGCCCTTCACCTTCCTGCCGGAGGGTTACCTATTTATCTACTTGCACTTTGACGTGCTTTCAAACTGCTAGGTGGGCAGGAGCAGGGACCGAGCAACAGAAGCTCACCCTGTTGCGGGGATTCGAACCGCCGACCTTGTGATCGGCAAGTCCTAGGCTCTGTGGTTTAACCCACAGCGCCACCTGCATCCCACATCAACTGTTAGAGATGACTTTTTACGTTGGAAAACGTTCCTATGCCAAGAGGTCAGCTGCACAAACTCAGGTCATCCCAGCCATCCGAAATCCCTGGGCTGAAAGCTTATGCACACATGACAATAACTGCAGTTGCAAAAATGGCTCAGGTTGGTTTCCAGCTCCTGAACAATACTCCGGAGTGTGTAGTCACTAGGTAACCATGCCTTTCCATTTCTTCCCCTTAGAAACAGTCACAGAACACGCAAAAAACGAGGGAGTGATAAACGGTGGCAACTTACCCCTAAAGGTAAGCACAGCTCATTCGTGAAGAGCCCATCGTTCTGCACATGAATACATCAGGGCCAAGAACTAGGGCAGTGAAAGTGGAGGGCGCTGGGATGTCCAGGTACCAGATTTCTGCCCACTAACATTTATCCTTCCTCTCGCCTTAAATTGGGTTATTTGAGGTTGAATCACTCAACAGGAAGTTGGTCTGTACCTGAAAGTCTAAAGCTCCAAAACGCAATGTCTGGAGGCATCAGTTGTCACAAAGAATGGCTGCATACCCTCCAACATTTCTCCGATGAAAACAGGAGCATCCTATTCCATCATCGTCCTCATATTTATTTAAGCCCCGCCCATCTGGCTGGATTGCCCCAGCCACTCTGGGCAGCTTCCAACAAATATAAAAGCATAATAAAGCATTAAACATTGGAAAACGTCCCTATCCAGGGCTGCCTTTAGATGTCTTCTAAAGGTTGCGTAGTTATTTATCTCCTTGGTTCAGGGGTTGTACAAATCCATCCCCGCCAATATTTCTCCAATGAAAATAGGCAGGGCTTTTTTCCCCAGCCAAACTCACCGGAACTTAGTTTCGGCCCCTCTCAGGTGGGAGCCATTGCCATTTGAAGAGAACAAGGGGAGGCATTCAGGGTGAGTTCTGGCACCTTGTTTTCTAGAGAAATAGCACTGACTCCAAGCACTGTACAGTGGTACCTCGGGTTACAGATGCTTCAGGTTACAGACTCCGCTAACCCAGAAATAGTACCTTGGGTTAAGAACTTTGCTTCAGGATGAGAACAGAAATTGTGCTCCGGCGGCGCGGCAGCAGCGGGAGGCCCCATTAGCTAAAGTGGTGCTTCAGGTTAAGAACAGTTTCAGGTTAAGAACGGACCTCCGGAACGAATTAAGTACTTAACCCGAGGTACCACTGTATTGCCTGCTAACAAAGTTCTCAACACACACACACGATTTTGTTTTCATTCCTAACACTCCTTGTGAAATAACACCAATGATAATGAAGCTAATACAAATATGCCTGACAACTGACATTTGTGATGTATGTCCAAGTATGGAGCTACCGTAGCAGAGAGTTGTAAATTTCAGCTGTGTATCCTTAGCCCAGAATTTCGTTCCTTACAGAACTGTATGTTTTAATTCAGCTTTGGCAAAGAAATGAGAAACAGTGCATCTGTCAGGGAGAGTACATATTCTGCGACTGTTCTCGCAGATTGCTCATTATTTGTGGTGAAACATAGTCCCCGGTTCCTAATTGAAGTATTAATAAAGTGCGGAGCATCCTGTTTTCTGTGTAATTATCCGAAGACAGGGTGGGCTTTTGCTCTCCCCACTGGCTCCCCTCGCTTGATGGAGTGGCAGAATAGCAGGAATAGCCAGATCGGTATTTCCATAGCATGTCTCTCACTGACCTGGAGAAAATGTCAGAAGCTTGATGCATTTTGAGGAGAGCAGCAACGCTCCCCCCACCGCAGAGCCTTTTATGACTCATTTTATTTCTAAGGTGAGAAAGAGAGGAGGGGGAGAGAGAAGAGGATGCTCATAACTAATCTCAGGCGTCCTTAATTATTAAATATGCTTATTCAGAAATATTCTATCAGAACTGTGATTGAAAAAAAGGAGGGGTGGAAATGCTTTTCCGATGGACACATTGCACCAAATGAATGCAGAGTGAGGTGTGTTCGCAGAGATTCCTGCTGAAATTACGTGGTTGTGTGTGTGTCAGTCATGCTGGCTCCGGCTTTCTCTGACAGCAGCTTTCTGTCTCTTCCCAGCTGTCACACAGGCAAAAGGAGCCGGTTGTTTTCATCTTTTCTTCCCTCTTCCCCGCAGATTCCAGGGGCGCCTTTCTGCTTTTAAGCTTTGCAGGGGCAGCAGACTGGCCCTTCAGGTGCAAGTCCCTGGCTCCCCAAAGCTGCGCCCCAAAAATGTGATTCAGATGCTTGTGAATCCCGTCTTTCTTCCCTGTCAAAACGGGAACAGATGGAAAGGGGGTGGGGGAAGCTCACATAACCAAAATGCGATGCTGCAAATGCAGGTTGCGGGGATCTTTACGGTGTTAGAAATAACAGATGGAGTGGTCCTAGGCCTGTGCACAGCTCACAGCTCAGCCTAGGGTTCCTGCAGCACAAACCAGCCAACTCTGGCCAGCTTAGTGATGAGTTAGTGAATTCAGAAGCAATCACATGACTGATTCGACACAATGCCAAATTTTGTACGGATACACTCAGCTGCATTTTTTTTTTTTTTAAAAAAGGCAGCTGGGTCATGTGACTCAGCTGTGACTTGCTTCAGATCCATAAGTGGGACAAACTGACCAGTCTACACCCAAAATAAAAAAAAAACCAGGTGCAAATCTGACAACAGAAATGGTAACATCCCCAAACTAGGAAGGGAACGTTTCAGCATTCCAGGTCACTCTGTAACTGTCCGGAAGAAGGCTCAAACAAAGGAGCTTCCGATGGAGATTCCAGGGCTAAACTGCTGGAATGCATTTTATCACCTATGGCTTGAATCAAGATTACTGTGGTGTTTTTTAAAATCACGCTGCATGTGTTAATTAGCTTCCCAATGCCAGTATTTTTATGTTATCTCCAGCACAGCCTTGTTAATTGGCACCATGACTATTTTGCTTTTTGGGTGTAATTATCACTATCTGTTATTTTTGCATTTGTTTCCTCTTGACCTCACTTCTTTGCGTTCCCTACCCCCACAATGTGTGTGTGGATTTGACTGCCTACTTCGAATGATAGCTGATATAGCCACTTCCGCCCTTTGAAGGAGGTGGAATTGAGGGCTTCATGGCCGGCCCCACAACGCGTGCGGCGGCTGGAGCCCAGCCCTGCGCGATTGGGGGGATTCCTGGCTGCATCATCGCCTGGCCAGCCAATCGGCTGGCTCTGGGGGTGTGGCCTGCCCTATTTAAGGCAGGACGCGACCGGGGATCTTCCTCTTTCCCCACCAGCCAGCTGTTCCTGCTTTTCCCACCCTCCCGCCCTATAAGGTTTTCGTTCCTTGACCTTGCTATGGACCTTGGTTGGTTGCCGTTGAGGGGCCTGGTAGGAATTTTTCCACTTGGCAAATTGGCACCAGCCACTTGGTTTTCGCCTACCTCGTAGCAAATCGTCACAACTTTCTTGGTATTGGTGGTTAGGCATTGGTATAGTTCTGTAGATGGAAGAGGGGAGGAAGCGCCATCACCTGCCCCACATCTTGAAGGGTGGTCCGGTAAAGGATTCTGGGGGGCGTGGCCCTGTCCGAAGCCTAAGGAGGTGAGGGCCCAAGGCACACACTCGAGCGGTGACCTCGAGGGAGTTCCTAGTTGATGTGCATCAGCAGGACTCCCCCCTGGTTAACCCTTCCCAGACTTCAAGTGGACAGGCTGAAGTCAGACATAGTTGGTTAGGACCAATGCCTAAGCTTATACCACTCTTCACCTGTAACCAATACGTTGTGGCCTTTTTTAGCCCATTAACTTTAATAATTGTGTCATGTGTCTTTATTTCCACTGGTGGTGGGCGGGAACTCGCCATGCAAATCTGATGAAGTGGACTCTGTGTCCTCCCCCCCCCCCCCGGGCGGGTCCTTCCTGTCATCCTTCTCACTGTGCATTCAGGGTGATCTCTTCTTCTAATAGTATTGGGGTACTCCTGCATTGAAGTTTATTTGAACAAGTTTATTTAAACCTTTGGGCACATGGTATAAGTCCATGCATGGTCCACGTAAATATCCCAAGACATTCCATACCAGAAATGTTCCAAGATTTTCTGATGACCACCTTTGATGCAGGATGACACCACAGCACCATGGCAATGGGCCAAGCAGATTTTGCTTCTTCGTGATGTAGCTTCTCAGCAACTACTTCTGTGTCAGGAGTTCGTATCCCCACGATACGGCTGTTCGTATCCCCACAATGGAGTGAGTTCCCATTGTTCTGTCTCAGCTTCTGCCAACCTAGGAGTTCGAAAGCATACCAGTGCAAGTAGATAAATAGGTACCGCTGTGATGGGAAGGTAAACGGTGTTTGCGTATCAAGACCCCGAGACCACCCCCTCATTGATGAATAAGACACAAGGACACAGATATTAGGTTAATGTTATTGGGCAAATTTAGGCCACAACTTTATTGGTTACAGAATGTGAGTGGTATTGGCTTAGTCTTTGGAGCTGCCCCGACTATATCTGACTCCTGCCCGTCACGCAGGGAGTTCAGTAAGGGTCAAGCACTGGTAGGAGAAGCCACGTCAATGCAAACCAACTCGAGCTCCCTCTGGTTTCCCGACGGGGTCATGGCATGGCCCTAGCCCAGTCCCAGACTTCAGACAAGATCCACACCCCCGGATTCCTTTAACAGAATATCCTTAAGCTTGGAAGGGCAGGTGATGGCCACACCTCCCCTTCCCCATCATAAGATCAACCAATGCCTAACCACCACACAGATTTCCTTATGCTCTGGTGTCCATCATGGTGTCCCATTGCGCCAGAAGCGGTTTAGTCCTGCTGGCCACATAACCTAAAAAAGGTGTCTGCGGACAAACACAGGCTCCCTTGGCCTGAAAGCGAGATGAGCACCACAACCCCATAGTCGCCTTTGACTGGACTTAACCATCGAGGGGTCCTTTACCTTTTTACTTTTATTCCCCTGAGTCAAGGGGAAGCTTTGCAGCTGGCTGAGCCTGTTAGCGTTTTGTTTTGTTTGATTCACATACAGTGGAACCTCGGTTGTCAAACGCAATCTGTTCCGGAAGACCGTTCGACTTCCAAAATGTTTGACAGCCGAGGCACAATGGGCGGTTGGCAAACTCAATTGAGAAAATTGAGAAACACACCTCAGAAGCCCTTCAACTTCTGAGGTGCGTTCGAAAACGGAAGCAGTTACTTCCGGGTTTTCGGTGTTCGAAAACCTAAACGTTTGGCTTCTGAGACGCTCAAAAACCGAGGTTCCGCTGTATTTGGGGCAGCAAAAAGAAGGCTTGCACCCCTATCACAGAAACTGCATTTGAACGGGCAGAAGGTCCTGTGAGATTCACGACTAAAATGAGCTGGGAAACCTGCCTGTAGTTTACTATGCCCAATTTCAAAAGAATATGCTGAAAGACACTTGCTTCACACAAACACACCCCATTTCCAAAACCCACAGATAACACTAATTGACATAAAATTATTCTGGCTTGCCTGTAATCTGATCTCCGTGCTGGAAGCAGATGTCAAAAGCAGCTTATGGAGGCAGAAGCAGGAAGTGTAAATAGGTGGCCACAGTGGGGGGAAACGGAGGAATTTTGGCCAAGACAAGTGCCAGGCCAATTGAGACACACGCGTTTTATTGGGGAAGTGGAAGAGAACGACAAAAGATGATGGACGAAGACACTAACAGGAATCAATGGACATAAAATGCTCAGGTTTGCTTCCCTGGGGAAGAAATAATATTTAACACCAGAGCAGTAAACAGACCCAAGGGGGAAAGAACATCAATATGTTAAGCTGTGTCAGACGCCTCAGAGTCTGTCCTAGAAAACAGGCAGCGCTGGATACTTCAAACCGCAAGAATATAAATGCAGAGTCAGAAACAAAAACGATAGCCCTTCTGCTGGGGTTAAAGATTAAATTAAAGCCAAATTAAAGCTCAATAGCCAAACTTTGCACTCTTTGTTTTGTCCCCCCCCCCACCTCCATTATTCCATTCCTGCCTTTCTTTGGCATGCTCAGAGCAGCGCACATCGTGGGCACAGAAGAGGAGGCTGCGCATCTCTTTCTGATGCTTCTTTCTGACAATTTGAAGCCATATACCTGCATGACGGCGACGCCTGGCACTTTAAGGCAGGAGGCACTGCAAAAGGCATAATCCCCCCCCCTTAATGTCCTTTTTGAATCATTCCATATTTCCTGCCTTCCTTCCACCTGTCTGCCATTGAAGAGTTAAGCAATAGTACAGAAATCACAAAAGACTCTCTGCTTCTTTTCTCTTGCTTTTCTCTCTCTGTGTCTCTTTTTAAAAAATAGCATACATCAAAGTAAAGAACTGACATGTGGTGCCCTGCAGCACTCTCCTGCATGCTTTTAGGTTTTGGAAATTTCATTTTCTACCTTATGATGATTACATGAGAGCGAGTGAAATGCTGGCTTTGAGGTTCATTTCAGACAGGGACGTAATAAATGTTGTGGCTTTCAACTGCAGCGGAACTGGTTCTTCGTAGCCAGGGAAGAAGGGAGGTGGGGAAATCGACGGGTGGGGATGTGACTTATTTTGTATTCCGGCAATTCGTGTGCAAGGAAAGAAGCGCTTGGTACCTCCACAGATCAGCTCCAGACTTGGCTCGGAGTGTGGTCCCTCCCTCTGAAGTGAAAATGAGTTTTTGGGCCTCCGTCTCTCCTGACTGTCAGTCCACAAAAAACAAAACCCGTCATAAATATTTCACTTCAGGTTGACACAGTTTACAGCTTCTCCTGCACAAAGGCCCAGGAGCAAGCCGGCTTGGAGAGTGAATTATCTCTTGCCCCCGAACAAGGAGTCGGCTCCTCCAGGGGGGCCAGGCAAGATGGAGATCATTTTAATCATGCCACACTGTGCAGAATTACATGTTTGTTTTCCTGTCTTGGAGGCCCTGCGTGATTCCCTCAGGACCGCAGAGGAGCTGAAGAGAGCACTTGGCTTTTCCACAACCATCGCGAGGCAAGGAGAACGAGCAACTTCTCAGGCTCCTGATGCTTTATTCACAGAAAGAAAAAAAAACATGGGGGAGATTCAGTGAGTAAGCGAGTCCCCTGGTACAGCACCAAGGGAAACCTGGTGGAAATCATTTCTGACTTGCATAACAATAGGATACCATGAAGGCTTGCTTGTTTGGGTGAGCAAAGCACATTTCTGCAGAACTAAATTTATTTCACTGAGTGAATTCCATCTTTGTCCAGTATATTTAGCACGATGCTTATTGCTGCCTGCCACCCCAATCTCCGAACGGAATCCAGGGTCCGTGTTTCCTATTGGAAATAAGGCACAACGGAGACTGTGGTGTCTTTAGGATATATAGTTTATAGACACATATATACAACCTGAGCCTGCAATGGAGGGAATCCCAGCATTAACACCCCAAGGAAGTCTTGATTCCCCCCATAGCTACAGCCTTGGATTCCAGCAGAAATCAGCCATGGCTTTCTCTCTGCCGTTCCAGACTGCAGTGTTTTCCTCTAGGTCACATCACAGCAAACTCTGCCCTCCGACTCAGGCTTTGCCCCCACCCATTTTTCATCTGGTACACAGCCCTCTTTCCTTCATTCTCTTAACAGCCCATCGCCCAGGCAGTTACCTCACCAGGAAGAAAGCCTGGCTTGAATAACTTTTAACACTTGCTAGGTTTAAAGTTATTGGACGCCTACAAACCCACAACAGTATCTTCTGCCCTTCTGCCTTCAGCCTGAAGGAGCGTCTCCACCTCCATCGTTCAGCCCGGACTCTGAGGTCCAGCTCCGAGGGCCTTCTGGCGGTTCCCTCACTGTGAGAAGCAAAGCTACAGGGAACCAGGCAGAGGGCCTTCTTCAGAGTGACTCCCTGTGGAGAAATGGGAGTGCCTGATCACCTCAGCTGTCTCCTGAGAAATCTCTATGTGGGACAAGAAGCTACAGTTAGAATTGGGTATGGAACAACTGATTGGTTCAAAATTGGGAAAGGAGTACGACAAGGCTGTACATTGTCTCCTTGCTTATTTAACTTATATGCAGAATTCATCATGTGAAAGGCTGGGCTGGATGAATCCCAAGCCGGAATTAAGATTGCCGAAAGAATTATCAACAACCTCAGATATGCAGATGACACAACCTTGATGGCAGAAAGTGAGGAGGAATTAAAGAACCTTTTAATGAAGGTGAAAGAGGAGAGCGCAAAATATGGTCTGAAGCTCAACATCAAAAAAACTAAGATCATGGCCACTGGGCCCATCACCTCCTGGCAAATCAAAGGGGAAGAAATGGAGGCAATGAGAGATTTTACTTTCTTGGGCTCCATGATCACAGATGGTGACAGCAGTCATGAAATTAAAAGACGACTGCTTCTTGGGAGAAAAGCAATGACAAACCTAGACAGCATCTGAAAAAGCAGAAACATCACCTTGCCGACAAAGGTTCATATAGTTAAAGGTATGGTTTTCCCAGTAGTGATGTATGGAAGTGAGAGCTGGACCATAAAGAAGGCTGATCGCCGAAAAATTAATGCTTTTGAATTCTGGTGCTGGAGGAGACTCTTGAGAGTCCCATGGACTGCAAGAAGATCAAACCTCTCCATTCTTAAGGAAATCAGCCCTGAGTGCTCACTGGAAGGACAGATCCTGAAGCTGAGGCTCCAATACTTTGGCCACCTCATGAGAAGAGAAGGCTCCCTGAAAAAGACTCTGATGTTGGGAAAGATGGAGGGCACAAGGAGAAGGGGACGACAGAGGACGAGATGGTTGGACAGTGTTCTCAAAGCTACCAGCATGAGTTTGACCAAGCTGTGGGAGGCAGTGGAAGACAGGAGTGCCTGGCATGCTCTGGTCCATGGGGTCACGAAGGGTCGGACACGACTAAACGACTAAACAACCAAGTCAAGCCACGAAACAAAGTAACCTAGAGGGAGAGGCTTTGCATCCCAGCAAATGATCCTGCATTTTATATGCACTGAACAAACACATCAGAAATCAAGCTCAGCAACCTCCCAGGAAAGACTCTACGTTCCTTCACTTTATTTATTACAAAGCTCCGCAAAGACGCATATTCTTTTTTTAATCTAACATTTCAGCTGGAACTGACTTTAAATGTCGATGATTTACTCTGAGCTTCCTTCCTTTGTGTTATATATGCTAAGAGTCCAGCACCATGCATGCTTCTTCAAATGCTGCAAGCCCAAGTCAGGTCTACTGAGTAAAACTTAGTTGAAGACCACCCTGAAACCTTGCATGCCCATGTATTGCCACCCCCCTAGTTTGTTTGTGCTCACCCCCCAGCGCTGATTATTTCTTTGAGATGAGACATTTCTCCATTTAGGGGCTGAGCAGTGAATGCTAAAGAGGATTCACTTGCACAAATTAGTTTATTTATTGCTTCTGCTGCGCCAGCATATTTAACACATGAAATGCAATCTTGTTATATTTTCCTCCTGGAAGGGACTATAGCGCAAAAAGTTTTGTTTAGATGAATACATTTCAGTCATCTTAGCCAGGTTCAGTCAGGTTCAGTCAGTTCAGTCAGTTGCTTCAGATTAAGTCATCTCCATGGCATAATTGCAGGCTGTGCAACAAAACAAAACAAATGTCTATGGTGGACTATTAACATTTCTGTGTATGGAAGTGAAAGCTGGACCATAAAGAAGGCTGATCGCCGAAGAATTGATGCTTTTGAATTATGGTGCTGGAGGAGACTCTTGAGAGTCCCATGGACTGCAAGAAGATCAAACCTATCCATTCTGAAGGAAATCAGCCCTGAGTGCTCACTGGAAGGACAGATCGTGAAGCTGAGGCTCCAATACTTTGGCCACCTCATGAGAAGAGAAGACTCCCTGGAAAAGACCCTGATATTGGGAAAGATGGAGGGCACAAGGAGAAGGGGACGACAGAGGACGAGATGGCTGGACAGTGTTCTCAAAACTGCTAACATGAGTCTGACCAAACTGCGGGAGGCAGTGAAAGACAGGAGTGCCTGGGGTGTTCTGGTCCATGGGGTCACGAAGAAAACTGGGAAAACCATAGCTTTTACTATACGGACCTTTGTTGGCAAGGTGATGTCTCTGCTTAGACCCTGTCTAAAGCCTCCGAGAGTGGCTTCCGGTCAGTGCTGGCAACACTGACTCCAATATGGGCAACCCAGCCAGATGGGCAGCGTATAAATAATATACAGGGCAAGAGGGCAACTTGTGGGTTTCCCAAGGCCTCTAGTTGGCCACTGTTGCAAACAGGATGCCCAAATCTCCATTTGCATCCCTTTCCATAAATCCCTTTCCTCCCCCCCCCTTTCTTTCTCACACCACCCACCTACTTAATTTGTTTGCTGCTTTTTAAAGAACATTGGCAACCTCCATCAAGAAGCGCTGCAGAAACCACAGCATTGCTCAAGCATGTTATTGTGCGTGACACAGGCCTCCTAATGACTAGCGATGACTAATAATTTCATTTTATTTTGAGGGCGTCACAAAGGGTGTCAACTCACTGACTGACGAAAGGGAGAGGAAAGCACTCCTGTCTTAGCTCAAACATCTTCGGAAGCCAGTTTGAACTCCTGTAGAGAAAACAGGGTAAAAAATGGGGGGCCGTTGCATTCACTTCCAGTGAATACCAAATCCCAAAATAGATTGGGATTTCTTCAAAGTGAAACAGTTTCCCTCCAAACTGATCTAAGATCAGTTTCCCAAAGCTTCGTTATCAACTTGGAGGAACGAAGTAACAAAGATCCCAGACGACTTATTTATTTTTTCTCCTTGAAACGTAAACACTTTGCTTCTTTATCCTGAATAACTTTAGGGTAAATAGTAAATTCCTTGTATCCTCCCTGTGATGTCTTCCGATCACCCATTTCCTAGACCCGCAATCACCTTCATTATTCCTTTCTCAAGATTTTCCATTTTGTTGCCGTTCTTCTGGCACCCTTCAACTGTACAAAACAGCCTAGTTAGTGAGATTATACAAGTTCACATCTCCTTCTCTGAGGGCTGTTGCCAAGGTTCGTAATTACCTGGTTTGGAATATGAATTTGTTTAGCTTGTAATGCTCTGATGTATTACAAATTGAGCGTAATTTCCCCCATAAGTTATTCTCCAGCTCAGAATGTAAAATGAGATTCTTGCAGGTGCCATCGTCAGCTTCCAGCAGGCAGCATACCTAAAACCTGCTGCTTTGCAGAAGCATGCAGGGGGAAATATTTAATGCTGGCCCCTGACTCTCAATGCACCTCTTTCAAATTCCTGTGAAACAACAGCCCTACTGAGGCCTTTTTACAATTATATTGGTAGAGGGGTTTTGAGTTTCCCAAGCTGAGTGGTATGGCATTCATGTAGGGCCCATGAAACCAAACAACAATTCCCAGGGGGTGGAGGGATGATTCTGCACATGCGTACAACATCACCAATGCGCATGCGCCAATATTAAGAGCCAGTAAAGGTACCCCTGCCCGTACGGGCCAGCCTTGACAGACTCTAGGGTTGTGCGCTCATCTCACTCTAGAGGCTGGGAGCCAGCGCTGTCCGCAGACACTTCCGGGTCACGTGACCAGCGTGACAAGCTGCATCTGGCGAGCCAGCGCAGCACACGGAACGCCGTTTACCTTCCCGCTGGTAAGCGGTCCCTATTTATCTACTTGCACCCGAAGGTGCTTTCGAACTGCTAGGTTGGCAGGTGCTGGGACTGAACGACGGGAGCGCACCCCGCCACGGGGATTCGAACCGCCGACCATACGATCGGCAAGTCCTAGGTGCTGAGGTTTTACCCACAGCGCCACCCCGCGTCCTCTAAGAGCCAGTAGAGGATTCTAAAACACACAGCCAAACCGATGAGCATTTCCCAAACATACTCTAAGAAAGCACCATCTCGAATCAAGTCGAGGGGAGCTTGGCTATCACTCTTTTCCGCCACATGCTGTCAAATCGCCGCCTGTGCTTCCCCATTTATAGGGAGATCTGTGAGCTCCACAGACATGTCTGAGTTTCCGTTTGGACCGTGACAATATACAGTGGGAAGCAGAACGGTTGCAGCTCTTGCCGGAGATGAGCGTCAAGGCCATTTTCCCCTGTTACGCAGTCATCTCTTTTCCTGGCAAATCACCCTCTTTAAGGTGAACGACCACCTAGGCGATTAAGGGGCAAGCATTTCCATATAGATGAATTATATTTAAACCATGTTCTTAGAAGAATGAGGATGCATTGATTGGAAGGATCATGCGCAGTGAGGGAGAGAGGCAAGTTACATTTCAGCTGCTACTCCAAACATGTTCTATCAGTCACTGCTTTGTGTGTGGCTGTATATATCATCTGTCACACACAACCACACACACAACACTGTCTGTCTTACTTTCCAGATTGCACCCTGGCAGGAAAGAGCCCTTGGAATAATTGCTGTTATGGAGAAACAGAAATGCTCATTTCCTGCAATTATTCCTCACCTGGGCTGCTTCATTCCATCTCTGCTGAAACGCCCATCCCCTGCCTGGTTGCCTATACGGACTTGTACATATTTTCGGGGGGGGGGGGTTGCAGCTATTGCATAGCCCTGGTTCATCCTCTCCTCTCTAGAGGAGCCAGTGTGGTGTAGTGGTTAAGAGCGGTAGTCTCGTAATCTGGGGAACCGGGTTCGCGTCTCCGCTCCTCCACATGCAGCTGCTGGGTGACCTTGGGCTAGTCACACTTCTCTGAAGTCTCTCAGCCCCACTCACCTCACAGAGTGTTTGTTGTGGGGGAGGAAGGGAAAGGAGAATGTTAGCCGCTTTGAGACTCCTTCGGGTAGTGATAAAGCGGGATATCAAATCCAAACTCTTCTTCTTCGTCTCTCTATACCACACCACAACAGTGGCATTCTAATATAGCTTTCATTATTTCGCCACACATCTCCCCTTCTCTCCCCCCCCCCCACACCAATGCATGCAACAAATAAATAAATAAATGGCATAAATCATGGAAGCAGTTGGGGAGGTCTATAAAAACATAAGGCGATGAATATTTCATCTCCCTCTATTTTATTTCCCTGCCTGCTCTGAATCTCCCCCAAAAGTTGTTAGTTCATTTATGAGATGCCTAGTTTCTTACATGGATTTTTTTGGCCGACTTTCCCAGCTTGTTTCCGGGGGTCTGTCATTATATATGATTGGTTATTTTCAGCTGACTTTCTCCGATACGAGTTTGTCTCCCATCTCAGCGGCTGATTCTTCCGCGTCAGGAAAATCGCTGGTTCCTCCTGCCTCGGTTCTGTTTCCGGTTGGCCGAAGGAGAAAGTTGCATGCTTGCAGCACAAATCTTTGATACTAGAAATATGTAAAATAACTAAGCAAGTAATAGACATCACCCCAGAATTGGCCCTGCTAAACATCTTCCAAGACAACAATGCCCATTTACACCGCAAAGAACTCATAACCCACCTACTTTCAGCAGCCAGAAACACCATAACCAGACACTGGAGAGACCTGTCAGGAGTAAGCATGGACCAATGGTACCAAATAGTATGGGAAACAGCCCTACTAGAAAAAATAACTAATAAACTGAAACTGACACAGGGACAAACAGAAGAAGACGCCTTCACCCCGGTATGGCTCCCCTTTATCACATACACAGCCCAACAGGACAATGACAATAATCCACCAACGGCATACAAATCAATATGGCTAACCTGATCCCAAACACCCACCCACCTCACTCACACACGAAAACAAAGATCACCACAGCCAATCACAAGCAAACAATCACACCCTAGGCCAACCCCAACCTCTCTCACCACCAAAGGAACACAAGTGAACAACACAAGCAACGCTGACACCAAACTCTACATAGATTAAACATAATAGAAACACCTCCACCCGACCCCACCCCCATCCATCTTCCCTCTCTCCACCCCCCTTTCTTTTTTCTTTTTTTTTCTTCTCCCCCTAATGCCTCAACAAATGAGACGGATTTGTAAAAATGTTACATGAGGGGGGGGGGGGAATACGAGGCATTACACTTACTTCTGTAAAACAAGAAAATCCTTAATAATAATATAAAAAGATACTATAAACCAGGAAGCGCAACTATTTCCACTCCTGACCTGGCAGTGAGCGATGCAAATGAATCAGCTAAGAGTTTGATGCACAAATTACAAATTCTTGTTTAGGGATTTGGTTTTTTTTTTTTAATGTAACACAAGTTAGACAAGTTAGTACAGGGCTAGCCACTGTTATGTCCTGCAGATTTGTTTGACTCTTGACTCCCATCTGTCCCAACCAGCATGCTCAGTGGTCAGGGATGTTGGGAGTCGGAGCCCAACAACACTTTACATTTGAAAAGCAGAATGATATTTACTTGGAAATAAAAAAATAGAAACAACAACAACAACTTTATTATTATTATTATTATTATTATTATTATTATTATTATTATTTATACCCCGCCCATCTGGGCACTCCCAACAGAATATTAAAAACACAATAAAACACAATGAAACATTAAAAACTTCCCTAAAACGAATACAATAATTATATCAATGGGAAAACAAATCAGCCTGTTATCTCAAACAGATATGTAGTGCTATCCTATACAAATCTTCTTGGAAGCAACCCCAAAAGAGCTCAATAGAACTTACGCTGGAGTAAGTATAGGATTGTAGCCTTTAGCTATTAATTTAACTAATATTGCTTAGACCTGTTAGCTATGCTTCATGTTGAGCTATTTTCATACAATTTGCCATGCTGTTGGTTATAACTTGCTGTACGGGGAACCACTCAGGGAAAATATACATCACATACTTCCATAATTTCCAGGAATGATATTCAGGGCACATATGTATTCACTGTGGATATGGTGGAGTTAATCCAGTACTTTCTGCTTGAACTGTTATAATTCCCAAAGCAGCGTATTATCAAGAAGGTATGTCCTGATATAAAATCCAGTTTGGCAGAGTTCATTTATATTGGAATATTGTGTGTGTGTGTGTGTGGAATTGTAATTGTCCCTCCTGTCAAAATTTATGCCTTATGGGCTGTTTTGGGTTTTGAAACTTTGGGAGTGCCAAATATACAGAAAGCACCAGACTGTATTACTAAAAACCTTGTGAAATTTGTAACGAAGAAAGAGAATGATGCATCATAGAATTGGGAGGGACCACGAGGGTCATCTAGTCCAGCCCCCTGAGATGCAGGAATCTTTTTGCCCAATGTGGAACTTGAACCCACAACCCTGAAATTAAGAGTCTCAGGCTCTACCGACTGAGCTAGCGAATCAATCCAAGCTTTCCTTTTTTGAAAAGGAAGAAAAAAGCCTAGAGAGCTTATTGCATACAAATGTTTAACAAAGACTACATCAACCTTGCCATAGCAGTCATGGGGATGATGATTACCATTATTACTGAGTTTTATAAACAAGAATAATGTTATACAAATAAGTATACCAAGTTATCTCATGCCATTTGTATATCACAAAAATAGCATAATAATGTGGGAAAATATCTCAACATACTGTATTTTTCGCTCCATAAGACACACTTTTTCCTTCCTAAAAAGTAAGGGGAAATGTGTGTGCGTCTTATGGAGTGAATGCAGGTGGGAGGCTCTGCTCAGTGTTCCCTTTAAAGAATTTTTTTTTCTTGCTTTCCCCCTTTAAAAACTGGGTGAGTCTTATGGTCAGGTGCATCTTATGGAGCAAAAAATACGGTATGTTTCATTATTAGTTGTCAATGTATAAGTTCCTGGTTCATCAATTGGTTTAAACAATTAGGATGAACTGAAACGAGCCCTGCCTTGAAACCAATCCTAATAATAATAATAATAATAATAATAATAAACCTTGTCACTACACCAGCTGTGTGCAGTGAAATTAAACGACCCCCCCCCATACACTCAGTCAGGAGATTATAGAAGTGCTGGCCAGCGTGTGAGTCATCCCTAAGAATTTCCCTCGCTCTCCTGAGGCAGCGTCTCCCACGATGTCATCTAGCGAACTCCGGGGACAGCCCATGATGTCATGTGTTGTATTCGCCACCCTCTGTAGGGACTTCCCCTCTGTGGCTGTCAAATCACATAGTGTCATACGCGGGTTACAGACGCTTCAGGTTGCGTTTTTTCAGGTTACGGACGCGCCGAAACCCGGAAGTACCAGAATGGGTTGCTTCCGGGTTTTGGCGGTTGCGCATGCGCAGAAGCGCTAAATCGCAAACAGCGTGTGAGCAGATGTGGCGCTGTGGGTTGCAAACGTGCCTCCCACACAGAGCATGTTCGCAACCCTAGCGCCACTGTACCACTAATCCCATTTCTCTTCCTCTCATCCCCTTCAGGTTGTATTAGTGATAGTTCAACGCCTAGCCAGAATTACCAGCTACTCATCCTAAGTTGGGTACAGGTTTTGGAGAAGATCTTTGCCCTTGTAGCCTCTGTGAGTGAGATGCGATTG
This sequence comes from Podarcis tiliguerta, assembly GCF_965153285.1. Lineage (NCBI taxonomy): Eukaryota > Metazoa > Chordata > Lepidosauria > Squamata > Lacertidae > Podarcis > Podarcis tiliguerta. Next base: position 27,776,448 of record NC_139550.1, read on the forward strand.
AATTAGGGCAGCTCCCCAACAGATGTTTTTCTGGGCTCTTAGGAAATTGAGTTTTTTCCACACAAGCAATTGCCTTCAAAATTGCCAGCCTCTTTTCATTAAAGGTAAAGGGACCCCTGACCATTAGGTCTAGTTGTGACCGACTCTGGGGTTGCGGCGCTCATCTCGCTTTATTGGCCAAGGGAGCCGGCGTACAGCTTCTGGGTCATGTGGCCAGCATGACTAAGCTGCTTCTGGCGAACCAGAGCAGGGCACAGAAACGCAGTTTACCTTCCCGCCAGAGCAGTACCTATTTATCTACTTGCATTTTGACGTGCTTTCAAACTGCTAGGTTGGCAGGAGCAGGGACTAAGCAACGGGAGCTCACTCCGTGGCGGGGATTCAAACCGCCGACCTTCTGATCAGCAAGTCCTAGGCTCTGTGGTTTAACCCACAGCGCCACCCACGTCCCCCTCTTTTCATTAGGAGAATTCAAATGATGTTGCTACCAAACCATCATATCCCCGGGTTTCCTACATGGCCTTCTCATCTTTGGTGGTGATTTTCTAATTTCAAGCACAGTGCCAGCCTGGATAACTTGTGCTGCAATTTCCTGGTTGTGCTGCCATTGCCTTTCCTGATGCAGTGGGCAGTGTCGTTGGACTCCAGTTCCCATCATCCCGAAGCAGGGCTGGATTTAGGTTTGATGAGGTCCTAAACTCCTGAAGGTAATGGGGCCCTTTATATGTCCAGCTGTCCTTTGTCAACAACAAATGGTCACTGTTTTTTGTGTTGAATATATGCTATATGGTAATTTATGGACCTCATAAATATCCCAACCCACTTGCACATGTTGCGATGCAACCAGTCCATGCAGAATGTAGGCACCCTGTATATAAAAAGGTAAAGGGACCCCTGACCATTAGGTCCAGTCGTGACCAACTCTGGGGTTGCGGCGCTCATCTCGCTTTATTGGCTGAGGGAGCCGACGTTTGTCCGCAGACAGTTTCCGGGTCATGTGGCCAGCATGACTAAGCCACTTCTGGCGAACCAGAGCAGTACATGGAAACGCCGTTTACCTTCCCGCTGGAGCGGTACCTATTTATCTACTTGCACTTTGACATGCTTTCGAACTGCTAGGTTGGCAGGGACCGAGCAACGGGAGCTCACCCCGTTACAGGGATTCGAACCGCCGACCTTCTGATCGGCAAGTCCTAGGCTCCGTGGTTTAACCCACAGTGCCACCTGTGTCCCTGTATATAGAAAGGAGCAAACCATGGATATTTGAAGGAGCAGGCTAGCAGGCAGGGCCCAGGACTTACATCATAGGAGCCTCCACAACACAAAACACTGTTGCTGGATGTAGGTTTTATTTTATTTGTTTTTTATCTTATATTTTGGAAATGTACATCCAGGTTCTTTTCCTTTAAATTTTTTGGGGGGCCCTCAAGATTAGTACTTTCTAGGCAATAGTAAACAAACAGGGCGTTACCCTTTTTCTGAGAGTGCTGAAATGCATATTTACTGTACGAATTTCCCAATAACCCCTTCATTCAGGTGGCAATTTGACAAAAGTGCATCAAACCATCCAGCATATGGCTACAGGGATTTCATAACTAGCTTCCACCCCACAGGGAGGAAATAGTTCGATTTTAATGTTTTCTCTGAACTAGTGGACGTTCACTAGTAGAACACGAATGGCTAACAACTTTGTAATACGAATGTAAGCAGTTATTGGGAAACGTTTCTTATAGATTACTTTATCAATGTAAGATTATACCGTACATAAAATGAATACCTTGGCTTCCCTCCAGAAATAGTAGGACGTGGCTGGATTTCAGAATATGCTCAATCAGCATTCATGCCCAACAATAAATTAGAGCTGAAGTAAACCTGGGCTTTGTTTTTCTGAGTTTCTGTTTTAAGCACATTTACTGCAGAAGTAAATCCCGTAGAATTCAGAAGGAGTTAAGTATTTCTAGGGAAACATGCTTGGGGTTGCTCTTCTTAAAAGGTGGGAGCTGGATTTACCAACAATTCATGAAAATAGTAAAATGCAGGGATTTCCCCCCCCCCCCAGCCAGAACTCATTGGACCTGAGTTCCGATGGGCGCCATTGCCAGTCTAAGAAAACAAGGGAGCCATTCATTGTGAGTTCCTGCTCCTCTTTTTCTTGTAAAATTGCACTGGTAAAATAGACTAATATGAAAATAGTGGCTAATAGAACACTACTCATTCAAACACAAACAGGAAAGATTGTCCAGATTCTATATTCAGCAGCATATTAGCTTTTTCAGACATTCCACAGTATTTCCTTCTCTTCCCAAGCAAAATGTAGGTCCAAACAAAATCAAAACAGAAAGGGGCATTTAGTCCTTATTTTATTTCTTCCACATATTTCAGGACAGAATCTGCATTCCTGGACTTATAGAACTGCTCCACAGTTTGCTCTTATTGGTTTGCTATCTTAATTTATTTTTATTTTTGTCAGAGATGAGCTGCACCAATTCTGTCTCTGCCACCTGATCTGACCATTGCTTGCGGTTCAGACCCCACCCCAAATGTCTTAATCACAAGTCATGAATAAACAAAGTGCTGGGCAAACACAACCTTTTCGATCTGCTGGAGCTCTTTGGAAATCGGAATCATTTATTTTGCAAACAGAAGAGTTTCCATGAAACTGAGGCCACACCATGCATTTAGGACACCGTTATTCCACTTTAACTGTCATGGTTTCCCCCAAAGAAACCTGGAAATTGTAGCTTGTCACAGGTGCTGAGAGTTGTTAGGAGACCCCTGTTCCTCGCACAGAGGGGCATTTTTGTAAACTGCTTGGATGCTCCCCTTCCCCCACAATCAAACATTGTAAAAATGTTATGAAATAAATAAATAAAGTGCTCAAAGTGCTGTGAATTGTGGGGGAAACCATTTCCCCCTCGCAGGTCTACATTTCCCAGAGTTCCCTGGGAAGAGGTATTGATTATTAAAGCACTCTGAGAACGGTACTTTGAACGTTTCATACAGATGTGATCTGTCGCAGCTCCATCAATTAGAACCTTTCTTTCGGAACAATTTTATTTTCAGCCAGTTGATGGCAGTGTCTTCTAGCCCCAATTTAATAGGTTTTCTTGGGGGAAATGCCATATGAGACTAGGTCAGAACCCATACGGTCTAGTTATATCAAAGCATAGGCATTGTTGAATGCACTTATTTGATCCCTGCTTCTGTCTTTGTAAAACGTTGATCAGTTAATGCAGGGCCGGATTTAGGTTTAATGAGGCCCTCAGCTCCTGAAGGTAATGGGGCCCTTTCTATGTCCAGCTGTCCTTTGTCCACAACAAATTATCCCTGCTTTTTGTGATGAATACATGCTATATGGTAATTTATGGACCTTGTAGGTATCTCAAGCCATTTGAACATAACAAAATAGGAGCCTACACAACACAAAACACTGTTGCTGTATGTAGGGTTTATTTTATTTGTTTTTTATCTTATATTTTGGAGATATACATCCGGTTGTTCTTTCTTTCAATTTTTTGGGCACCCCAAGAAAGTGGGGCCCTAAGCTATAGCTTGTTTAGCTTATACGTAAATCCAGCATTGATTTAATGCTAGTTCCTCCGGCCTCACTAGAATGGCAGGGTGACTGTCAATACAGAGCCAGAACGACTCTGTTTTTGCACCTTCACAGACACCGCTTTTATTCGTTTTCCGAGACCAGGCGGAGAGGCAAAAGGGAACCTGGGACTTTCCAGGATCAAATCAGACACTGGGATAGCTGCTGTAGTTCTGGGACCGTCCCTGGAAAATCAGGACACCTGGAGGGCATGCAAATGAGGCAGGGGGAGTGTTGTAAACAAAAATTGCCCCTTTCCCTTATGGGGTATCCAAGAGCCCATTTACGGTCCTTACATAGGTTCCCTTTGGTAGGAGAAGATAACAGAGGCCAACCAGAGAATATTGAGAAGCAAAGCAGCTAGTAAGCTTGATCTTTATTGATCTGTTGCAACAGGGTGCTCCCCTCACCTGCAGGAGAGAGGAGGAACCCAGAAAAATGGTGTGCAAGGCCTTATAGAGACTTTTGAAATTGCCACCCTGTAGATCAAGACCACCCCCAGAAACATCATACATACATCACAGAAGGGGTGTAACCTAAGACCACCCCTCAGATACATCATACCTACATCACAGAAAAGGCGGTCTTAAAACAAAATTTGAATGTTGTTTTTCTCCTGTCGTTGTTCATCTCCTGTCTGGCAGGTTACTTGATTGGATTGCCTGGGTAGCCTGGCCAATCTTTTGTAATGATAAATACTTAGTTCCTGGGCCAGGTCACAGGCTCACACCCTATTCATATCTTAGATGTGCCCTTAAGACAGGATTTGTGAGGAAAGAGACAATGGGAGGTTTCCCACTTTGACCTTGCAGAGAAAACATTTGCTCAGTTTAGGAATCAAAATGGTTCTAGGTCGGTCTTCCTGTGCTGATCTATGTATGTGCTTGGTTGGTACGCTTATGAACATTACCATATGTCTAAGACCTCAAAATTCCTATCACAAGGAATATCTAAAATGTGTCCTGACTTGGCTCTTTCTCTCCAATCCATGCGTATTCCCACAGTGGGATAGCCTTGGTTAACTATGTTAACCACGGGTGCCTAGCGCTGACAGACTAATGACAATATATGGCAAAAAGGCATCACCGGAGTGCCCTTAGAGGACGCAGCCATTTTTTCCTCCAAAGTGGAACTGTTTTAGAAACGGTTTGTGCCTCATTAGCCCGCCTCCGTCTCTGCAAACGAGAAATTTGCTTTAATGGCATTGTTTTGAATTGCTGAGGGAAGAATCTATCAACCGCAAGGTGCCCTACTGCTGAACTCAGCCAAAAGGCTGTTAATAACTCCAGCAGATGTTTCGGCTTTTTAGGCCAGGAGAGTTCCTCCCTTCCCTTTTCGGAGAATCGTTTGCCAGCGTGACACAAATCCAGGAACTCGCGGCTGCGAAAGCAGAAAGAGGGATCAGCAGCCAATGGCTGGCAGCAGATGGCAGGACAACAACAGTTCCTTAAAAATATTGTTTGTGCTCAAGGGATTCGTGTTTTAGGTGCGAAAACAATATAAAAAGGGGGGGGGGGACAAAGCGCCATTCTCTCAAGGTATGCTTTTCATACCTACAATGTGGTATCCTTGAACGAGAAGCATTCACGCAAAACGTCACTCCTTTAAAATCCTGCTTCTAGCCGTTTCCAAACTCTCCAACATTTTGTTCAGCATCTCTCTCAAAACGCCTCGTCTTCTACAAATGCTTCTATCCATGCAAGAATTTCATAGAATCATAGAATCATAGAATCATAGAGTTGGAAGAGACCACAAGGGCCATCGAGTCCAACCCCCTGCCAAGCAGGAAACACCATCAGAGCACTCCTGACATATGGTTGTCAAGCCTCTGCTTAAAGACCTCCAAAGAAGGAGACTCCACCACACCACTCCTTGGCAGCAAATTCCACTGTCAAACAGCTCTTACTGTCAGGAAGTTCTTCCTAATGTTTAGGTGGAATCTTCTTTCTTGTAGTTTGGATCCATTGCTCCGTGTCCGCTTCTCTGGAGCAGCAGAAAACAACCAATTTCCTTGGCGAATGGCACTGGATGTGGCTGAGAGATGGAGAGCTGGCTGCATGTCAGCCCCACGGAAATCAATTCATTTCCGTGGGACATAAACGCACCTCATTTTTCAGGATGATTATCCACCCCCTTTGAAACCCGAGTTACTTGCGAGACTGGATTGCTGGGTAAGACGAATTCTCATTATCAATGTAGTTTGGCAAAGTAAAATTTGCTTTTACCAGCTGAACAAGTAGGAGGCTGATAGCAAAAATTGCTGTCCTGAAGTACTATTTTCTTTCCATTGTTCCGCAATTGGTTATTCACTCGTCTGACGCGGAATGGGCTCCGCTAGATTCCCAGTATAATGCTGCTCTTCTCTTTTATCCCTCCATGGTTCTGAGTGGTCTGACCTCCCCAGCTCTGCAATATAAGGAGTTTTATAAATGTACATTATAAATACTACAGTATGGTTGTTCTGTGCCTACAGTACACCCGAAGCCTTGACTTTACAGCACCTGAATAGCTTTCTGCCGTCATCTTCATATTGCCGTGAACTTGAAATCTTAAATTACATCTATGTATGGAGCTTTTCCTAAAGAGGAGTGCATAAAAATCTATAATAAAAGTGCCCCCGCCCCCTTGAAGGAGAGAGCTTAAAAGACCCTTAAATGAGCAAGAAATGCCCCGGGTGTCACATTTATTGTGCCCAGAACAGAAGCTCAGACAACAGCTAAGTTCTAATGAAGTTGAAACACTTTTAAGACTAGCAAGATGAGATCTCAGAAGTCTATAAGCAACTTTCCTCTGCAGTTTCTCTTACTGATGCTCCTTCTGTCTTTCTGTTCTTCTTTCAATCACAAATGATTTCTAAACCCCGCCCCCTTGCCAGAGATCTGTACAGATTACCGTATTTTTTGCTCTATAAGACTCACTTTTTCCCTCCTAAAAAGTAAGGGGAAATGTGTGTGCGTCTTATGGAGCGAATGCAGGCTGCGCAGCTATCCCAGAAGCCAGAACAGCAAGAGGGATTTCTGCTTTCACTGCACAGCGATCCCTCTTGCTGTTCTGGCTTCTGGGATAGCTGCGCAGCCTGCATTCGCTCCATATATTTTATCTTGTTTTCCTCCTCCAAAAACTAGGTGTGTCTTGTGGTCTGGTGTATCTTATAGAGCGAAAAATATGGTACTTGCAGAGCCTTTTCGAAATTAGGCTGAACACCTCACGTTGTCCACCCCTAATCAATGATGTAAAACCAGATTTTCACCCCACCCCCAAAAGAACCCCTACCTGATATGAGAGGAAAGCCAAGTAAGAGAACTGAGGCTCCATCTTCTGTGTGATGGCCTGGGATTTGGACTCGGATGCTGAACCTGAGGGATCCCAGCCTGCACAGGAGTCCCCGCCTCCAGAACCAGCTGAGCCGGGGCTGGGGCCTGAGCCTGAAGGGTCCTCACCTGTGCTGGATCCTCGGGTGCAGGCACCAGCTGAATCTGCTCTGGCTCCTGAGGTGATGGAGGACCCATTGCCTGCAGGTGCTCCACTCTCAGACCCGTCAGGGGAAGAGGAGGTTGCCTCTGGGTCCGGTAACCCTCCAGCCTCTCCTGAGCTGTAGAGGCTCAGGGCAGAGAGGCGTAGGGAACCAAGTTCCCGCAGGAGGAGTGCTCGCCTCCAGGCCAGGAGAGGTGAGTCACCAGAGGATTGGGGCCGCCCTATGCCTTGGGGCAGATAAAAGCTGGCCAGCCCCAGTCCCAAGTTGCAGGAGCAACATTGTTGGTTGCTAGTTCCTGCCTGAACCCTGTCCTGCTTTTCTGCCTGAGCTCCTGACCCGGCCTGACTCCCTGCTTGCAAGCCTGTTCACCCAACTCCCTGCCCTGCACCCAGCTTCAGCTACTATGGACTGCCTCCATGTTGCACCTTTGATCATGGACCAGACTTGGACCTCGCTTCTTGAGTGACCTACGGGACCAGCACATCCTGCTTAATGGCCTGACTTGGAAGACCAAGTTGGTTTTACTTGTGACCTTGCTTGACTTGAGCCGTAATAACATACCCTCCAAGTGTCCCGATTTTCCAGGACTGGTCCCAAAATGCAAAAGCCATTGCAGCTTCTGATTTGATCCCAGAATGTCCCTATTCCCTGCCCCCCCCCCCCAGTGCTGAAGTGGGGCAGGAGGATGGGCCAACACTTGTCCTGAGAGATGGCGGGGGCGGCGGGGGTGACCTCGAGGGGCATCCTGTGGCCTCTCCATGGCTGCTTCTGCCAGCCTCCTCCCTTGGGCAGCTCATGGCGGCGGCTGGAGAGCAGGCTAGGAGGAGAAGGGGCCACCACCGCCAAGGCCCAGCCCCACAGGAGGCAGTGACTCTGAGGGGCAGGCAGAGAGCAGGGCTGCCCTGGGCAGTGAAAAAGGGGGAGTACAGCAGAGTGAAAGGAGTCTGGGTTCTTTTTATTTAAAAAATGCTTTGTGCATCTGCGTCCAATCTTTCCCCTTTCTAAAATTTATTTATTGGTTTGTGCTTTCCTTTCTTGGGGAAATCTACCCAAGAATAAAATGAAATGAAATCGTGATGAAGGGGTTTTTTTGGGATGCTGGAGGTGGTTTGTGCTGTGTCCCGTTGGAGAGGTTGTAGGAGGTGCAGTGGCAAGGAGAGGGCATGACAGTGGCGTAGCGTGAGGGGTGCAGGAGGGCCAGCCGCACCGGGCGCAACATCTGGGGGGGGGGCGCGCTCGCACTTGCAGCTCTCTGCCCCTACCTGGCTCACTCACTCTCTCTCACTGCAGGGGGCGCATATTACTTGCCTTGCCCCGGGTGCTGATAACCCACGCTACGCCACTGGGGCATGATCCTGTTTCTTCTCAAAATGGGACCCGCTGCCCTGGGGGGGGGCTGTATGTGGCCTGATTTAAGTTTCTCTTATCAACATTTCACATGAAAATGGATCGGGAATCAAAGCACAGAGACAAAAAGGGGCAGCTTTCTCTTTCCAAGAAATACGGTATTGTCTCAGAAAGCTTGCAATCGTGGCACAAGAGTTAAGGAGCTGGAGCGTGACTTCTGTTTTCACACACACACACACAGCCCCCCACTGCCATGACTTAAGATTTTACATTCATTAGTTTTGATCACTTCAGAGGGATTGTACTTAAGAAGATAGCTTGAGCAAGATAATTAGAATAATGAAGTCTTGCTTGGTCTCCTATGGGTTGGTCCTTTCAAGCCAAGTGCAAAACGAGATATTATAGGAAGAATGAAAAACCAGGATTTGTATTTTATCAGACAGATTCATCCAGAGGACGCTACGGAATGTAACGTTCCCTTCCGTCTTTGTGCTTGCTGGTATATTTATTTTGAATGTCAAGCCCTTCTGAAAGGGGTAATTATCGATGGTTAGACCTGGAGAGCATGATGGGTCTTAATAGTGCTATCTAAATACTCTGTCTCAGCTTTCATATTATAAACAGACTCAGACTACAATTATAAAGTGGGGAGCTGAACTGTTGCTACCGCACAAAATATGACCTTGGTTCTGATGAGCTATTTTTCTTCTTAGGAACGTATAAAAGGATTCATTCCTAGAGATGCATTAGTTTCCAAAGAAATAAACAACAATGGCCTACTTCCCTCCACACAGCATACTGTGCTTAAATAGCACAGAATTGTTTGGGTCGTATAATCACAAGCTAATTTCTACTTAACTCTCTAAAACAGTTGGCAAGGCAAACAAAGAAGAAGGGAACAGGGGCTGCAAATTATAAGCTGAATGACCACGGTCAGTTTAGTTTTGAACATGCATCCATAAATCTCCAGCATGGAGAGGGCCTGAAAACACATACAAAATTATATATTACATATGTCCGGAACTCTATATGACACTCCGTCAAGGATGAATTCCACAGACATAGTATTTATGCCTCCTAACAAACCAGGATACAGACACAGATGTCCTTCTGAGACCTTCAGTAAAAACTGGCCAACTTCACATTATGTAAGACATCCAAACAACAGAGTTGGATAAAAGATCTTTCTCTGAACTGCAGGCAGAGAACCAAGTCTCTCAATTTTACAGATCACCAAGAACTAGGGTCTCCCTGCTGTCTACTTTCCTACCTGTTTAGAAATAGGTAGCATTCAGAGACATCACCTTGCCAACAAAGGTCCGTATAGTTCAAGCTATGGTTTTCCCAGTAGTGATGTATGGAAGTGAGAGCTGGACCATAAATAAGGCTGGTCGCCGAAGAATTGATGCTTTTGAATTATGGCGCTGGAGGAGACTCTTGAGAGTCCCATGGACTGCAAGAAGATCAAACCTCTCCATTCTTAAGGAAATCAGCCCTGAGTGCTCACTAGAAGGACAGATCCTGAAGCTGAGGCTCCAAGACTTTGGCCACCTCATGAGAGGAGAAGACTCCCTGGAAAAGACTCTGATGTTGGGAAAGATGGAGGGCACTAGGAGAAGGGGACGGCAGAGGACGAGATGGTTGGATAGTGTTCTCGAAGCTACCAGCATGAGTTTGACCAAACTGTGGGAGGCAGTGGAAGACAGGAGTGCCTGGCGTGCTCTGGTCCATGGGGTCACGAAGAGTCGGACACGACTAAATGACTAAACAACAACAAAGCATTCAGAGGCATCTATTAGACCGGCAAAACTTTGTCATGGGCAAGGCTGTTGATCTGCATTGTGGTAGAGGAGCTGCTCGTCTTGTTATGAGGCTCCAAGTATCTGAGTTTCCATTTTGAACCACAGGCTCCATCTTGGAAGAGAAGTGCAACTGGGCCTTGAAGGTGGAAGGAGTGATTCTCCCTCTTCCCTGCACCTCGCCCCTTGCTTGAATGCAGCATTTTTCAAGCAGTGGGCTGTGATCCACCAGTGAAAACACTTGGGGTGTTTTCAGGTGAGTCTCCATAGTGCAGCCTCTCCCATCCAGTTCCTGTCCCATCTGCTAGTCATGCTAGAGCATTTTGGTTGGGTCAGTGCAGGACCATCAACTTTTTGAGCAAAGTTGTCTTGGAGAGAAAGAAATTTGGTGGTAAGGTAAAAAGGTAAAGGACCCCTGGACGGTGAAGTCAAACGTGACTCTGGGGTTACAGCGCTCATCTTGCTTTCAGGCCGAGGGAGCCGGCATTTGTCCACAGACAGCTTTCTGGGTCATGTGGCCAGCATGACTAAACCACTTCTGGCACAATGGAACACCATGACGGAAACCAGAGCACATGGAAACACCATTTACCTTCCTGCCACAGCGGTACGTATTTATCTACTTGCGCTGGTATACTTTCAAACTGCTGGGTTGGCAGGAGCTGGGACAAAGCAATGAGAGCTCACCCCATTGTGGGGATTCGAACTGCTGACCTTCTGATTGGCAAGCCCAAGTGGCTCAGCGAAGGGAAGGAAGGGAGGTGTCTCCCTCTGAGGGGCTGCTGAGGGAAATCAGAAAGTGGTAGAAAAGGTTAATATTTACTAATAGCTGTGAAGCTCTGTTTATCTGAGTTAAGTTTCAATGGGCACTTTCTCTTTGACATCTGGTGGGAGGGCGTTCCACAGGGCGGTCGCCACTACCAAGAAGGCCCTCTGCCTGCTTCTCTGTAACTTGGCTTCTTGCAGCAAGGGAACCGCCAGAAGGCCCTCGGAGCTGGACCTCTGTGTCCGGGCAGAACGATGGAGGTGGAGACGCTCCTTCAGTGTGGGAAGTTTTCTATCTGGTCCAGTGGCAGTTCACTTCACCTTCCCTTGGGGTTTAGCTGACCGCCGTGTAGAAAGGCCAGTGTGAGAGTTAGCCAGAGTTGGCGGCTTGATGTTTGTAGATTCAGCCAGGAGATGGCAGAGGAAGAGGGTGAGGGAAGAAGGAAGATGCGAGAGGCAGGTGAAGGGGCTGGGGAGCTGCAAACTAAAAGAGACTAGGGAAGACCCTGCCTGCAATGCTACGGGAGAGGAGGGAGATGCAGCCGGGACTGCTGGGCTGCGTCCACATAACCTGCAAGGTCATTTATTCTTTTTCTCAATTGGGATTGAAGCCGCTTTATGGACGGGAGCTGATCAAAAGGCACAGCTTTTTGCAAGAAGGAAAGCGACTGTACAATGCACTGGAAAGTGCTGGTTGATGCTTGCTTTGACACAACGTCATGTAACCTCCCCACAAACAAATCGTGACACAGGAGTGTTAAATAGCCAATGTGGTTTAAAGGTAAAGGTACCCCTGCCCGTACGGGCCAGTCTTGACAGACTCTAGGGTTGTGCGCCCATCTCACTCAAGGAGGCCGGGGGCCAGCGCTGTCCGAAGACACTTTCCGGGTCACGTGGCCAGCGTGACATCGCTGCTCTGGCGAGCCAGAACTGCACACGGAAACGCCGTTTACCTTCCTGCTAGTAAGCGGTCCCTATTTATCTACTTGCACCCGAGAGTGCTTTCGAACTGCTAGGTTGGCAAGCGCTGGGACCGAACAAGGGGAGTGCACCCCGCCGCGGGGATTCGAACCGCCGACCTTTCGATCGGCAAGCCCTAGGCGCTGAGGTTTTACCCACAGCGCCACCCGCGTCCCCTAATGTGGTTTAATCTCTCTGAAAACAAATCAAGACGAATGCTCCATAAACATATATTCTGGAAGCATGTAGTGCAGCTGCAATGGAGTACAGAAAGACTTAGGTCTAATTCACCGCTTGGAAAGGGCCTTCAGGATTTCTTCTGTCATTTTCCTTGTGTTGCTAGACTTCTTCTTTGTGAGAAGTGCCAGAAATACTATTGTTAAGGTTAAAGAAAGGGCCATTACGATTTAATTTGAGAGTTGTGACACACCAGTTGTATAGTTAAATTCTGATTAGCAGTTCTGAATTTTAACATTAAAATCTCTTATTAAGGAAATTTCTGATGATCCCTGGCAGTGGAACAGAAATGCATCTTTTTCCTGTTACTTGAAGAGGTTGTGATTTCTATTGGTATTAGAATTATCTCAAGCATTCCCTTTTTAATTTGTTTATTGAAAGGCTTTCCATGACAGCTACTGCTCTGTTATGAAGTAAACAATTATTCCCACACAATGAATCGTCACTATAGATGCTCTCAAATTTAATTTGATGGTATTGTCCTCTAGCTTAAATTAGTCAATATTAAAATAAAAAATAAAGAAATCTTATTTTCCTGTTGACTGTTTCCTGAAAAAGAACAATCTGAATATAATGAGAAAATGAAGCAGACACTCTGATTGGCCTTCCATGCAATCCCATTCCCAACAGTTTTCAGTTCCAAAATCCTCTGGTTATCAGAATGTGCTGTTGTGTTAATTTTACCCACATCTAATCAATATCAGTCATCCTGAAAGATGAATGTTTTTAAAAATGGCAGAAAGAGATTTCAAAATTTATCTGGGGGGGCAAAAGGCCAAGGATAAAACATGAAATACTTACAGACGTAAAAGATAGAGGCGGGTTTGCCGTCCCAGACCTTAAATTGTATTATGAATCTGCTTGTTTGGTATGGATCATGGACTGGATGAGATTGGATAAGCAAGAGGCATTAGAACTAAGGACATGACAACAGATTTGGCTGGTATGCATATCTATGGTACGGGAAAGGGAAGGTTCATAGAAGTTTTTACAACCATATAATCAGGAAATCACTAATGAGAGTATGGGAGAGATACAAAGACTTATTGGAACAAAAGACCCCGTGGTGGCTTTCACCACATGAAGCATTACTGCTCAAACCACTTGGTAGAAAGGAAAATGGCTCACATATGTTGATTTATTAAAGGACCATGATGGGGAGTGGGAATTACCCACATCTAAGTTGATGATGCCAGCCGTGTTAAGAAAGATCTCTGTCCTGGACACTCAGCGTCAAAGAGACGTATGTTATGTACCTTCAGAAGAAGATAAGAAGAGCTCTGCTAGGAGTTGTGGAGGGAGAGAGGGAGAGCAAAAGAGAGAGCGCATACCCTCCAAGTGCCCCGATTTCCCAGGGACAGTCTCAGAATTCTGAAAGCCATCTCAGGATCTGATTTGATCCTGGAATGTCCCTGCTTGTCCGCCCCCCCGCCCCCCGCCCCGTACTGCTGAGCTCAGGGAGGAAGATGGGCCGGCTTTTGTCCTTCAACGTGCTGCCATCTGACTTATTGCAGGGCAGATTTGAGGGTAAACCATACGCAGAATGAGTCTGCCCCTGTGGCTTGATGGAGGTAGAAACTATCTCTCGTGTCTTGTTACGCTGCCGTTTCTACGGGGATATACGCTCAGTATTTATCACTCCTGTTATACAGAAATCTCCAAATGGGTCCAAACTTCAATTTCTAAAACTCCTGGTAGAGGACAAGGATCTAGAGATCATGCTAAGAGTGGCCAAATTCTGTGCAACTGTCATAAAACTTAGGGAACAAGCTGTACTACTAAAATGATTAAGGTTTTAAATGACAATTTTAGGTTATATTTTAGTGATCAAGTCCCAGAATGGACCATAAGCTTTCCTTGGGCAATTTTGCTGACCAGGATAGCTGGCAGGCTCAGAACCATTTGAAAACATCAGCATTAAAAAATATCATGAGACTTCTTACAAGTTAAAAGAAAACAGTGAGGGTTTTTTATGGGGGGGTGCCCATTTTATTGCAGCAAATAAATCCCCTTCCCTATTTTTACCCCACTTCCATCACTCCATGCAGTGTCTGTACTGCTGACACTGTTGGGACACAAAAAGTGGGACTCCATTTAACACATAAGAAATATGTTGACATAGATGTCTCACAGAAAAGGGTGAATATTGTTTGCAAAAGGACAAGAGATTATGGTAGGCATCGTGGGCTAGATGTAAGCCAGGACTCCTCAACCCCAGATAAGGTGTTTGTCTTCCTTGTGAGAGCTCAGCACTAGGACGCACAAAGAAGAACTGATTAGGGAATGACTTTGCAGAATGCGTTTCCATTAGGGCTCTTTACATCGTAAAAGGTGGGTCTCTGCTTCAGCAATGTGCTTCCTCTGGGCTTTGCACTTCTTCTTTTTTTAGAAAAAGAAGAAATGCCGTTTTTGCCCTAGAAAAGAATAATTTTCCTTCGAGAAAAAATAAAATCTATTTTTACAACAGTTAGCTCGGAATGCATGTGTGTGTTTTAAAGAAGTCTTTTAAAGCATTAAAACAAAGACAAATATTTTATTTTTTCAAGTACTCCTTCGAGACCTTGATCTTCAGCAGAGACATAAAATGTGCATGAGCTATTACTGCTGCAAGTTAGAAGAATGAACTTTATATTTTCAGACAACAAATTAGCTGGGGAGCTAATTTGTATTTTCTAACCAGAACAAAGCCTACTGCCTTTCGACTAGAATAGGCTTAAAGGAAAAACTGCAGTAATTAGTCACTTCGTGCCCATAATACTGCACTTAAGTAAATATCCACTATTGCGGGGAGCCTGATACGAAGTCCTCCAAGGCCAGGGGAGTTCTCATCATAGGAGTTTGACACGTGTGTGTGTGTGTATGTGTGTGTGTGTAAGTAAAATCTGTGCACATTTGTTCGAGGGGAAAAGTCAAGTAACAGCTTTAGGTCTCTGACACCTTAGGCAAAACATTAAAACGCTAAAATATCCTGGAAGCAGGCAAACGACCAACTAGGTGTGTCATTCTCATCCTCTGCAGTCTGCCTTATCCTCCCATCATTTCCCATGATACCTAACCTGCTGAATTTTTTTGTTCTATTATTATTATTATTATTA
Source organism: Podarcis tiliguerta (assembly GCF_965153285.1). Classification (NCBI taxonomy): domain Eukaryota; kingdom Metazoa; phylum Chordata; class Lepidosauria; order Squamata; family Lacertidae; genus Podarcis; species Podarcis tiliguerta. The sequence continues at coordinate 27,791,721 of NC_139550.1, forward strand.
TTATTATTATTATTTTATTTCAATTTATACACTGCCCTTTATCAAAAGATCGCAGGGCAGGATCCAGCATTAAAAACACATTACACACATCAATGATAAAAACATGATAAAAAGCATCCTGGAAGACAGCCTAATAATAATAATAATAATAATAATAATAATAGGAATCAGAATAACAGTCTGCATGGTTAAGCTTGCCTGATACCCTCCTGATCGAAACATTTCGATGCGTTCAGGAAGCAGTTCTTAATCCTCTCTCCTGGACCACCTAAGGGCTCTCAGAAGACCACTTAATAGACATCTTCCATCATTTCCACCACCGTTGTCAAAAACAGGGCCATGCTATGCAAATCACAGACCCTGGACCCAGATTACTGAAGAGGAAGGACCCTTTTAGCTAGGCGATATCCAGGAAGAATTAGCAGGAGTGCACCAGCATTGTATTAGGAAAGTCATTGGCCCTTGGCTTTGCAAGCCTGTTTGAGGCAGTCCTGACCAGGGGGAGATCTATCAGCCTCCACTGTCAGGGGGCAGGGTCAAAACCAGATTCTCAGTTGTTCCACCCCCTTTTTGCGAGGCAACTGAGTGGTGCTTGTGGGCTACAAATGGCCCATGTCTCATGGCTCGAGAACGTCTGTGTTAAGGCATTAAAAACCACATGGAGATGCGGTGGGGACATCATGGAGCAGGAGGAGCCTTTGGTACAAGCTTCAAGGCATGTGTGTTAATTTAAAAAGGTACATTGGACCCTTGTGAAGCCCAGTTTAAATTAAGCTATGGCAGACATTGTTATATTTCACTATTAATCATGGAACCCAAGGTGCCAAGCACACGGCTCCCAAGACAGTCACCCATCCAGGCGTTGACCAGACTCAGGCTTGCTTAAGATACGGCCTCATGTGCTCCCAGACAATACTCTTGAGATGATCTGCATATAGTTGGAAGGGATCCCCGGTGCTCAGCTAGTCCACCTCCCTGCAATGCAGGAACCTCAGCTAAAGCATCCATGACAGATGGCCATCCAACCTCTACTTGAAGACCTCCAAGGAAGGAGATCCTACCACCTTCCATTCCAATGTAGAACAGCTCTTACTGTCCGAAAGCTCTTCCTGATGTTGAGCCAGAACCTTCTTTCTTAGAACATGAAGCCACTGGTTCGAGTCCTACCCTCCAGAGCAGGAGAAGGCAAGCTTGTTTTTGCCTCCATGTGACAGTCCTTGAGCTATCTGAAGATGGCTCTCATACCTCCTTTCAGTCTCCTCTTTCCCAGGCTAAACATACCCAGCTCCTTCAACCACTCCTCATAAGGCTTGGCTTCCAGTCCCTCGATCATCTTGGTTGCCGTCCTCCTCTGCACATGTTCCAGCTTCTCAACATCCTCCTTAAATTGTGGCACCGAGAACTGGATGCCAGAAGAGCAGCCAGGCGATGCTCTTATGATGTGGGTATGTGCCTACGTATCAAAGATATCAGAAATATTATAAGCGCAGCATCTTTAGTCCTCCATTGGGAGACGATTACTTTTGCATTTTCCTCTGCAGAGTCATCAAGCCTGTAGTAGGAACATGATTAATTATGTCTCTTCTCTCATTCTTTGACGTTTCTGCTTGAAGTTGTTTTCACCTTCTCGGCTGACCTGCCTCTTTTCTTCTCTTCTCCCCTCCTCAGCACTCTTTGGGCCAGATTATGATCTCAGCATCATGCTGTCACTTAGATTAGAAACTGGCGAGGTGCCTCGACTTTTCTTTCCTCCACATGATGATCTGCCTCTCTTTTTTAAAAAAACGGTCTTCATTGTCGGCTCCCCCAGTGGGAGGTAAACGTCTCAGGTATCCTTGACTACAGCTCAACCACACATTCCCCAATTGCTGGCCAGCTGGAGCCATTCCTAGGGCGATGCCACCTTGGAAATGGAAGGGGGTGGCCTCTCATTGCCATCAACAGAGGGACATGTTGGCACATCAGAGATAAACATGCTCTTTCTGGCCACTTTGGGGAGGGGGGCTTCTACCAGGCCTGACGTTGCTGCAATTGGTTGAGGACACGGGTAGCATGGAGAACAGTCCAAGGAGAGAATGAAAAATACAGTGAAAAAAACAGGGACCAGATTTATCTTCTCGGCAATGCCACTTCTGTGCCAAATGGGCTTGAGCCGATATTGCAGTCACAGCTAGCTTGGAGGTGGGCCCAGGAAAACTTCTCAATGCAAAATTGGGTACAGCGTGAGCAGTCTGCAGCAACAGCTCTGCTGTTAAAAAGGAAACGGGTCTAGCCATTGGCTTGCTTTCGAATTTTGCTCTTGCACTTCAGCGTAAAAACCAACTATTGCATGTAAGCAGTCACATTTCAATATCAGCTCTGTCTGAATGCCACGAGTGCCACCAGTGTATGTTAAGTATGGAAACAATGGGTTAACGTAGGCCTTTTCAGAAATCAGACACTGCATATTTGGTGGGGATTGGCAAAGAGCTGGTGTATTTGTTCAGGAAATGCATGTGGTGGAACATTGAGGGGCACTATTCCATTTCAGACGGGCAATTATGAGCTTGAATCGATTCCCTCATCAAAGCATGTTGCATGTGGAAAGGGAACGTGGCATAGAGAAGGCTGTTTGTGCTCAACTTTGGGCCAAAGCCGAGTCTGAAAAGAGTGGAGAAACTGCAGAAAATTTGACCAAAATAGTATTCCCTTTTGTTGGAGAGGTGGGCATTTCTACAACATGCCCTGAGTGTTTGGGACAGGGTGGGCTATAAAACTAAATGAGTGGGTAATGATTGGCTGTGGTCTCCCACAACTGGTGTACACACAGTAATAAATCTATCTACGAGTGAAGATACATACCTGGACTTATGTTAATAACCTACACATAGATGTGCAAGGATTCTGCAATGTATGGAGGAAACCATGGTTCTGAACAAGATGATCCATGCAGGTACATGTCACGTTCTCTTGGTGGATGGATGGAGAGGTGCAGAAGACAACCTGGGAGGCCATGATTAGGAGAAAGGGAATAGTAGTGGGGAAGGTGTTCTCAACTCTCCCCCAACCATTGTCAATCAAAATTGTCTCCCAAGGGAGCAGGAAAGTGTGGGAAAGTTTATATAATTTAGCAGAGTTTAAACGATCCCCAGTCTGAGTTTATGCAGCGACAAGCGGGTTGCTAACTCGTTTGAGTCCTATCAATAATTATACCTTTCTGGTTGATAATCCCTTTCAGTCCCTCTTAAAGAAAACACACATGAATCTGAATCATATTAACATAAACTAATTTACTTTCAGATTCATTCAGGTTTACAGAGTCGTTCCTGAAGGCAGGCTTAGGTTACATAACAGGTAAACTATATATTAGATAGTAGTGAGTCATGCAAAGACTGCATCCCAGCAGTTGCCAGTTAACATTCCTTGCAGCAACCGACCAACCCGCCTGCCACACAGAGGCAGTTAGTCCTCTCTCGGAATGTTGGACTTGACTGACAGCTTTATATCCCACAAAAAGACTGTCTATGTATGCGACCACGGCTGCGTTGATGTTATTAGCCCAGAGATGGAAAGAAGATAAAGTCCCTACCAGAAAAGAATGGCAGATTAAGTTGATGGATTATGCCGAAATGGACAAAATGACGAGAAGAATCAGAAATCAGGAAGACCAAAATTTTAATAAGGAATGGGGGGAGGGGTGGATTTATAACTTACCTTAAAGACCATTGTAAACAGTTGAAATCGTTAGTAGCATTGGAATGTCACTTGTAGTTTAATGGTGAATTTAGTGGATATTACGGAGAGATAAAAGATTTGGATTATTATAAAAGATGCAGGAGGAAATGATGAACAGTAGGACCCACAAAGGGGAGGAGGGAAGTCTTGAGAGATTTATTGGAATCTTGTTTTAATGTTGTATGTTGGACTGTAAAATTTTAATCTGAAAAACCAAATAAATACATTTCTTTTAAAAAATGCCAAAAAAAAACCACCACCACCAGAATTGTCTCCCACACGCTGCTCTTCTTTCCATGGGAAGGAAAATACATTATCTTTCCTCCACTGGAAGAAAAGCTGCTGCTGGAACAGGTTTTGAATGAGAGAATCAGCCAAGGGGTTGAGGTTTAGCACCACTCCAAATACACACCTTCCCCTTCCAACCACAACCTTGTCTTAAAACAAACGAAGGCTATAAACAATGGTGTTTAGCCTTTCTTTGGGCCCGCTGTGATGCTCAGAAACTGTACTAATGGGAATAGGGCATTGTGGAGCCACTTCACTTGCAGGAAGAAGCTCAGGAGTGCAAATGCCTTTCCGAGGAGTCAGCCCCGAAGCACCATGCAACAAATACGTGGCGCTGTGGGTTTTGCTAGATCTAATCTTCCATTCCTTTACCCACCGGTGCAATTTACTTTGAAGTTGCAGAAGCCAGGCTTCAGCTCCAGCGATATCAGGAGGTGACATCAACATTGTTCTTCCACATAAATTGCAAAAGGCCAGAGGATTGCCTCATGCCTTACAACCCTTTCTGGCAGCCAGAAGTGTCTTGGATTCCAGAAAGATAAGGAGCTGCTGGGCTGAAAACTCAAGCTCTCAGATGTTCCAAGTCCAGCCTTGTGACCGCATTGTCTTTTTCCAGCATCTAACTGAAGCTTTCTGGAGGCAAAGATATGAGCTACCAGTACACTGAGGGATGCTGCCTGAGCAGTGGCGTAGCGTGGGTTGTCAGCACCCGGGGCAAGGCAAGTAATTTGCGCCCCCCCCCCGCTGCACTGTCCCTCCCCCAGATAGTCCCTCGCTCTCTCTCCGCACCACACCGCACGCCTGGCACCCTCCCCTCCACAGTGGGCGGCGACCTGGCGGCTCGGATCGGATTCGCACAGCCAGCACTGCAGTGAGAGTGAGTGAGCCAGGTAGGGGCAGAGAGCTGCGAGTGTGAGCGCCCCCCCCCCCGATGTTGTGCCCAGTGTGCCCGGCCCCCCCTGCACCCCCCACGCTATGCCACTGTGCCTGAGATCCTGTACTTGTCCTTGCCTGGTTTCCTGCCTTGGCCCCGTTGGACTGATTCCTTGTGGAATCCTTGGATTCGGGACCAGACCTGGACCGCGTTGCTCGGCTTAACCCCCAGGCCCAGCACACAACATGGCATTTCTCAAGCTGATTTCTGATGGCTGCAACTAGCTATAAAATAAGCATAGCTGCAATCAGGCTGGAATGGTTTTGCTCAGGAAAAAGCAGGACTCCGTACAGCTAAGAATACAACTGAGAATGTTCATTACACTGCAATGGTTCAGAAATCGCAAATTTGGTTTGGATTTGTTTGTTTGGCTTTTGCTGATAAAAACAGTCTTTTCTTATAAGTCAATTTTCAGCATATATTTGTCTGCACTCTAAGTTTGGGATAAAGATATTAGTTTAAAAACCACCTGTGTCCATGCAAAGGGGGTGCAATCACTAATTTCTGGATGGATTTCTGCTGTTAGTCAAACTCCCTTTTGTAGTCAAAGCACAACTTTTGATGCTGAATTAGTACAGGGAAGCACATCAGTGGCCCATAGCAATGGGCAACATGGGTCTCATTTTGTGGGGCTTACAGGACACCCCCGGGCACAGCGCACCTCTTCTGACTTGACCTGTCCTGCTGCACCAAAAAGAATAATAATAATATTCTTCTTGTGTGTCTCTGCATTAGTATATACACAAAGTATCAAATGTGGTGACAGTAATAATAATACAACAAAACACCACCATAAACATACTAGTGGATAAATGTACAACTCTATCTTAACAAGTTACGTGTGCAGTAAACGTTCATTTATCCAGTCTGCACATGTAACTTGTTAAGATAGTGTTGTACATTTATCCACTCCATGTTTACAGTATCTCCAGGCTTCGTCTTGCACATGGCACCTTAGTATGTTTGTTGCTTGAATGGTTACAAGTCTATCTCTATTCTATTATTCTAGTAAATTTGGTTTTATACTTATAAGCCAGTTTGTGGTGTTGTTGTTTTGTTGTATTATTGTCTCTGCATTAGTACATCAGCAGGACACTTTTGGTCCACCTTGACAAAATCTGGTTGTCCCCCCCCCCAGCTTCATTTAACAACTTGAAGAATTCCTTCTGTTAAGTGACTAATCTTTACATATACCACAATCAACCTGCACAGCAGTATTTTATCCCTTCAATTGTACTTTATGATTTTACACATTTAATTTATCTCTTCCGAGGGATTGTGCCTTGCCACTCTCATTTTACGGCCAGAATACTTATGGCTGACATCTATTCCTCTACAATATTTTATGCAAGAGGAAGGTCACTGCGCAGACACTAAACCAATGGTCCCCAATCTTTGGTCCTCACCTCTGGAGAGAATGAAATAAGCCACTTATGAGTCAAACCGGGACTCCCTCCTGCCTTCCTGTGGCTTCAGCCAAATTTAGTGCAACCATTCAAGATCCAACAGGCCTCTAACCCTAAAACAACATCAGCTCACGGTACGATTTGTGGGCAACAAAAGTCATCAGTACTTTGACTCTCAACGTTTTATTTTGCCTGAGAGATTAGTTTCATGTCTCCCCTTCCTGTATCCTTTCTATTGAAAGAAATGGTCATTCAGTTGGATTTCTGCTGAGTTCAAGGCCAGCCTAGGCAAGATGCTGTGGAGGGAAGCTCCCCTCTTAGGTCTGTTCTGTTTACTCCCCAGCAGAGATAAAGGGCAGAAGGACTGCAGATTCATCTTGAATATTGGGGAAAGGGTGCAACTGGACAAAGGTGTCCAAAACAGAAACTGGAGGGGAGAAAAGCTCCTCTCTTTGCACTCCCTTTCCAGCTGTGCTCTTTTGACTCCACAGAATCCTTACCATGTTGAATCAGAAGACCTATTAGATTAAATAGGTTTACTCCCAGGTAAGCGTTGTTAGGGTTGCACCATAAATTGTGCCTGGAGATCAAACTTCAGACAAACGTGTCCCATATTGCAGCCATATCTCTGATCACGTTTCACCTCTGCCCTTGCTCGCTTCACTTTTAACTGCTCTAGTTGTGAGTACAATCAGGTTAAAGGTAAAGGTTCCCGTGCCCGTATGGGCCAGTCTTGCCAGACTCTAGGGTTGTGCGCTCATCTCACTCTAGAGGCCAGGAGCCAGTGCTGTCCGCAGACACTTCCAGGGCACGTGGCCAGCGTGACGAAGCTGCTCTGGCGAGCCAGCGCAGCACATGGAAACGCCGTTTACCTTCCCGCTAGTAAGCGGTCCCTATTTATCTACTTGCACCCGGGGGTGCTTTCGAACTGCTAGGTTGGCAGGAGCTGGGACCGAATGACAGGAGCTCACCCCGCCGCGGGGATTCGAACCGCCGACCATGCGATCGGCAAGTCCTAGGCGCTGAGGTTTGCCCCACAGCGCCACCCGCGTCCCACAATCAGGTTACTACTAATAATAAAAATAAAACTTTATTATTTAAAAGTCGGGGGGGGGGGGGGAGGTCAGCTTATTGAGTCTAGGGGAGAGACACACTGCAAGTTCCCTGGATCAGAGTTCAGATCCTGTGCCGCTTAGGCGATTACTATAGCATGAAGTCAAACTCCAGTTTTTGTGTATGTGCGCTTGCTTATATTCTTGCATGTTTTACAGAAGACCCCTTCACAACAAGTTTTGGATGACCAAGTGTCAGGAGGTAGAGGTGCAAAGTTGTCATGTGGCTTTTCCGCCTAGGGGACCCACATTTCCAGGGAGTGCTCTGCTGTCCCCTTGCTGGACGGCAAGATGATGAGGCAGAGCTGTCAGTCTCCAGGGGCCATTTCTCAGGAAATGTGTAATCATGCAATCCCTCCCTCCCCACCAAGCATTTTCTTGATGACAGACTTTCAAAAAAACGAAACAAACCCCCAACCGAAAATCTTAGGATGCTGTGTGTCCCCTTGTCTGGGTGAAATCACCCAGTGATTTCTGGGTGAAATCACTCAGTGATAGGAGGATCACTCCGTTAAAGTGGTCCTGGCATACAGATTCTAGCCAGAGAGGATTCTCTCTAAATCCTAGGCTTCTGGAAGTGATTGACAGGGATAGAATTTTATGAGGGGACGAAACATATTAGCCAGGATGGGCTTGCTGATTTTAAAACGCTTGTGGAAAACACCGTATTGACACTGAATTCAGGGCAGAATTTACAGCTGAACACGATGCTTAGTTTTACAGACTTCTAATTAAAAAATGGGAGTGGGAAGAGGGCATGTCCAAAAGGGAAGGTTTGCATCCATTAAAACAGTTCAGAGGGAAGGGAAAACTCAGCTCCCCAGCAGGAAAGAAAAAAACCGATTCATGAGCACAGTCAGTTCCAAAGCATCTCGTGAGTTTTAGGAAGCAGAGCTAGGAGGAAAGAAACACGGCAAATGACACCACTTACTTTCGCTAGCCCTAAACGCCAGATTTAGCCCCAACTTCCCAGCCAGCACCGTAGCAGCCTTGTTAGCATACAGATGGCATTGCTCAGAGAGCTGCGAGGTGCCGTCTCTCTGCTGCCTGTTTTCTCCCGGGGAATGCTTAGTAAACAGCCGTGCTGCCGGACTTCCTCGAGGGGCACTTCAAAGTGGAAAGGGCAGCTGGATGGGGCCCTCTTGTCCCCGAGGGAAGCTCCCCTGCCACAGCTTATTGGGAAGCCCCCGCTTGAAATTGCAGCAGGCAGAACCAGGACCTGCAAAGCTCAGGTGGCGAGAGCCAAGGTTGCAGGTTCGATCCCCGTCGGGGGCAGATTGCAGGGGGTTGGACTGGATTACCCCGGGGTCCCTTCCAGCTCTGCAATTCTAAGCTTCACCCGATCTCCTGCCAAGCATGCAAACAAGGGGCCTGGGAAAAGCAGCCTTCAGCCCCAAGCCCGCTGCCTCTCGCCTTTCCTTCCGTCAAGCCCCGTCCAGGTTCCAGCACCTTCTTCCCCCGACCCTCCCGCGGCCAAATGCAGCCAGGCTCCTCTCCATCTCTGCGGAAGGAGAAGACTCTGCAAACAAGGCGGTGCAAAAATGCAGGGGGGAGAAGGCGGGCGCGCATCTCTATGTGCGTGCGGGTGTGAAATGAGCCCATGCAAACATCGCGCATAGTCCCAGATGCTCCGCGCGCGCCTTGCACCGAGAGCAGCGCCCGCCCGCCCCACCGGCCTCCCCCTCGGAGCAGGTCCCCAGCTCCGCCCGCCCCTTCCCGAGCAGCCTCGGGAGCGACTCCGCCTGCTGCTGGAGGGGGCGGGGGGCCCCGTGAGTGGCAGCAGGGAGCCTCCAATCGGGGACCCCTCTCCGCCCTCGGGGCGGGCACTCCGTCTCGGCGCCGTCCAGTCGGAGGCTCCCTTTGGGCGGCATGGGAGGGGGGGGAGCGTGGGAGGAGCCGGGGGCGGCGCGGGCGCGGAGGAAGAGGCGGGGATGGCCGCGCGCCGTGAAGTCATCGGCATAATCCGGTGGCTCGCGCTGGATCTACTCCGGGTGACTCAGAGAGAGAGGGAGGCAGGCAGAGGGATCTGGCGCGGCGCTCTCCCCCAGCAAGGTAAACGTCCCCCCGACGCCTCCCGGGCGCATCCTCCGCCCTGCGCTGCGCCCCCTCCGCGGCTCGCCGGATCCTCCACTTCGCTCGGGGCTCCCGTTTCCCCCAAATCGGAGACCCCCCCCCCAGCAAGTCCCTTCCCCCTCCCCACGTAAACAAGTCTCCCCGGGGCCCCCCTCCGTAGAGTGCGGGCGACTTCTTCCCGGCGCCCTTGAAGAAGCCAAAGACCCCCAAGAAAGTTTTTTTGGGGGGTCACGATCCCCCTTTTCCTATTTTCCCCCTCCCAGGAGGAAAGATTCTGCCGGATCGCGCCCTTGGCTCGCCGCTGACTTTGTGAGTCAGCTGCAGCTGGAGAAGGGAAGGTCGCGGGAGCGAGGAAAAGGCTGCGCGGCGGCGGCCGAGAAGCCGGAGAGAGGCAGCAGCTGGTGCTGCTCGGGTTGCTTTGGTTTCCAAAGCGGAGAGCGACCAAAATAGGCTGCGAGGGGCCGCCGGGTCGGGCTGCCCCGGCCCTCCTGCGCCTGATGGACAGAGCTGCGTTTGGGTGGCTATAAATAAGCAGCGGCGCGCCGAGAAAGAGGAGGATCCCCGCGCCGGATCTGCAGGAGGAATCTGCCCGGGAAACCGAGGCAGGTGCCGGGGGCGGGGGCTGCAAGTTTGCGCGGCGTCCTGCCCCAAGGAAGGCAACGTCGGGGGGTGGGGGTGGTTGCAGGGGATCCCCGGTCCCTCCCCGGGGTGGAGCTGCCGCCGAGGGCAGGGCGATGCAAGATGGGGAGGGCGGCATTCGGCAGCCGAGCGCAGGAAGGCCACGATAATCTCCCCGCCCGACGGTCACAAACATTACGCACACAAGGCGCAGCAGGGTCTCCAGGGGCCGCTGTCCTCGCTGCCTCCTAGTTGGGCGTCTCAAAACTCAAAAGGAGATCTGAGAGGCTGCCCAGCGCCCCGTCGGGGCTCCTTTCCGCTGCTGCGAAGGTGTTGCCGTGCGCGTCCCAAAATAGCCTGGCTCCCACCCCCCTCCCTCGGAGCAGGAAGGCGCTGTCTTCTCATCTTTACCCCACCCCCCGCAGTACATGCATTCATAATATTTCCGGCGAGGGGGCACAACTCGGCGAGCCGTTCTTCCTTTGGAGAGGGCTTTGCGTGCCCGGACGCAGCGGCGCGTTGGTGCGCCCTCCCCCGACGGGCGCCTGCCTGCTCCCTCGCCTCGTTGGTGGCCGTTTCTCGGCCGGGAAGGAAGGGGCGAAAAGTTTTTTGGGGTGGGCTCTCAAGTGCGGGGAGGCGCCGCCGTCTTTGGCGCTCTGGCGTCGGGGGCGTCGGGCGGAGCAGGCGGCCAGCTGGAGGCCGCGTCTCGGTGCGCCGAGCTGGCTGGCTGCGAGAGAGGAAGAGGCGAGGTCTCGGCGCGCAGGCTGGGCTGGCTTTGGCATCTCTCCTCCTCCTCTGCTCTCCTTCCTTCCTTCCCTCCGTCTGCTCCGAGAACCAGGAAGTCCCCGCGGCCGACGAGGACGCGCCCTCCCGTCTGGCCCGGTGAGCGGGGCGACGAGCTAGGCCTGCCTGCGCCGGGGAAGCGCACCCGGGGCTCGCCTTCGGGGCTCCCTTCGGAAAGGTAACGCGCCCTGCAACAGCAGCAGCAGCCGGGATCGGCTTCCCCTCCCCCCCGACGGGGGCCGGGACCGAGTGCGCGCTCCGGGGCTGCTTGGCTCTGCTTTTTCGGCGCGCGCGCCCGCGCCCTGCAAACTGGAAGCGGAGGCCTCGGCAGCCTGCAAAAGTCCCGGAAGAGTCTCGGATCCGGAGCGAGGTGGCGTGCGCGCGGTGGGTTGGGAGGTCGTGGCGCCGCGACGGGGCGCCCCACGCGCTGCAGGCGAGGATCCCAAGTTGGGCAACTTTGCCGGGGCTCCCGGGAGAGGTCCCGAGTCTCCAAATTCGTGGCCGGCGCTATGGCGCGCGCGCGCCGAGCCCGCGAGGGTTTCCCCAGCCATTTGCACGAGGCAAGAGGAGCCGAGGGACTCCTTTCTGGCGACGGGGCGGCCTTGCAGCTTCAAGGGACCGCGCCGGTTGCGTTGCAGCGCCTTGCGGTGTTGAAAAGTTTTGCAGAGCCCCGATTCGGGTTCATGTGCACCAAGAAATGGTGGAGCCGCCGCCGAACTTGGAGTTTTTTTTGTTTGTTTGTTTGTTTGTTTTTTGCGCGCCCTGGCCGTGAACGTGGCCTGTGACCCGACGGCCTTGGGGCGCCCTTGCCTCCTCCTCCGCTCCCTCGAGGTCCGGGCAATGAATGCAAAGGCCGCCTGGCCTTGCTGCCCTGCTATGCAGCGGCGTGTTAGGAGGTGGGGCAGCTTTTGCTGAGCGAGTTGGCCCATTGTTATGCAAATTGCAGGCACACTTTCTCTTTGTGGACCTAATTGCCCTGCTAGTTTCATTCTTGTCTCTCTCCTCCCTCCCTCCTCCTCCTCTCCAGTCCCTTTGTTACTGCAGGGAAGGGGGGGGGGGGAGATATAGCTGCAGCAGGACAAAATTAGAGGCAGATTTTTTAAGTCCATCTGCAATTCATCAGATGCATAAAACAAAATTCCTTGTTGGTTGTGAGCATTTTGAAGCGCATTCAAAGTTAAGCGTATCGGGTAACAGATGTGGGTTTGACAGAGGTGAAGGCAATGCTTCATTAAGCAAGAATTTCTTCTGCGCTGTGTCTCTGCTTTAAGGACGGTGGGATTTCATGAAAAGTGTTCTCCACCAGAGCTTGTTCAAAGCAGCCTTGGATCTCTCCTTTTGTTCATTTCTGCCGTGTCACATCTGAGGAGGGCTTTGACCAACACCTGAGGCTGCAGACTGACAAGGGAAAAAAGTCCTCCAGCTAAAAACGTTATATTGTTAATGCTGGAATTCTATTTAATACATGCTTTTCAAAAGTTTAGCTGGAATTAATATCCACCCTGTTGCATGTGCCGACTTCTGCTTTGCTTTGAAGTGAAGATCACAAACTGCAGAGGGAGGTTTCCTCTGCAAATTTTATTTCTCTTTTAAACCGTTAAACTCCTGGTTATTATTGTTGTAACCTCCGTGATCCGGGCATGAAGACTTCTCAGCTGGCAGCAAATGGGCAGATGCACACAAATCCTTTGAAGTATTTCCAGTGTGTTCCCGTGGCCTCTGCTGTTTGGGAAGACAATTGTGTTTGAAGCTGCTTGCTCCCCCAATTTGCTCAGAGTTAACTTCAGCTGAGATTCTCTCAAGTGATTATTACCTGAAAGCTAATCTGACATTGCTGCAAGGAAAGAAGATGATGTAGCCCTCGTTTTAACCACAGTTCTCAAACGTAATGCGGGGATAAAGTTTGCCACTGTTAGATTATGGTTCTTAGTGTGAGTTTTTGCATTTTGTAACTTTTCTCTGTGGGACAGCAGCATAGAACCCCCTTGCGGCAACACCAACAGAAAGTCCTGTGGCATCTTGGAGACCTGACATATTTTCCACGGGACGGACTTTTTGAGGGTCAGTCCACAGAAGCAAATGGTATAAGACATTTGTTAGTCTTTATGGTGCCAGAAGAACCCCCAAAACCTCTGGTATTTTGTCACGTTGCTCTGGCTTGTTAAGACATAGCTGTCAACTTTTCCCTTTTCTTGCGAGGAATCCTATTCGGAATAAGGGAATTTCCCTTTTTAAAAAAGGGAAACGTTGACAGCTATGTTCTTAAGAGCTTTGCACAGAGTGATTGATGCTTTGGGCTCCTACTTTTTCATGCCTCCTTCCTGCCAGGCTACCATATTCTCTTAAAGTTCCCAGCTAATGCCTTCTCCATTGGATGTTAGGAGACAGCGCTTGTCTTCTAAATTGGCTTGACGGTCCCTCGTGGAGTGGAGCTGCCTGGGTCCTTTGCACGATGCAAAGCTCCTCTTCCGTGTTGCTGTTCCGTCTTGCCCACCTGTTGGCTCTTTGTTCTGCCTCTCAGGCCTGTGTCTCCCTCCTGCTTTTGCAAAATACTTCTTATGCCAGCTGTGCTAGGAGACTGTGGAGAGCTGAGGCCCCCCTCCCTCTTCCCATCCCCAGGGAGGGTTTTGGCCCATGCTTTCTGAAACCTGAGTCCTGGCTTGTTTATGAGTCTGTTCCGAGATTATTTGTCGTCCTTGGCAGTTTGTCGTTCTTCTGCCTCCTCTGGGGGCCCTGTCCTAGAGTTTGCAAAATACCAGTTTTGCTCCCAAACGGTAATTATCCCCCCCCCCCTTTTGTAAATTACATTGACACAACGGTTGGAGTTATGGAGGCTGTTATCTAGTTGATCTGTTTTCTAATAATGTGCAGACAATAATCCCTGACGAGCCTTGGAGGAAAATAGATAATGCCCAGCTTTTGTCTGCTTTGCACTTATCCATGTTTTGCAGGATAACTTGTGAAGAGGCTTGTTTGGCGCAAAGGAGTGACGAAATTCAAGGCTGTTCCAGTGTTTTTGCAGCCTTGAGCTGCTCCGTGAAGCTGAACCTTTGCCAGTTTGAATCTGCTTCTTAGAATGGACTGCCTGGCACTGTTGGAAGTTTGCCAGGCGTGTTTTGCAACTGACGGGGGTCCGCTTGCGACCCCTTGAAGATCTCTGGGGGCAGGTCGGTGGGTTTGCCCGACTGGCCCTTTCCGGTGAAGTCTGGGCCTGCCAGAAGCGCCGGGGCTTCACATCAGTGTCAAATCTAGATAGTCCAAAGATGAACTTCGGATCGGGCCACCCCGATCTAGAGCCAGAATAAGGGGGCGCTTTGTCCTTGCTCCCTATTTTGGCGCAGCGGGTGATGTTATGATTGCTTCCGGGAACGTGCCCCATGGGATTTTAAAGCTCCAGAAGACAAATTGGGGCCCCCCTGCTCTGTTTGTCAGTGTGCCATCCCTGCAATGTAACTCTCGTGTAAATTGCAAGTTAACCTGGACTAAGAAGGGACCTATTCTGCAAAGGTGCTGAATCTAATGCATATTTTTGCCGCTTGTCCCGTGCAGTTCGGCTTCAACCTGCGCTGGTCAAGGAAGAGCTGCTGTTCCCATTGCTCTCAACCAGATGTCAGCAAACTTTTCCAGCAGGGGGCCGGTCCACTGTTCCTCAGACCTTGTGGGGGGCCGGACTATATTTTGGGGGAAAAATATGAACGAATTCCTATGCCCCACAAATAACCCAGAGATGCATTTTAAATAAAAGGACACATTCTACTCATGTAAAAACACGCTGATTCTCAGACCATCCGCGGGCTGGATTGAGAAGGCAATTGAGCTGGATCCGGCCCCCCAGGCCTTAGTTTGCCTACCCATGCTCTCAACCCTTGTGCGAGAAAAAATAAGAAGTCCTTGTTGTAAATATGCAGGGGTGTCGATCCGACGAATGAGTTCTTGTAACTACATCGGTCTCTTCATATTTTTCCCCCATTTGTATTTGCTATTATTGCTTAGCGAATTTATTGGTTGGAACTCGATAGTCTCTGTGAATGATGGGAACAAACAGAAAATAAACAGGACTGTACAAGGGGGTTCTGAGATTGCATTCATATTGTGGGTTTTTGCAGCCACTAAATATGCTTCCTGGTGTCTTTTCTAGCTGTTAACGTATTATTTCTATAATACAGTGGTGCCTTGGTTCTCAAACGCCTTGGTATTCAAACAACTTGGAACCCAAACACCGCAAACTTGGAAGTAAATGTTCCAGTTTGCGAACTTTTTTTGGAAGCCGAACGTGCTCTGTTTTGAGTGTTACACTTCTGTTTTGAGTGACACACTTCTGTTTTAAGTGTTACGCTGAGGTCTGTCTGTTTCTGCTATTTATTTTGCGTTTTTGCGGCTCTTTTGTTTTTGTGACTGTGTGGAACCCAGTTCAGCTACTGATTGATTCATTGTGTGACTGCAATGCATCGTTTGTTTCTTTTATTTTACGGATCAGTGTTCTTGTTTGATAGTAAAATTCATGTTAAATTGCTGTTTTGGAGGTTGTTTTTAAAAGTCTGGAGTGGATCAATCTGTTTTGCATGACTTTCTATGGGAAAGTGCGCCTTGGTTTTGGAATGGACTTCCGGAATGGATTAAGTTTGAGAATCAAGGGACCACTGTAATGCACTCTTAATACAAAAACCCAGAGTGGCTTTTTTTTGCCAAATAATATTTATTTGTTTTCCAAATTTTAAACAGATCAACGCCAAATTACATCAAAATTAATGCAATTTTCCCGAAGAGTTGACTTCCCGCTCTTGGTCCTAGATGCATCCCTGCTTTCCCCCATTGCTGGTAAAAACGTACCATGTGTTCATCCCCATGAGGTTGGGGTCCCATTCCCACTCGGCTGTGAAGCTGCCGCCGGGGAGCCCCTCCCTCTCAGCCTTGCCTACCTCTCAAGGTCCTTGTGAGGATATAGTGGGGAGAACAAGAATATACTCTACCTTGGAGGAAAGGTGAGATAGAAACGCCATAGGAAATAAACTTTGTGTGGAAATAGCCTCAGTCCTAAATGGTACCATTGTCAAAGCAACCGTATATTAAGTTTCTAATACATCAGAAATGTTGCTTCTGGTGCGTAACTCTGGCTAAATCTAAAAGAACATGCTGCACCCATTGCAGGGGTGTGAAGATAACTATTTATTTCTTCTTTCGCACTGGCTAGATAGCAGTTTCTGTTTAAATTTAGCCTTTCTGATAGCAGTTCTGCATTTTCAGGCAGTGCTAGGAGGCTCCGCTACATTGGACTGGCAGTCCCTTGTCTCTTGCAAAACACCTTCCAAAGCCACCTTTCCCTGGAAAAAACCCCCACAAGATGCAGTTTTGTGCGTTTAAAACACTTCCTTTTGTGATGGCGGTTAGTGGGGGGGGGGGACTGATGAGCCCCCGGGGACTCTGCAGGTATGGTTTGTTTTGCACAGTCTGGCTTTAGAGGTATTTACATGTCTTGCCCTGCAAGCAGTGGGAGTCCCCAGGTAGATGACTTTAATCCAGCCCAGTGACTCTTGTTCCAATTGCTGCCTGGCTTAATCAGAGGAAGGATGGAGTGATTGAAACACAAGAATGTAATGTTTGCACAAATATAAAAAACGCACTGGAGTAATGAAGTATTGCTGAGTATTTAGCGCTGGCCTATAAAAGGATGGAATTGGAAGAAAGAGGTCTTAGGCTGTGTTTCTTTTTTGAATAATTTGATTTTAAATAATATAAACAAATTACAAGCAACAATTCCAAGTCCAAATGTTGAGATTACTCTGAATCTCCTGACTTTCCCCCACCCCATGGATCCTATTGATAATATTTACAACTGCGTATCCATCTTTATCCTTTTAAATTATCCATACTTTCTGTTACTTTAAAGTGTGGTGGTTAAAATCCTGCCAATGTTTTAACTTGCTTGCAGCGGTCTCGTAAGTGAATCACAAACTTTCCCCATTCTTTTTTTAAAGTTCTGGTCTTCTTGATTCCTGAGCTTCCCAGATAATTTTGCTGTTTCGGCGTAGTCCGTCTTGGTTTGCCGTTCTTTTCTAGGAAACCCAGCCAGATGGGCGGGGTAAAAAAGGTAAAGGTACTCCTGCCCGTTCGGGCCAGTCTTGCCACACTCTAGGGTTGTGCGCTCATCTCACTCTATAGGCCGAGAGCCAGCGCTGTCCGGAGACACTTCCGGGTCACGTGGCCAGCGTGACAAGCTGCATCTGGCGAGCCAGCGCAGCACACGGAAACGCCATTTACCTTCCCGCTAGTAAGCGGTCCCTATTTATCTACTTGCACCCAGGGGTGCTTTCGAACTGCTAGGTTGGCAGGCGCTGGGACCGAACAACGGGAGCGCACCCCGCCACGGGGATTCAAACCGCCGACCATGCGATCGGCAAGTCCTAGGCGCTGAGGTTTTACCCACAGCGCCACCCGCGTCTCCGGTGGGATATAAATACTAAATTATGTATTATAAATGCTAATGGGTGGGGTATAAATACTAAATTAGTAGTAGTAGTAGTCAGGGTTGTTTCTTCCTTCCATCTCTGGCGTCTTTGACTGTGTTTCTAAGGCTCCCGTGTTGTTGTTTTCTGATAGGATGAAATGGATGATGTAGCAGCAGACGACAGGCTCCTGTTTGAACCCTTTTCATACTAGGTGTGCTTGTTCCAATTCAGGGATGCTTCACACACCGTGTAACACCGTGCAATAGCCAGTGCCACTTGCCAGCTGTTGTCCTTCTGTTTTCTGGTCATTTAGTCCAGCTCCTTGCGATGCAGGAATCTCAGCCATGACAGATGACCACCCAAACTCTGCTTAAATACCTCCGAGGAAGGAGAGTCCCATCACCTCCTGAGGGAGACAGTTCTGCTGTCGGAAAGTTCTTCCTGACGTTGGGCCGGAATCTCCTCTCTCGGAACTTGAAGCCATTGGTGCACCCAAAGTGCAAAAGCAAAGCCTTCCACGCTGTAGGTTCTTGGTTCAGGTGTCAAACAAGGTGCCTTGCAAGAACCCAGCTTTGCCATCTCTTCTCCCCGGATTGCTTTCCACAGTTGCCGAATTTCTGTCTTGGGAGACCCATCCCTCTGTTTGGGGATCTGTGGGGTTTGGGGCCCCAAAGGGGTCTGGCCATAGCTGTCAACCGTCCCTTATTTGGCGGGAAACCCCCTTATCCCAGTGCCATGTCCTGCTGCTGTCCCTTATTGATGATGTCCCTTAAACTTCCTGGGTTTCAAAGGAAGCAGCTCCTCTCCCTCCCTCCCTGCTGGCCAGGGAGGGAGGGAGGCTCCAACTGTGTTGCTTGGCTGCGTTGCTCACCCACTAAGGAGTCTAAGAATGACTGGGGAGTGGAGCTTGCATGCCTTGTGCCGATCAAATTGACCGCGTTGCCCAGGGACTCGCCTTTGCTCTGTGCTTCCCAGCAGAGATGTGACGGTGGTTTTCCTTGCTGTATCCCCTTTGCTGGGTTGCTGCGCCTTGGGAACCACCGCTTGAGGCTTTGTTTGGCCGCTGGCTGGGCTTTCTGCCTTTGGCTCGGAGGGGCTCAGAAGCTGAGCATACCTGCGCCCGGAAAATCCCTTATTTTGGCTGCTGATCCCTTATTTTCGAGGCTGCTGGTCCCTTATTTTCAAATCTGTAAGTTGACAGCTATGGGTCTGGCAGGTAATGCACACTGAGGTAACAGAAGCCAAGACAGGCAGAAGTTGGGAAGGGAGAGCTTGGTCTGGCAAGGTGCCCTCCGAGGGGAGGCTTTGCCAACACCCGGTGGAGCTATGTTGGTTCTTGAGCTCACCTGAGTCGATGCTGAGCCAGGTGACTGGTGCGGTCATGTCGCAGCCGAGATGGTGGCATTGATCGGTCCAACTCTGGCAGCAAACTTTGTGGTGGATGCTCGGTCTAGGTGGGAAGATGCAGGGATGGCAGTGGGAAGTCCTAGTAAGACTCTTCTTTCTCTTCACCAACATCACCAGTAATGGTTCTAGGGGTTGCTCGTGCGTAAGTTGCCGCCACTCCTGGCTAGGTTACCTGGTTGAACCCTTTCTGTCTGGACAGCCTCAAGTTTCGTGGCTGCCTCAGTCGCTGGCAGAATCCGTCAGTGGGCGTTTCTTGAACCTCTTCCAGCATAAAAGCTGTTTGACGCCCAGTCTCCTCCTACTCTCCCTGCGCGGAAGTCTTCTGCGCAGGGAGGGTATGGGCAGCGGAGTACCCGTGCTCTCTCTGCTGGTCTCCGGCGAGGAGTCCTGGAGCCACCTCTCCGATTCCCCCATCTGCCCCCCTTCTCCACTGGTGTTACGCTGATTTCCTTCCCCAGCGGATGGGCTGCCTCTCTCCCTGCTGGGACCCCCTCCGGCATCCCTCTGGAGCCTTCTCTCCGCCTCCAGCTCCGATGGCAGTTCCCTGACATCACCCTACAACTCTCTTAGGACGATGCCCCTGTCCGCCCACTGTAGGTGGCTGTCTTGGAGAGCAGTGGTCTGTTGGGGATCTCGGTTGAGTGGCACATGCCACTCAAGACGCAGCATGCTTGGAATAATGCAGTGGTACCTCTAGTTATGGATTTAATTCGTTTCGGGGTACCGTGTGCATCCCCAAAAAATCGTAACTAGAGGCGCCGCTTCTGTGCATGTGCGCGGCGCAATAGAGCACTTCTGCACATGCGTGAGCGGCGAAACCTGAAAGTACAGTGGTACCTCAGGTTACAGACGCTTCAGGTTACAGACTCCGCTAACCCAGAAATATTGCTTCAGGTTGAGAACTTTGCTTCAGGATGAGAACAGAAATCGTGCTTTGGCGGCGCAGCAGCAGCAGGAGGCCCCATTAGCTAAAGTGGTGCTTCAGGTTAAGTACCGTTTCAGGTTAAGAACGGACCCCTGGAACGAATTAAGTACTTAACCTGAGGCCGTAACCCAAAGATTCTGCAACCTGGAGGTTACGCAACACGAGGTACCACTGTACAGCTGTACTCAGCATGGCAGCATCCTGGTTGAGGGGAGAAAGATACCCACTTTCTAGGAGACTGCTCTGAGTCTTGTTCTTGTCATGCAGCCTATAGGACTGCAATGTTTGGCATGTCTGGTTGTGCAACGGGTGCCTGCTGAAATTGTGATGTGTGAAGTGGCATAAAGCGCCGGCCTCCATAGGTCCTTATTTTGTCTGTTCTCCCCCCCCCCATCCCTCCAAGGTCTTCACACGTGGGCCTGCGTGACTCGATATCTCTCTAGACTTAGGGTCCTGGACTCCATAGCAGGAATTTTCCATTTATTCCTCTGTGGCTTCATTGCCGCCATCCAAATTTGCTAAGTCCTCTGTCATCACTATTTGACATTTATTGCAGTGTTGGGGAGGGGCGATTTTTGAGTTGTTCTTTTTTTATTACCGTATTTTTCGCTCCATAGGGCGCACCGGCCCATAGGACGCACCAAGTTTTTTTGGGGGGAAATAAAGAAAAAAAATTTTATTTCCCCCCCCCCCAGGCGCTTGTGGGGCCAGCAGCAGGGAGAAGCGCTCTTCTCCCCACCGCCAGCCTTCAGATCAGGTCCGGGGACAGCGGGAAGACGCGCTGCGCCTCCCCGCTGTCCCCAGAGCTTGCAAGACAGGCAGCGGGGAGAAGCGCTCTTCTCCCCGCTGCCAGCCTTCAGATCAGGTCCGGGGACAGCGGGAAGACGTGCTGCGCCTCCCCGCTGTCCCCGGAGCTTAAGGGGCTGGCAGCAGGGAGAAGCACGCGTCTCCCCGCCGTCAGCCTCCAAACCACATCGGGAGACAGCGGGATGGCGGCGTTCCGCATCCCCGCTGTCCCCCGACCTTGTGGGGCTGGCGCTGGGGTTCTCCTGAAGTCTGGAGAGCGAGAGGGGTTGGTGCGCACCAACCCCTCTCCCTCTCCAGGCTTCAGCGAAAGCCTGCATTCGCCCCATAGGACGCACACACATTTCCCCTTCATTTTTGGAGGGGAAAAAGTGCGTCCTATGGAGCGAAAAATACGGTATGTACTGTATTCTGTGCTTTTATATTGCGATTTTATGTTGCGAGAGGCCCTGAGACCTCTGGGGTGTAGGGTGATATGCAAATCTAATAAATAATAATAATACATTTTAATATAATGGGTTGTATCTTACAAGTAGGCCCACTGAAATCCATGTGGGCAGAAAAGGAGGAGACATGCTCTGGTGCCTCTGTGAGCAAGTGTTGGTTTGATGTATTTAGGAGACGTCTCCTTCATTGGTAGCAATATAAACAGATCAGATTCTTTTTTTAAAATAAATTTTTATTGGAAATTTTATTTATAACATAACACAACCCCCCCACCCCCCCAACAACAAGCATAATATACAACAATACAAACAACCAAATAAAAGACTTCCTTTATCCTGTTTCTGGCATCCTTATTTACTTCTTATAAGCTGTTTCCTTTATGAATAATTATTAAGATTTTTCTAATTATAACTTAAACATCCACAAAGTCTCCTGCAGACATTAATCAAGTCCAGGTATGAATTTTAGGGCAAAATCGGTATCTGTATTCCAAATGCAAGCAAAGCATTCTTGTAGCAGAGAACTCTTGTCTCGGAGATACTCCCAGGGCCCTAATAAACGGTTGATGACCAGAAGTCTGAGAAGCTGTGTCTTTTTCTTCCCATTGAAATGAATGAACATTTGCTGAGGCTCATTCCTTTCCCCTAGTTTACTCTGAGTAGCGCTTGGTTGGCTCAAGCTCAGCATCCTCAGAGTTTAGATTAGTTATTCTGCACCGTCAGAATGAGTTTTCAAAGGCAGGGTTAAGGATCTGTGGTGTCCTTCACATATAGTGTCCGGTTCCTTTCTCTGGAATGCGCATTTGTCTTTTATCATTTATATCAATTTATATACTCTATCCTTAAACTGTCCTTCTGTGCAAAACTCCCAATTTGAAAGAAAATGTGCGATTTTGATCTTAACAAGTCCGGTTTGTTTAAAAGTTTCTGGCTGGAAACCCAGCCAGATGGGCGGGGAAGAAATAATAAATTATTATTAAATTATTATTATTATATTATTATTATTATATTTTCACGGCCCATTAGGAAGTGAGGCAATAACTGCAATTATTTCCATATGCCCTGTTCTAATTTATGCTTTGCATCGTTACTTGGCTGTGGACAACTGACCTTCACATTGTGTTTCTCTCCCTGCAGCCGGACCGTGGACTGAAAGCGAGGCAGAGAGCAGATGGCTACTCCGACAGATCCCGGCGCCATGCCTCATCCCGGACCTTCCCCAGGGCCAGGGCTCTCTCCTGGACCCATACTGGGTCCCAGCCCAGGACCAGGTCCCTCGCCCAGTTCGGTGCACAGCATGATGGGACCGAGTCCTGGACCTCCAAGCGTTCCGCACCCCATGCCCGCTATGGGACCGAACGATTACCCGCCAGAAGGAATGCACTCCATGCACAAAGTAAGCATTTTCAGTTTTTCCCCATGTTGTGCACGTCTTTTTTCACAATTTTCACAATATTATAAACAAACACATAAGACAAACAAACATAAATCATAGCCTTATTGAAAATTACACTTATTAACTTTGTTAGGTGACTTCCTCGCTTCCCCTTGGTTGAATTTCATTGCATGTCCTTTTAACGGTTTTCCGAATCCCAATTCTTATAAAATTTAACTTGGACGTTAACATCCTTCAATCTTCACCTTATGGAATTAAACATATCAATTCATCACTTAACATAAATAAAATCCTAAGCCAATTAAATATCTGCAAGGTATTTTCAATTAATTTAACTTAACAAATTTAGCTAGATAATCATTAAATTTAATCCACTCTTCCTGATACTCCTCCTCCTTCCGGTCGCGGACTCTTCCGGTTAGGTCGGCTAGCTCCGAAAAATCCATCATCTTCATCTGCCATTCTTCTGTCGTTGGTAATTCTTGGGTTTTCCAGTTTTTAGCTAACAAAATACGGGCAGCAGTTGTTGTGCACGTCTGACATCAGTAGGGTCGCTTGCACGACAAACATTGGTGGCTGAAATCCCCTCTTTTGCACAGCTATTAAAAGTGCCAAAGCCCCAAGATACCAGGATCTGATGGTCTATCAGCGAAATATTATAAGACATTGTAAGTCTGGCTCATTCAACCTCTAGTAGAAGTATCTAACTCGATTTTGCGAGGGGGCAAAGCCCCTGAAACCTGGAAGCAAGCTTATATTACTCTGATTCCTAAACAGGGTCAAGATAGATCCAATATTAAAAACTACAGACCAATCTCCCTATTCAATGTGGATTACAAATTTATTGCAAATATACTGGCCAACAGGCTAAAGAAGGTTTTATCTGAGTATATTCATAAAGACCAGGCAGGATTTCTGCCTGGAAGACATATGAAAGACAACATTAGAAATGTTGTGGATATTTTGGAAAAGTTAGAAGCAAGAAAGAGTTGTAAAGCAATGTTAATGTTTATTGATGCAGAGAAAGCCTTTGACAATATATCTTGGAGTTTTATGTTTTAGATAACTTTATTAAAAGTGCCAAAGCCCTGCGCTCCTTTTGCATTTAGCCGCAGACTGGACAAGGCTGAAAAGCAGTGGCTGTGCCTTTGTGTTTCAGAATAATCATAAGCTTTATATTATCTAAGTAAAAGCAGAGACATCACCTTGCCAACAAAGGTCCGTATAGTTAAAGCCATGGTTTTCCCAGTAGTGATGTATGGAAGTGAGAGCTGGACCATAAAGAAGGCTGATCGCCGAAGAATTGATGCTTTTGAATTGTGGTGCTGGAGGAGACTCTTGAGAGTACCATGAACTGCAAGAAGATCAAACCTCTCCATTCTGAAGGAAATCAGCCCTGAGTGCTCACTGGAAGGACAGATCGTGAAGCTGAGACTCCAATACTTTGGCCACCTCATGAGAAGAGAAGATTCCCTGGAAAAGACCCTGATGTTGGGAAAGATGGAGGGCACAAGGAGAAGGGGACGACAGAGGATGAGATGGTTGGACAGTGTTCTCAAAGCTACAAACATGAGTCTGACCAAACTGCGGAAGGCAGTGGAAGACAGGAGTGCCTGGCATGCTCTGGTCCATGGGTTCACGAAGAGTCGGACACGACTAAACTGAACAACAAAAGGGCAGACGGTGATCCTGTGATACGGAAATGCATTTGACTCCTGCAACTGAGCAGCGCTTCTGTAGCGCATGAACTGAATGCTGCAGTTATGGCAAACAGTTTTGACTTAGGTTTCTGCAATCCTATATCCATTTACTTACCAGGGCGTTTAGTAGCATTGAAGACAACGGGACTTACCTCTGAGTAGCCATGTCTAAGATGGCGCTGCCAGTTTCCTGGAAGGAAAGAAGGAAGAAGGATGGCAGTTTGGAAACCAAAGCAGTATATTTTGGATACTGTCCTGAAGGTTGAACACCACCTACTGGGAATGGTGTTTTTATTGAAATCACTGTATCTGGGCAGTAAATACAGGATCCAGGCATTAGAAATCACGCTGTGTACTTACTCAGGCTTGTATTTTTTTTTAAATAAATTTTTATTAAGTTTTACACAAATATCTCCAATTAACAATTCCCAATTAACATATTTTTCTCTTTTGGACTTCCCTCAGCTTCTCTGACAATCATCCGTATTTGAATTTATTATCTACACATTCCCAAAATTAATATCGCCTTTTAAGATACCTTTACATATTTACATTCTTGCAATATTCCTTATTCTTTCACAAAGCTTCTTTAAAACCCACTAGCATTGTTTGCTCATCACACACACTTTTCAAATACTCAGAAAATTTCCCCCAATCCTCAATGAACTTGTGATCTCGTTGGTATCTTATTTTTCCAGTTAGTTTGTCCAGTTCTGCATAGTCCGTTAACTTCATTCTCCATTCTTCAAGAGTCGGTAGTTCTTCCTGCTTCCATTTTACTCAGGCTTGTAAATGGCTACTCGATCTTGGTGGGACTCTTCTAAGGCCACATCCGTACAATAAAAGAGGGAAGCTTACAAGTGGAATATTTTCAACGTTTTCCCAAATGGAAACGCATCACAAATAGCAGATGCTGTTATGGGTGGGATAGTATAACTTTTGAGGTTCTTAATTTTTGTAGACTCAGCTGCCAGTGTTGAGCTAGCACCTTACATCCCGATCCTGAGTGAGTTACGTGGAAGCAAGTTCCCCTGAAATTGCTGGGGCTTACTTCTGTGTAAGGGACGCGGGTGGCGCTGTGGGTTAAACCACAGAGCCTAGGACTTGCTGATCAGAAGGTCGGCGGTTCGAATCCCCGCAATGGGGTGAGCTCCCATTGCTTGGTCCCAGCTCCTGCCAACCTAGCAGTTCAAAAACACCCCAAAAAGTGCAAGTAGATAAATAGGTACCGTTCCGGCGGGAAGGTAAACAGTATTTCCATGCGCTGCTCTGGTTCGCCAGAAGCGGCTTAGTCCTGCTGGCCACATGACCCGGAAGCTGTACGCCGGCTCCCTTGGCCAATAAAGTGAGATGAGCGCCGCAACCCCAGAGTCGGCCACGACTGGACCTAATGGTCAGGGATCCCTTTACCTTTACTTCTGTGTAAACGCGCCTGGGCAGCTTTACTCTCATGCAAACGGGTTTATTTGCCTTGGGGCTCATGAATGATGGGAGATTAGTGGTTTTCTCTTTCTTTATGACCACGATCCAAAAGTAAAGGATTTATACTTTAGAAGTGGCTCGTTGCAAGTTTTGTTTCTGAGCTAACCTCCTTTTGGTATAGGGGTTGTTGTTGCTTGGTCATGTTATTTGGAGTGCGTGTGATACAAACTGTGTTTAATGGGACTTGTATATTTTCAAGTTCCTACTCTGATTTGTATCCCTCCGTTTCTTGTGAATTTGGCAAAGCCCCGGGAACAAAAAGTACCCCAAGAATAATTGGGCTGCAGTATTACCTCCTGAAGGGGAAAGATCGCATTGCACCAAAGGCCACGTAGAGATCAGTTAACTTAGTTCTTCAGGTTAAGGTTTTGAGAACTTTAAAGCCCTACACGGCTCAGGACCTCAATACCTCAAGGATCGCCTCTCACCATGTGAACTGATCCAGACCCTCCATTTGTCTATCTCCCCCACTCCCAGAGAGGTTTGGAGGGTGGCAACAAGAGGGCGGGGCCTTTTCTGTGGTGGCTCCCCAGTTTTGAAACACTCTCCCCAGAGAGGTTTGCCTGGCGCCATCATTACATGCCTTTAGGCGCCAGGCGAAAACATTTCCCTTTACTTTTCATCCATTAAATAATCTGTGGCCTGTAAAAGTGTGGGGGAAATGACTATTACTATTAATGATTTGTCTGTCTGTCAGTATGCTTTTGACTATGTTTTTATCATTGATGTTCTGTAATGTGTTTTTAACGTAGTACACCGCCCTGGGAGCTTTTGATAAAGGGTGGTATATAAATTGATTGAAATAATGCGACTACTAATATAATAATGATGACACCTGGTTGGTTGGCGACAAATCTGCCTTAAGGTGTGCCCTGGGAGCATCTTGCCCGGCCTTCCTCTTCCTCCCTCACCTGCTTCCTGCTTTCCCATTCTTAACGGATCTGCCAACTGCCATGGAACATTCTGGACCCATAAATGCCATAGGGAGGAAACTCCCTTCTTGGACCTCAGCCCACCTGCTCTGAAGCATCTTCTGCCCACAGCAAAAAGGCCATTTTCGGTGTGACTCCAACTGCTTTTCCACAGTCCCGTGACTTCGAAACGCCTTGATCCGCCTTGGCAAACATCTCCATCGTAAGAAAGGCTGCTTGTGCCAAGGGCATCGTTTTCAGGATAGCTCTTGTCCTTTTTCAACACTAACAAACTGCCCTTCCCAAAATTGAGAATTTCTAGCGCTGTAGTTTTAATTATGTGCTATTAGGGATAGCAGTGGCTGTTGTTGTTTTATCGGGAACGCTGTGCCTTCGAGAGAAAGGAAGAAATGGAGTTCTTCCTCTCGGGCAGATTACCGTATTTTTTGCTCTATAAGACTCACTTTTTCCCTTCTAAAAAGTAAGGGGAAATGTGTGTGCGTCTTATGGAGTGAATGCAGGCTGTGCAGCTATCACAGAAGCCAGAACAGCAAGAGGGATTGCTACTTACACTGTGCAGCGATCCCTCCTGCTGTTCTGGCTTCTGGGATTCAGAATATTTTTTTTCTTGTTTTCCTCCTCCAAAAACTAGGTGCGCCTAGTGGTCTGGTGCGTCTTATAGAGCGAAAAATACGGTAGTTCAAAAATGCCGTTGGGTATAAAGGAAAACTTCTGGCCGTGCAAAAACCTGTTGCGATGTCTCGCAGCTCTTCCCACCTCCCCAAATCTGGAATCATTTATTCTTTCCTTTTGTAGCAGAGTTCTGATTTTCCTCCCAGCTTCTCGCTTTCTCTCCATCGCTCTCAGCACTTGGAGGCCTGGACATGGCCTTGGCTGGGCGGAGAGCAAGAGATGGGAGCGCGGCAGCTGTGTGTTTGTGTGTGTGTGTGTGCAAGGGGACGGGGAGTGTGTGTGTGCGCACACATGCGCAAGTCTGTGCGCTGCCCCTTTTTCTCCGGAAAGCAGCTGCTGACTGCTCCTTTCCCTTTAAATAACGGCTCCCCAGTGCTCTGCATTTGCAGCTGGCAAGGGAAGTAAATCTTCTATTTCCTCCTGCGCTGATGTTTTTGCTTTTTTTTTAAAATAAAAAAACCCTCCAGGCTTGCAATTTTCAGGTTTCATTTGCATGGACTTTGCTCTGTTTTCCCCGCTCCCCTCCCTCCCTTCCGTGTGGATCTCATCATGTCCCCGCATGGCGATCTCTTTCTCCCCTGGATGAATCCAGTTGCCTTTCGTGAGTTTGATTCTCATTGCTCAGATGCCTCCTCCCTTTCTCTCTCTCTTCCTCCCTTGGCTGAGTCTGGGTCTCAGTTTTTTGCTGGTCTTGGGTGCTGCAAGGGCTCCGCGAGGTTTTTCTGCTTCTCCTTCCTCCTGCCCCATAGGAAGGGCTGGTTCCTGCCATTGAATATTCACATTCAAATGGTCTTGGGGATGTTCTGGGGCGGCAGTTGCTGCTCAGAGCGTCCCAGACAACACATCTCCTCTTCTTCTGAGTTCCTTGCGTCTGTTTCCGGGTTATGGAGAGCAGAGGGCCTTCTCGGTGGTGGCACCCTCCCTGTGGAACACCCTCCCATCAGATGTCAAGGAAATAAACAACTACAGTCATACCTCATGTTACGTCCACTTCATGTTACGTTCTTTCAGGTTATGTCCTGCGGCAACCCGGAAGTACCGGAAAGGGTTACTTCTGGGTTCCACTGTTCGCGCATGCGCAGAAGCGCAAAATGATGTCATGCGCAGAAGCAGCGAATCGCAACGCGCGCAGGCGCAGGCACGCCTCTGCGGGTTGTGTTCTTTTCATGTTGCGAACGGGCCACCAGAACAGATCCCCTTCTCAACCAGAGGTACCACTGTATCTGACTTTTAGATGACATCTGAAGGCAGCCCTGTTTAGGGAAGCTTTTAATGTTTGATGTTTTATTGTGCTTTTAATTCTGTTGGGAGCCGCGCAGAGTGGCTGGGAAAACCCAGCCAGATGGGTGGGGTATAAATATTAATACATTATTATTATTATTATTATTATTATTATTATTATTATTGTCTTTGTGGTCCCTGCCATTTGCTTGGCTGCTGCCAAAGAGCAGGAGATTATCACAGCAGCACTTTTGGCCCAACACACCACGACAGGGCTCTCAAGAAGTCTTGGGGTTCAGCGAATGGCTTTTGAAGCTGCTCTAAGTTAGGTTTGGAATGAGAAAAGTCAAACACGCATGAATCGTAAAGGGACAGTTTCAGAAAAGATGGGTGCCGTATCACATAAAACTCTCACCGTGTTCATTTGATGCCGTCGGAGCTCCTTGAGTCTTCAGTTTTCTTGGTCTTTTTAGCATTGTGTTTTAGATGTTGACCTAGGGTTTGCAATATTTCAAACATGGACAGAAAAGTTGTTGAGCTTTGGGGGCAAAAGCGCTTTAAAAATGCCGTTTTTGAGTTATTTTTATGGGAAAACTGCACTGCTGACATGGGCTGCCATACGTCCGGATTTCCCCAATTTCCACCTGGACTCTGCTGCCCACCTCTGTTCCAGGTATGTCTGGGAAAATCCGGACATATGGCAACCCCAGCTGACCTGATTTTAATGCTATTTTGTGTGTGTACATGTCTAGAGACCCATTTTTCTGAAATGATGGAGCAGTCCAGAAACGTATGCATGTTTTTCATCTGTTTACAGCCCATTGATGGTTTGCATGAGAAAGGAATGGTGGAAGACCTGCACAACAGCGCCATGAAGACCGCAAGCATGAGGCCCCCTCACCCCGGCATGGGGCCGCCCCAGAGCCCAAGGGATCAGCACAGCCAAGGTGGGTTTTCCAGGGGGCTGGCGATATATTTGAGGTCACTCTTATGATCTGTGAAGCTGCTCGCTAATTTGGGCAGGGAGCCTTGTGCCCTTGGTTGTCATTTGGTTGGTTACTTTGGTGGTGGTTGTCTTTCTGCCTTTATTTATTTATAAAAAGCTTTTGAAGCTGTAATAAAGAGCTGAATAATCTTTCCCCCTTCCTAAAAGTTTAGGCTCAAAAAGAATTGCAAGGAAAGCAAGTTTAAGGGTACGTTCGTAACTCCACTTATGTAAACTTTGGGATAGGTAAGTGGCAAACATGGAAGTGTATTTCCGGGTTTTTGCCGCGTGCGCAGAAGCGCTCTCCCACGCCGCGTGTGTGCACAGAACAGGCACCTCCGATTGCGGAAATCTTGGGATCTGGCCAGAGCTCTGGAACGGATCCCGTCCGCAACCAGAGGTACTGCTGTATTTTCTGCTTTCATTGGGTGTGTTTTCATGTTTTGGAGAATCTGTATTTATTAGAAAATCAAGAAATTATTCACATGGTGGAACAAAAGCACGTGAGCACTGTTTGTGGAATGGAAACTTCATGTGGTGAGATGAACTGTCACGTCCGTCTGTTTTCCCAAGGTTATCCCCATCTCTAAATATGAAATCGCCCTTGTCACCCAGTCCAACTCTGGCTCTGCCATCCGCTGGTAGCAGAAGCTTCTCTCCAACTTTCTCGCTAACCGGCCAAGTCTCTCCCTCTTTGCCTTTGGTAAAGGGTAAAGGGACCCCTGACCATTAGGTCCAATTGTGACTGACTCTGGGGTTGCGGCGCTCATTTCGCTTTATTGGCCGAGGGAGCCGGCGTACAGCTTCCGGGTCATGTGGCCAGCATGACTAAGCCACTTCTGGTGAACCAGAGCAGTGCACGGAAACGACGCTTACCTTCCCGCCGGAGTGGTACCTATTTATCTACTTGCACTTTGACGTGCTTTCGAACTGCTAGGTTGGCAGGAGCTGGCACCGAGCAACGGGAGCTCACTCCGTCGCGGGGATTCGAACCGCCAACCTTCTGATTGGCAAGTCCTAGGCTCTGTGGTTTAACCCACAGCGCCACCTGCGTCCCATCTTTGCCTTTGGAGCCTGTCCCAGTTGCCATAAGAGGGCCTGGTAGCACTTTTCAGTGTAATTTTTCTGGATTCACGACGCCTCCTTTAGTTGCAGCCTCAGCTGTCGTGGTCCTATCATGGTGAGCCCTGACAGGGGCTCCTATACCTTCCGCCTTTGTTTTGTGTTTGGATAAGATCCCAGAAGGGCAAATGTCCGAGCTAGAGAACGAAGGCAGAGCCCTATCTTTGCATGCAGAGAAAGCAGACAGAAAGCATGGCTTGCCTGCAGAAGGTCGCAGGTTCAAATCCCAACATATCTGGCTAGGGTTGGGAAAGACCCTGTCTCAAGTCTTGGCCAGCTGCTGCCAGCCAGTGCAGACAGTACTCAGCTGTAGGTGGGCCTGTGATCTGGACTGGAAAAGGCAGCTTTCTATATAATATCAGACTGATGACCTATCCGGACTAATGCTTTGGCTGCCAGCATTTCTAGCCCTCCGGCAATGGCTTCCGAGGAAGGAACTCTCTGTTATGTCGATTAAATTCTTGCTTAGCTCATAGAATCGGAGGGTTGTAGAGCTGGAAAGGGACTACAGTGGTCATCTAGTCTAGCCCCACCACGATGCAGGGATTTTGGGTTGGATGAGTCTGTAGCATTGGAGTTTGTTTGCATTTATTCAGAGTTCATTGGAAAGGAACTATTATTATTATTATTATTATTATTATTATTATTATTAATATACTGCCCTATACCCGGGGGTCTCAGGGCGGTTCACAGAATAAAATCAAGATATTAAACCACAAAATACCTAATAAAAATAACAACCTGATAGCCCCCTCCAAAAGAGCCACATTTCAAAAGGGCATTGGATGTCAGTCAGCCCAAGGCCTGGTTAAAAAGGAACATTTTTGCCTGGTGCCTAAAGGTGTATAATGAAGGCGCCAGGCGAACTTCCCTGGGGAGAGCATTCCACAGACGGGGAGCCACTGCAGAGAAGGCCCTGTTCTCGTGTTGCTGCCCTCCGGACCTATTGAGGAGGGGACATACAAAGAAGGGCATCAGATGATGATCTCTGGGTCTGGGTAGGTTCATATGGAAAGAGGCGGTCTTGAGGTATTGTGGTCTTGAGCCGTTTAAGGCTTCAGAGGTCAAAACCAGCACTTTGAATTGGGCCCGGAAACTAATTCGTAGCTGGTGCAGTCGGACCACGATTAGTGTAATAAGCTCAGACTGTCTTGCAACCTGGCCGCTGAATTCTGCACCAGCTGAAGTTTCCGAACTGTCTTCAGAGGCAGCCCTGTGCATTGCAGCAATCTAACCTTGAGGTCACCAGAGTGACAACAGAACTATATGGGTGGGTGCTTGCTTTGTGATGTTCTTGCTGAAGAAGCAGAGGTATGGTGGGGAGGGAAGCCACGGAGAGCCTGTTGCAGTTTTAATTTGCGTCCCTTCAGAAAGCAATATTGGGGGCAGGCAGATGTTTGCCGGACCAAATAAAAAGGTTAAGGTACCCCTGACCATTAGGTCCAGTCGTGACCGACTCTGGGGTTGCGTGCTCATCTCGCAACTCTATAGGCCGAGGGAGCTGGCGTTTGTCCGCAGACAGCTTCCAGGTCATGTGGCCAGCAGGTCTAAGCCACTTCTGGCGAACCAAAGCAGCACACAGAAACGATGTTTACCTTCCCGTCGGAGCGGTACCTATTTATCTACTTTCACTTTGATGTGCTTTTGAACTGCTAGGTTGGCAGGAGCAGGGACCGAGGAATGGGAGCTCACCCCGCCGCGGGGATTCGAACCGCCGACCTTCTAATCGGCAAGTCCTAGGCTCTGTGGTTTAACCCACAGCGCCACCTGCGTCCCGCTGGACCAAATACATGATGTGAAAATGGTGCAACCTGCCTAGGGTTTAGCATTGTGCACACCTTGTGTGCAGGATATATCCTCCCCTTCGCGATTTGCATCTCCCTTTCCTTTGCCACCCCCTCCGCCTGCCTTCTTGGGGGTTTCTCCTTGCATTCCCTTGACTGACACATCCAGCCGCTTTTTCCCCGCTGCTTACGGAGGGCAGGCCAGGCCTCGGAAAGGTCAAACGTTCTCGTCGCGGCATATGCTGCGCAGCTAAGCTCTGAGAACAGAAGGTAAGCATAAAATACGGTTAATCTCTGGCAGTTTCTGAAAACAAATGAGCAGTGGCAGAAGCACATCGTTCGGGTGTCCCTTCCCTGAGGAATTCACGGTTGAAACCGAGCGCTTGGGATGGTTTCGGTATTTAGATAAGGCTTGCAAACGCTCTGCAGTTTAAACAGTTGCCTGGCATTCCAGAAGCTCAGCTGAACAGAAAGGGAGTTACTTATTTCGGAATGCTATTATGCCACTAAACTCTGCAGGCTGCTTCCCTGTGTCCCCTTTTGAAAACACGAACGTTGCAATCAGAGGGATATTTATATATATATATCCTCCTCCTATTGATGCTGGGTTGCCTGCTTTTTGTTCTCTTCCTATTAAAAAGGAAAATGTGGTGGGCTTTAGAAGGAGTTGCATTCATTTGAGCGCCAGGCCCAGCACCCAGCCGCCTGAGCAAACAACGTGTATTCACGCCTCGAGACAGTTACAGCGTAAAACCTCGTTCTGGCCTGACGTATCGTTGCATGCTTACATTGCAAAAGCTTTCCTGCAGATTGTGTCCCGGGGGGGGGGGGCTCCTGTTATTACGTAGAGCCTGGAATAGTATTGTGAAAGTGAAGAGCAGTGTGGAGCAATAGATATACAGTGGTGCCTCGCAAGACGAAAAGAATCCGTTCCGCGAGTCTCTTCGTCTTGCGGTTTTTTCGTCTTGCGAAGCAAGCCCATTAGCGGATTAGCGGTTTAGCGGCTATTAAAGGCTTAAGGGATTAGCTGATTAGCTGCTAAAAGGCTATTAGCAGCTTAGTGCCTTAGAAAAAGGGGGTGGGGAGCGGAAAAACCCCCCCAGGAATCGCAAGACATTTTCATCTTGCGAAGCAAGCCCATAGAGAAATTCATCCTGCGAAGCACCTCCAAAACGGAAAACCCTTTCGTCTAGCGGGTTTTCCGTCTTGCGAGGCATTCGTCTTGCGGGGCACCACTGTATATAGATGGCAAGGCTAGCCCAGTAAATTTGGGGACATCTAAACATCCCCTTATGGAACAGGGTGGCGCTGTGGGTTAAACCACAGAGCCTAGGACTTGCTGATCAGAAGCTCGGCGGTTCAAATCCCCGTGATGGGGTGAGCTCCCGTTGCTCAGTCCCTGCTCCTGCCAACCTAGCAGTTCGGAAGCACGTCAAAGTGCAAGTAGATAAATAGGTGCCGCTCCTGCGGGAAGGTAAACGGCGTTTCCGTGTGCTGCTCTGGTTTGCCAAAAGTGGCTGAGTCATGCTGGCCACATGACCTGAAAGCTGTACGCCGGCTCCCTCGGCCAATAAAGCGAGATGAACATCGCAACTCCAGAGTCGGCAATAACTGGACCTAATGGTCAGGGGTCCCTTTACCTTTAAACAATCCCTTACATTTGGGGCAAGGGCTAAATGTGGCCCTCCAAGCTTTTTTGTCTGGCCCCCAAGAGTCTCCCCAAACCGCACCTCTGCCAGAGTGGTTTTGCCTGTCTCCTTCGATTCTGATGATGCACATTGTTTCTCTGAACTGAGCATGGGGCATGCATTTGAGCATGTCTAGACAACAGCCCCCTGTATATATTCATTTTTCTGCCTGCTTTTGCCTTGGGTTGCCTCCCTCCCCTACTCCCTCCTCTGCTATTGCCTCCACAAGGCAATACGGCCCTCAAGCGGAAGGAGATTCCTGCCTCACACCAGTCAACAATGGACACAATACCTAAGGAAGCAAACCTGCAAAAAGAAAGAAAGGATACCGTATTTTTCGCCCTATAGGACGCACCATCCCATAAGGCGCACCTAGTTTTTTGGGGGGAAATAAAGGGGAAAAAAATATTTCCCCCCCAGGCGCGGGGTTGGGGAAGCCCGAGCTTCCCCCGACCCCAGCTCCCAAACAGGCAGCTCTCTGCAAGCCGTGGGAGCCCAGCGCTGGCTCCCGCTGCTTGTGGAGATGTCCGCGAAGCCTGGACACGCTGAGCTCAGCTCGCACAGGCTTCAGCATGCAGGCAACTCTCCGCAAGCAGCGGGAGCCCAGCGCTGGAGAGGTGCACGTAGCCTACATTCGCCCCATAGGACGCACACACATTTCCCCTTCATTTTTGGAGGGGAAAAAGTGCATTCTATAGGGCAAAAAATACGGTAATTATTTAGTTTTGCTTTTCCAGGGTTTACAGTGTCCTTCCTTATAAGTTCAGCCATAGAAGTGCTGGTCCTCTAAAAAACAGTTGCCCGAGTGTCTCACTCAGAGACACTGAAACATCTTTGTGAGATGCTGATTTTACAAGCATGTGGCAGGATCACACCGAGTGTTGAGGGATGGAGAGAGCGGTTGTGACCTGGCAAGAATCTTCCCCCTCCTTCCTCCTCTGTCCAATTCAACATTTTATTTAACATAAGACTAAAAGAGTTCACATTGTGTATGTGTGTGTTTTGATGGCTTGCATATTTAAGAGTAAATTAAGTGGAAATGGGAATAGGGACGCGGGTGGTGCTGTGGGTTAAACCACAGAGCCTAGGACTTTCTGATCAGAAGGTCGGCGGTTCGAATCCCTGTGACGGGGGGAGCTCCCGTTGCTTGGTCCCTGCTCCTGCCAACCTAGCAGTTTGGAAGCACATCAAAATGCAAGTAGATAAATAGATACCGTTCTGGCGGGAAGGTAAACGGCATTTCCGTGCGCTGCTCTGGTTCGCCAGAAGCGGCTTAGTCATGCTGGCCACATGACCCGGAAGCTGTCTACGGACAAACGCTGGCTACCTCGGCCAATAAAGCGAGATGAGTGCCGCAACCCCAGAGTCGGCCACGACTGGACCTAATGTCAGGGGTCCCTTTACCCTAAGTGGGAATGGTACACCTAGCCCCCCACCCAAGTGCTGTTACATCAAATGCTGCTTTAATCAATGTCGGGCTGTTTTAGTAACACTGAAGCGCTCTGCTAAGAAAGCATTTATTCCTGCGCAAGGTTGCGGGATGCCGCTTGCAAAGGGCTAAAACTGCCGAAGGAGTGGATGGGGATCCTATGGGTGACTAAGGGAAAGTAGCAACAGGAGGACTTGGGGATTTATTATGGCACGGAGGAGATAAAAATGCTGAGCAACGGCTGGCTGTGACGCAGGAGACCCGAAGGCACGGCTGTAAAAGCAAGCCATCAGGAATATTTGCACTCTTGCAGTGAAACTTGCATCCTCTTGCAAGGGGCTTGTTTTAAATGTGCAGCTTGTACAGTGGTTCCTTGGTTCTCAAACGTAATCCGTTCCAGAAGTCCGTTCCAAAACCAAGGCGCGCTTTCCCATAGGAAGTCATGCAAAATGGATTAATCCGTTCCAGACTTCTAAAAATAACCCCTAAAACAGCAATTCATCATGAATTTTACTCTCTAACGAGACCATTGATCCATAAAACGAAAGCAATAATCCAGGTACTGTGCTATAAAATAAATAAGGCAGTATTGTAGATGACGAAAATTAAAATGAATTTATTTTCTTACTTGCTCTGATGATAGTCATTGTTTGGATGGGGGGCTTTTATCCATTTCTGCAGTCAATCAATCAGTCAGCTGAACTGGGTTCCTCACAGTCACAAAAACAAATGAACCAAAAAAGCCTAAAAAAAAAAAAAAAAAGGAAAATAAATAGCAAAACCAAAAGCGCTAAAAACAGTGGTCCTCGAACTTAATCCGTTCCGGAAGTCCGTTTGACTTCTGAAATGTTTGAAAACCAAGGCGCAGCTTCTGATTGGTGCAGGCGCCCCAGAAACAAATGCTGACAGCCGCATCGGACGTTCGGCTTCCGAAAAACGTTTGAAAACTGAAACACTTCTGGGTTTTTGGCGTTTGGGAACAAAGGCATTTGAGAATCAAGGTACTACAGTGGTGGTTCGATGAGGCCCTCAGCTCCTGAAGGTACAGTGGTGCCTCGCAAGACGAAAAGAATCCGTTCTGTGAGTCTCTTCGTCTAGCGGTTTTTTCGTCTTGCGAAGCAAGCCCATTAGCGAATTAGCGGTTTAGCGGCTATTAGCAGCTATTAAAGGCTTAAGGGATTAGCGGATTAGCTGCTAAAAGGCTATTAGCAGCTTAGTGCCTTAGAAAAAGGGGGTGGGGAGCGAAAAAAACCCCCAGGAATCGCAAGACATTTTCGTCTTCCGAAGCAAGCCCATAGAGAAATTCGTCCTGCGAAGCACCTCCAAAACGGAAAACCCTTTCGTCTAGCGGGTTTTCCATCTTGCGAGGCATTCGTCTTGCGGGGCACCACTGTACTGTACTTTAAGAATACGGAAGCAAGCATCAGAGACTCCTGGGGTTTAAAACCCAGGACCTTTAGGTTGATGAGACTAAAACGCTCTGCATGTTACATCTTAATACTGCGTTTTGTTTTACATTGGTATCTGTAACTTGAATCTTTTGGAAAGCAAGAACCTTTTTTGTACTATGTGCATGCCCTGTGAACCCATAGAGCCATGGGAAAGTGGAAATTCTGTCCTAATTGGTTTGCACACCATAATCATAAGTTTGTTCAATGACACACGTGCAGCTGATTTAGGTAGTATATCATAAATGTCTTACAGGCTCTTAAAATGGGAATACCCAATTGGTTTTTATTTTATATGCTTTTCGGGAAAGCTGACTTGGCAAAATACATTCATTGAAAGGTGGGCTATGAATCCTATAAATAGATGAAATATCTATGGAACTTTAAAAAAAAAAAATGCATAAGATCGTGTTTACAAAAAACCCAGAGGCCCTCCTTCTTGGGCTACTGGGTTCCGATATCCCAAAAAGTATAAGGGAATTATTCCTCTGTGCGACAGTGGCTGCGAGAATTTTAATAGCCTCAAATTGGAAAGGAGAAAAAAATACCCTCAAAATTGGAGTGGCAACAAAAACTAATGGCCTACGCAGAACTGGCTAAGCTATCAGGAAGAATAAGAGACCACGCAGATCAAGTATTTTTCAATAAACGGGGTTTATTTAAAAGTTACATAAAAGATTGCAACACTATAAAATCTGTGGCAGCCTTTGAATAGCTTCTGTTATACACCGAACAGGTTTAAGAAAGTACAATATCTTGGCTAAGCAATTATTTTAAACAGACGCAAACAGTGAGCTAGATAAATACACATTTAAAGCTAAATGGAGTTGGCGGGAAGTCAGTGGAACTGTGATAAAGTGTAATAGATATTGACAATTCTTTGATGTTTATCTGTTACGGATAATTTTGATTTTGTGCTTTTTTAAAAGTTTAATAAAGTATTTAATTTTTTAAAAAAAGAATCCTATAAATAAATAAATCCAGCTTGTTTACCAAAATGCTAAGGGGAAATAATGTGGCTGTGAGTGGCAAGTTTCTCTTTTGCTTATTGTCTCCCCCCTGCCCCCCCCCCCGGGTGATCCTTGTTTCCTAATTAAGCTGAGCCACTCTGCCGCAAGGAAAACCTCTTACATTTTTCAGGAAATGACGGCGCTAATTCCTCTTTCGCTTCTTCCAGGCTACATGTCTCCGCACCCGTCACCCTTGGGACCGGCCCCCGAGCACGTCTCCAGCCCCATGTCCGGAGGGGGTCCCACCCCGCCCCAAATGCCGCCAAGCCAGCCGGGACCCACGATGCCAGGAGACCCGCAAGCTATGAGCCAGCCCAGCCGGGGACCTTCGCCCTTCAGCCCGGTTCAGCTGCACCAACTCCGGGCGCAGATTCTGGCCTACAAGATGCTGGCCAGGGGTCAGCCGCTGCCCGAAAACCTCCAGCTTGCCGTCCAGGGGAAGAGGACTCTGCCCGGGATTCAGCAGCAACAGACTCTTTACAAGCCAACGGGTAAAACAGCCAGGCTCAGTCGGCTTCCTCTACAGTCACCCTTGTGCAAATTACCGTATTTTCCGCTCTATAAGACGCACTTTTCCCCTCCTAAAAAGTAAGGGGATGCGTGTGTTCGTCTTATGGAGCGAATGCAGGCTGCGCAGCTATCCCAGAATCCAGAACAATAATAACAATAATAATAATAACAGCAACAACAACAACAACAACAATAATAATATGTTTTATTTATACCCCGCCCTCCCCAGCCAAGGCCGGGCTCAGTGCGGCTAACAAGCAATAATAAAAACAAGTTGAATGAATACAAATTAAAAACAAGATTAAAATACAACATTAAAATATTGAAACATTAAAATATTAAAATGCAGCCTCATCACAGGAGGAGAAAGGAAAAAGAAAAAAGAAAGAGGGGGAGGGAATCTAATTGGCTCCAAGCCAAAGGCCAGGCGGAACAACTCTGTCTTACAGGCCCTGCGGAAAGAAATCAGATCGTGCAGGGCTGGGATCCAGAATATTTTTTTCCTTGTTTTCCTCCTCCAAAAACTAGGTGCGTCTTATGGTCTGGTGCGAAAAATACGGCAATTGAAACAAACAATGAATTTAGCACAGTAGTTTATTGCACAAAACTCACGTATACATGTACAAAACTCACATACACGTACGTTAGTAACAGATATGGCCTCCGCTATTTTTAAGCAGCGTTTGAACACGGTTTGGTATGGAGTCTACTAGTTTCGAACAGTCCCTGTTGATTTTCGGATCCCTGCACCACACTTGAATAGTTGTGCAGTCTACACCACGGGTGTCAAACACAAGGCCCGCGGGCCGAATGCGGCCCGCCAGACCTCGTCATGTGGCCCGTGTAGCCGCTGCCGGCCGCCAGCCTTTACCTTTTATTCTCGCTTTTTTTTTTTTTTTTTTGATACAAGAAAGCCGCCTCTTCAGCGCATGCGCGGCAGCCTACAAGCCAGAGAACGTCTGCCCTCTAGCGGCGCCGGCCGTTCTACACAGGAAACCTCCACTTTACATGCATTCAGGAAACCTCCACTTGTTTTTATTTATGATAATACAGTGGTGCCCCGCAAGACGAATGCCTCGCAAGACGGAAAACCCGCAAGATGAAAGGGTTTTCCGTCTGCAGAGGCGCTTCGCAGGACGAATTTCCCTATGGGCTTGCTTCGCAAGACGAAAAATGACGAAAAAAGTTGTTTTTTTTTTTTGCTCCAAAACCCCTTATTTTGAATCGCTAAGCTGCTAAAAGCATTTTAGCAGCAAAACCGCTAATCCCCCACTCCTTAAAAAGCCGTTTTTAGCCCTTAAATCGCTAATAGCGCTACTCCGTCAATGGGCTTGCTTCGCAAGACGAAAAAACCGCAAGACGAAAAGACCCGCGGAACGGATTCTTTTCGTCTTGCGAGGCACCACTGTAAAGAGTGGACACATAGTCCTACAGATACAACCGGCCCTTTGAGGGTGACCAAACTGCTGATGCGGCCCCCGATGAATTTGAGTTTGACACCCCTGGTCTACACCATGGAGGCGACTTTTGCATATAGCCTACAAAATTCTCCATGGGATTGACATCTGGGGAATTCCATGGCCAATCAAAGATCTGTATTTGCTGCTCTGTCCTGAATTTCTTCCCCGCTTTCAATGTGTGACGGGGGCTAGTTCCAAAATCTAACTGCGTGAGCATTGCATACATGCTCTCTACGATGGGGTTTGAACTCTGTGTGTGCCTGTCAGGGCTTGTGACGTAATTCACTGCAACTCCTGACGGAGGTGCAAAAGCTACTGGAACCTGCTTTGGTGTGGCCCATTCTAATGGAAGGAAAACCGTCTTTTTGCAGTTTTTGCAGCACATGCCAATGCCCCCCTCCCAGCTGGACCACCAGGAGCTGCCTCAGGAATGCCAGCGCACACGGCTGCCATGGCCCCCAAAACCTGGCCAGAAGGTAAAAAAGAAAGAAAGATGTCGGCAGCTCTTTTATATCTAGAACATTGACATAATAGAGAGAGAGAGTTGAGAAAAAGATAATGTTGGGTTAGTCAGTCCTTTTCTTAAAAAACACACACAACTCCTTTGCTATACAGTGGTACTTTGGTTCTCAAACTTAATCCGTTTTGGAAGTCCGTTCCAAAACCAAAGCGTTCCAAAACCAAGGCGCACTTTCCCATAGAAAGTCATGCAAAACGGATTGATCCGTTGCAGACTTCTAAAAACAACCCCTGAAACAGCAATTTAACATGAATTTTACTAACTAACGAGACCACGGATACATTAAATGAAAGCAATAATCAAGGTACAGCAATCACACAATCAACCAGTAGCTGAACTGGGTTCCACACAGCCATGAAAACAAAAAAAGAGCAGCAAAAACGCAAAATAAATAGCCGAAACAGACAGATGTCAGCGCAACACTTAAATCGGAAGTGTAACACTCAAAACGGAGCATGTTCTGCTTCTGAAAAAAGTTTGCAAACCGGAACACTGACTTCTG
This sequence comes from Podarcis tiliguerta, assembly GCF_965153285.1. Lineage (NCBI taxonomy): Eukaryota > Metazoa > Chordata > Lepidosauria > Squamata > Lacertidae > Podarcis > Podarcis tiliguerta. The sequence continues at coordinate 27,832,538 of NC_139550.1, forward strand.
GGTTTGCAGTGTTTGGGTTCCAAGTTGTTTTGAGTGCCAAGGCGTTTGAGAAACAAGGTGCCAATGTATAGCAAATTAAATACTATTGGACTGTAATGGTTTTTATTGCCGTTGGACTGTTGGGACAATTCCATTAAGTCGTTTGAAAAGTGCAATGTTATCCTTGGTGAACGATAGAAATGAGAATGGAATTGGGTAATGTGAGGTAACTGATAAACGTGAGAAATTGCGGCGAGTTTTGTGTTGACATTTCCTGGGAAAGGCAATCTTTTGTTGATAAAAGGATGGGAACAGTGATGGAATTTCATGGAGAGTTGAAGCATTCAATTAGCTTCTCAGGCACATTAGTAAATAGCAGCATCTTCTGGTCTTTACCCCTGACCTTATATATTGAGAATTACTGGTAAATGCCAACATTTTCATTTATCATAACAGACACACCTGTACTACCCCAAATGCAGCCACGTTCACTGCTTTATTGATGCATTCAGGTGGTTTTTTGATTCATTCAGTTTTTTTGTTTAAACGTAGCTTTGGTTTCTCTCATCTGCATACAGGGCTGTGTGAATATTGCAGCACTGGTGTCCATGCTCCTAATAGGAAGTAACTTGTAGGATGTCACAGGACCACAAAAGCAAACCCGTCCCGGTGGGCCCATAACATGTACTTTTATAATTAAAGGTACCCCTGCCCGTACGGGCCAGTCTTGACAGACTCTAGGGTTGTGCGCCCATCTCACTCAAAGAGGCCAAGGGCCAGCACTGTCCGAAGACACTTCCGGGTCACGTGGCCAGCGTGACATCGCTGCTCTGGCGAGCCAGAGCCGCACACGGAAACGCCATTTACCTTCCCGCTAGTAAGCGGTCCCTATTTATCTACTTGCACCCAGGGGTGCTTTTGAACTGCTAGGTTGGCAGGCGCTGGGACCAAGCAATGGGAGCGCACCCCGCCACGGGGATTCGAACCGCCAACCTCTTGATCGGCAAGTCCTAGGTGCTGAGGCTTTAACCCACAGCGCCACCCGCGTCCAACTTTTATAATTAATGAATGCAAAATAAAGTCCACCAACTATTTTAGAACTTTCAAACTCTAGAGATTAATCCTGATTTTGTTAAAAAGCCAAATAACTCATCACCAAACCATGATCTGGTATGAGGCTTCCTTCTCCTCACATACTTTGATTTCCTGAGTTGGGTAGACCACGGTGCGCTGTTGCATCTGAATGGGAAAATTGGGCTTTTCGCTTGTTCTCCAAACCAAAATCAGAAGCAACGCTTTAAAGCAGGTTACCAGTTAAGGTCTGCAACCATAGTTAGCCAGTTTGGATGTGATGGGGCTGCCCAGGGGGAGAAGAGAGTGTGCCAGCCCAGGCTGGCTTTGGCCTGTTACATGTGAACCATCCCTCAGGGTTATGAAAAGAGGGTTACGTATCATCTGCTCACATGACTGGGCAAAATTTGCTTTATAAAGGAATATTTCATGTGTCAGGAATTGGATTGCGGTACACCTAGATTCAGCCAGTTGTTAATATCTGATGTTTCCTCCCTTTATGGTCCTGATTTATGGGCTACTACTAAAATGAGGGTGTATTTTAATTAACCGTTTGTTTGTTGTTGTTGATTTTCTATTACGTTTTATTGTAATTTATATTTGGTGTGAGTCGCCCTGAGCCCGGCCCTGGCTGGGGAGGGCGGGATATAAATAAAATATTATTATTAATAGAAATAATGCTTCTGTTGGTATACATGGAAGCGAGTGTGGAGAAGTGTCATTGGAATCCACTCCAGAAGTCCGTTCGACTTCCAGAACGTTCAGAAACCAAAGTGCAGCTTCTGATTGGCTGCAGGAAGCTCCTGCAGCCAATCGGGAATCGCAGAAGCCCCGTCAGACATTTGGCTTCCAAAAGAAAGTTCAAAAACCGGAACAATCACTTCCGGGTTTTGATCGTTCAGGAGCCATGGCGTTCAAGATCCAAGGTATGCCTGTATTTCATTCCTTCTCTTTAGCAGGTGTATCTGGCTGCTGAAGTGTCCTTGATCCTATTGTGTTGACCTTATCCAAAAGGATAGATAACATTTTGTTTAGCTCCTTTTGGTCCAGGTTTATGAATATTGGTGCCGGCTTATTTTCCAGGGCAAGGGCCAGAGATGAATGTTCCCAGCACCCCTCAAAAGCTCCCTGTCCCATCTCCCAGCGGAAGACCTTCTCCGGCACCCGCCCCTGCCCAGCCGGCGGCCGTCATGCCAGGCCCTTCGGTTCCTCCTCCCACAGCCGGCCAGCCTTCGCCCATCGTCCAGCTGCAGCAGAAACAGAACCGCATCAGCCCTATCCAGAAGCCCCAAGGGCTGGACCCTGTGGAAATCCTCCAAGAGCGGGAATATAGGTAAGAACCAGGCGAAGAGGCAGGTGTTTCAGTACGATTTGTGATTTATTTTAAAAAAATAAATATTTAGCAATTGCTGTATGACAGGGTTGTCTTTGCCCATGGAGTTTTCTTGGCAGGGATACTGGAGTGGCTTGCCGGTTCCTGCTCCAGGTGGATCACGTTTGGTCAAAACTCTCCACTATGACCTGTTCATCTTGGGTGGCTCTGCATGGCATAGCTTATAGCTTCTCTGAGTTATTCAAGCCCCTTCGCCACGGCAAGGCAGTGATCCATGAAGGATCATAAAAAGCAGAGACCTTGGTGATGACCTTGCCAACAAAGGTCCGTATAGTTAAAACTATGGTTTTCCCAGTAGCGATGTATGGAAGTGAGAGCTTGACCATAAAGAAGGCATTTGAATTATGGTGCTGGAGGAGACTCTTGAGAGTCCCATGGACTGCAAGATGATCAAACCTATCGATTCTTAAGGAAATCAGCCCTGAGTGCTCACTGGAAGGACAGATCCTGAAGCTGAGGCTCCAATAATTTGGCAACCTCATGAGAAGAGAAGACTCCCTGGAAAAGACCCTGATGTTGGGAAAGATGGAGGGCACAAGGAGAATGGGACGACAGAGGACAAGATGGTTGGACAGTGTTCTCGAAGCTACCAGCATGAGTTTGACCAAACTGCGGAAGGCAGTGGAAGACAGGAGTGCCTGGCGTTCTCTGGTCCATGGGGTCACGAAGAGTCGGACACGACTAAATGACTAAACAACAACAACAACAAGTATGACAGGGATGTCCAACTCCCAACAGACTACGATCTACTCATAGTAGAAAAAAACTGGTACTGATCTACCCATTGTTGTTGGGTGGACCAAAGTTGTTGAGCTTTTTCAGGAAAGGCAAAGTGGTTGGGCTTTTTTAAGGAAGCCGCAGTTTTTGTTTTCCCTTTTTGGGGGGGGGGGCATCACTGAGGGACCGAAGATCTAGCAGGAACACCCCGCGATCTACCAGTAGATCACAATCTACCTGTTGGACATGTCTGCTGTATGAAAACAACGTCACACCCATGGTGTGTAACTTTGGGGGAAGGGTGACGACTCGTCCCGGAAATTGTGTGGTGTCGCCCAAATAGGCACCAGCTGACTTGAGGGAGAGGATGACGAGGTTGGTGTGCTTTCCGAGAGTTGTGTAGAAGGTGTTTTTTCACCTCTGCATAGCCATTTGCCAGAATTTCTCCTGCACCCAGTGGACAGAGGGAAAACTACGAAGGAACGTGTGCCTCCTTCTGGAAGATTCTTTGGGCATAGAGGAAGGGCACCTTCGCTCCCTTGAGGCTGGTGGTGGTTCCAATTGATTCAAATTTCCCTCAGCACCCTCAGCCCCAGGTTTGGTTCAAATACCTCATTTGTTTCCGTCAGATCTCTATAATACATCACTGAACCGAACCAAGCTCACCTACCAGCTGTGTCTTGTGTTCTGCTGGCTCTCCTTACCTCCAGTGCAAGACAGATAAAAAGCCAAAACTACGCGTGAGGAGATAAAGAGAGGCCATCTGCCAATCCTCCTCTGTACTGCCAACCCGACCAGAAGTAGTGTCAGAAACCGAGATGTAAAATCTAGGATCCAAACAGCACCTTAAATCTAGGCTCTGGTCGCCTCGACAATTTCTCTGGGTGCTTTTTCTTTGCAAGATCACAAAGCAAATGGTCAGTGGGGCGCCAGAAGACCAGCTCACCACAGACCAGCTGACTGGCGCGACATCGCAGCCACGCCAAACCTGGTCATACCCAGGATTATGTTGCTGCAACACAGGTTCCTTGGCTCCCAGTATTATTTGGGATTTCATCAATCTCTGTTAAGAATTGGGGTTCTCACTTCACCACCTTCTCTGAGGCTACATCATGGCCTAGGACCCTCGTACCTACAGGACCGCCTCTCCTTGGTATGCCCCACGGAGGACCTTAAGGTCCATATATAGCAACACCCTAGTGGTCCCGGGCCCTAAGGAAGTTAGATTAGCTTCAACCAGAGCCAGGGCCTTCTCAACACTGGCTCCGGCCTGGTGGAACGCTCTGTCTCATGAGACCAGGGCCCTGCGGGATCTGATTTCTTTCCCCAGGGCCTGTAAGACAGAATTGTTCCACCTGGCCTTTGGCTTGGAATCAGTTTGATTCCCTCCCCCTCTTTCTTTTTCCTTTCTCCTCCTATGAAGAGATTGCACCCTAATGTTTTATCTTAATCTTTCAAATTGTATTTTAATCAACTTGTTTTTATTATTGGTTGTTAGCCGCCCTGAGCCCGGTCTTGGCTGGGGAGGGCGGAGTATAAATATAATTTTTATTTTTGTTATTATTATTATTATTATCATCATCATCATCATTATCATCATCATTAGTATTACTACTACTACTACTACTACTACTACTTAAGAGAAACCTGCGTGCTCTGAGCGAAGGCAGAAGCCAGCTCCGGAAGGTGGCTGGAGAATGTTTTGTGCTAATGCTTTAAATTGTGAACCATCCTAAGATCTGCGGATGATGAAAAAGAAGAAGGGTCAGTGAAGTGTCATTGACGGTGCCTTCTGCCCTTAAAACTATCTCTGAAAAGTTGCAGCCCATCCTGAAAAGAGTTTTGCTGATATTCGTCATAGTATGGCTATACTTGACTTCTCTCTTGAATTGATTCTGCATAACAAGAGATTGCTCCAAAACGCGATTATACCCCCCTTTGACCAACAAAGACTATAGTGAAACTCTTGTCTTTTGAAAAATCTCTACAAAACCTTTACATTTATGTCGAGAACAGCTCAGCTTATTTTGCTGTTTGAAACTGGGCCAGCGCAATAAATTCATGCCGTAATTCTTACAAAGCTCTCTTTAACACTTAGAAGAAAAATTAAGTGCTGCTTTAATCTTAATGAATAAGTATTGTAAAACTAATAATGCGCAGTGCAATTTAATGTCACTCCACTATGTGCAAAGCTTCTTTCCTTCTCAGAGCTCATAAAAAAAATTACGCCCGCTATTGTCCTGAAATTACGAGCACAGTGGATTATGTCGGATGGATTCCTTTTATCATCTGACGAAAGTATCCCTGCCAGAAAGCTCTTTGTGACTCCAGAGTCCTCAGTCCTGCCGCATGGCCCCCGTTCCAAAAAAAACCCTCACCGTCCTTCAGGACAACGTTTGTGACTGCGCTCCCTTGGTTCCAGGGGCTGCTGCCCTTTTGCAAAAAGATCTCCAGCTCCGGCTCCAGTTCGAAATTCGCTTTCTGCATGGATGAAGACAAATAACTGCACTGTGGAGATTAATTAAACATATTTTGGGCAGGGTTAGATTAAATCCCCTGAGCGTTTTGCAAATGGCAGCTTCAAGAAACTGCTTCCGTCTTTGGCCTTTCCTTATGATTGAACGACTTAAGAGCCTTCACTGTTTCCCTCCGAATGCAAGGGCAGCCTTTTTAATCTGTTCCCAGGATTAGGCAGGGAGCATTATTTCGGCATTTGATGCATTGATTGTAGAATATGTGGCTGCCACAAAGCCTTTAAAGGTATAGTATTAATTACAATTCCTTATGCAGTGCATTCCTAGTAGAAATTTATATTTTAAAAAACAGCCCCCAAATATTTTTTCCTTTTAATTTATGCGAAAGCCATTTGGCTGTTGCCTTTATCTATCATCTATCTATATATCTATCTATCTATAGTTCAGTTATGAGACTCTTAGTTCAGTTTTAAGCAAAGCCAAGAATAAGTTTGCGATAAATTAATGGCAGCCTCTACAATTTGGTGCTACTGGTCTCTACCCTTAGATAGATGTGTGGGTTTCAGTTGATTTTCAGGTGTTGCTTTCTTCGTTTTACCTGCCAGGTAAGGCGGCCGGTCTTTATTAAGATAAAGGGGGCAAAGTCACGGTGACATTCTTCCCTGGATCAAATTCCCCTCCTGCCCAAATGCTGCTGATGGGTTTGCCGGGGACCCCGTTTGTTCAGAATTTCTGGGGCCCGTCCTGTTCCCTCCCCAGGTCCTCCTGACTTTTGCTGGCGCTTGGCTCTGTTCCCTGGCCTGAAAGCAGAAGGGGGGTCTTCTGTAACCTTAGGACCCACTTGGCTCTCGGAAGCGCTGCCTCTTTCAGCCTCCCCGTCTGGTGCCAGACTGACACCGCTCTTAATGTTGCGCTTAGTTAACAACTTTTCATCCCAGGGCTGCCAACTCCTCTATTAACACCATTAGCATTAATTCTTCCCTCTTTGCGCTGCGATAAAGAGATTTAACGATGCGCAAGGAGGTGAATTCATTGGTATTTGAATGGCATGCCGGTGAGTCGTCATGATTGGCAGCTGACATTCTTTTGACAAAAAAATAAATAAATAAGAAAAGGGTGTGTATTTGTGTGTCCACACCGTGGGATGCTACCCACCCACTTCTATCCAGGTGGACCTAAAAACCATTGCAAAACTTTTCCGTGGGTGAAATTGAGGCTGCTTTGAAATGGAGCCCAGGTTGGCTGGAATCTAAAACCTTTTCTCTCTCGTTTTGAGCCCTGCTTATGCCTCAAATGTCTTCCTCAACAGTGTGAGGGAACTCTTGGCCTTTTGGAAAATTTCAGAGGATTTTCTCTGTTCATTTCTTACCTTAAGCTTAACAGACACATAATGTGCAGTTCAAAGGCTTTTCAGATAAATGGGTAATTCTCCAGTGATTCGTAGTCTAATTATTTTAGATATAAATAACAGCGTTTGAAAGTGCTGCGTCTTTCAAGAGTGTACGTACTGGCATTTCATTAGCGGTAACAACAGCGTAGCCCCAATCCTACGCGTGTTTGCAGAGAGTAAAGTCCTGCGAGATGCGGTTGGATTTATTCGCAAGTAACAGAGGATGGGATCGCAGCTCTAGCAAGGTCAAGAGAATGTCAAATGCACCTGCAATGGGAAAATTAATCTCTTTCTCTTCTAATCCTCTGCCCTGTGTCCTTCCCTGTTTAGACTTCAGGCACGGATCGCTCACAGAATTCAGGAACTGGAAAACTTGCCTGGCTCTTTGCCCCCAGACCTGCGTACTAAAGCCACGGTGGAGCTGAAGGCACTCAGGCTGCTAAATTTCCAGCGCCAGGTAACAAATTTCCCTGAAAGGAAGTTTTTTTGGTTGTACAGTCGTACCTTCGATCCCAAACACCTTGAGACTCTAACGTTTTGGCTCCGGAACACTGCAGACCTCTTTGAGTGTTCCGCTTTGTGAACTTTCTTTGGAACCCAAATGTCCGACGTGTTCCTGCAGCCAATCAGAAGCCGCACCTCAGTTTTCCGAATGTTTTGGAAGTCGAACGGACTTCCTGAATGGATTGATGCATTGATTGTAGAATTGACAAATACAGTGGTACCTTGGTTCTCAAACTTTTACCTGTTCCGGAAGTCCGTTCCAAAACCAAGGCATGCTTTCCCAGTGCAAAATGGATTAATCTGTTCCAGACTTTTAAAGACAGCCCCTAAAATAGCAATTTAACATGAATTTCACTCTCTAACGAGACCATTGATCCATAAAATGAAAGCGGTAAACAATGTACTGCAGTCACACAATCGATCAGCAAGCAGCTGAACTGGGTTCCACACAGTCGCAAAAATGCAAAATAAAAAGCAAAAACAGACAAACCTCAGTGTAACAGTCAAAACGGAAGTGTGGTGCTTAAGTCGGAAGCGTAACACTCAAAACGGAGCACGTTCGGCTTCTGAAAAAAGTTTGCAAACCGGAATACTGACTTCCGGTTGAGAAGGGGATTGAGAACTTTAAGATTCCTTTAGGATGCATTGAAGAGGAATCTTTCAGGAAGGGGACAGTTGGCGGTGGGAGGTACCTGCAAGAAAAGGAGGGTGGGAAGAATTTCTCAGGGGGGGAAATGGGGGCACCCGGGTGAGGGCAGAGGGGTCTGCCTTTCTATGTGTGGATAAATGAGAAGATAGGTAAAGGGACCCCTGACCGTTAGGTCCAGTCATGGATGGCTCTGGGGTTGCAGCGCTCATCTTGCTTTATTGGCCAAGGGAGCCGGTGTACAGCTTCTGGGTCATGTAGCCAGCATGACTAAGCCACTTCTGGTGAACCAGAGCAGCGCACAGAAATGCCTTTTACCTTCCTGCCGGAGCGGTACCTATTTATCTACTTGCACTTTGACGTGCTTTCGAACTGCTAGGTTGGCAGGAGCAGGGACCGAGCAACGGGAGCTCACCCCATTGTGGGGATTCGAAGCGCCAACCTTCTGATCGGCAAGTCCTAGGCTCTGTGGTTTAACCCACAGCGCCACCCGCGTCCCTAATAAGAAGATAAATATAACACAAATGTCTTTATAGTTACTGTTTTTCTATTCTTTCCCCCTCTTTTTCCATTCTATAGTGTTTTGCGTTTTCCTACCAATGAGTTTGAATGTTAGTGTTTAACACGTCAAAAAACTTTCAATAAGATTGTTACGTTAGAGAAAGTGATGGATAAATTAATCGCAGTAATAGTCTGGAGCAGCACTGGGGGTGGGGAGGGTGGTGTTGATGAGGAGATCATGCTAGTAGCCTCCCTGTGAGTACATGGAAATTCAGTTTAATTTGCCCCGTGTGCATTGTTATCAGTAATAATTAACCACCGTCAAGTTGTTATTGTGCTTTCTGTAGCACTCAAGATCCCTAATCTTAATTGCTATCTGACGCCCACCCAGCCCCAACTAGGCTAGTCGTTGGATGAGTGACTTTTCCATCTTTATATCATCGAAGGAGCGATAGCTGAAAAGAGATTTGAACCTAGAAATTCAGCTTCCAAAATCAATCTTCTGCCTGCTGTGCTCTGCCGACATCCTGCTAGATTCTAGATGCTAACTCTTCTTTATAAGAATCATTTCAGTTGACTTTTTCTTCTTGCAGAACAGCATGACGACAACAGCATAGCAGTGCAATAACGAAAAAGTGAGAATAAAAGTCATACGTAAAGTCTTTGAAAGCAAAGTGTTTTCGGAGTGCGTTGCTATCTTGTATATAAATCCCGGAGCAGAGTGAATGATTCCTTTTTAAAATTAATTACTAGTCTGACAATTTCCCAGATTCTAACAATATTGGTGAGCTTGACCAAGAAAACAGGGATCTGGCATTTGAGGAATCCAGCCAGATTTAGACGTACTACCAAAAAAAGCTTATAGGCGAAAGGAAATATGCAGAAATGGCAAAATTTACCCGAAGAATAAGAAATCAAGATAACAAACTTTTTATAAAAGAATGGAAAAGGTTTATTGAATATTTACGGATAAACTGTAAACAGATAAAAACATTGGCAGGATTATTGTAATAACCTGCGGTTTCATAAGAGTGCATATTTAAAGAAGATGAATAAATGAGCAAATTAAGCTAATTCGGATATGCAGAGGATATTAAAAACAAATTCAAGGAACCGCAGAAAGAGGGGGAAGGAAGTTAAGTTTTGAAATGTCAGAATGGTGGTGAAATCAGTGAGATGTGTGAATCTGAAAAGTATGAATAAAAATTTAAAATACAAAAGTGGAAGGGAAGGAGACAGTTCTTTAAAAAATGAGTTTTGCTGGTGATGATTTGCTGCTGAGGTCTGTCCTTCTGGCTCCCAGCTGAGGCAAGAGGTAGTGGCTTGCATGCGCCGCGACACGACCCTGGAGACGGCTCTGAACTCGAAGGCCTACAAGCGCAGCAAGCGCCAGACCTTGCGGGAAGCGCGGATGACGGAGAAGCTGGAGAAGCAGCAGAAGATCGAGCAGGAGCGGAAACGGAGGCAGAAGCACCAGGTACCTGCATGCTCCAAGACGGTTCTGCTTGTCTGTTGCAGGAATAGCCCCCAGCGCCCCCTCCAAATAGCACTGGATTCCAACTCCCATCAGCAGCGCAGCCAAGGGTCGGGGGTTTGGAGCTGTAATGCAGTCAGCTGCTTGTCTTGCTACGTACACCCCTGTGCAAATTAATTGAAACAAGCAATGTAGTAATAATAATAATAATAATAATAATAATTATTATTATTATTATTATTATTTATACCCCGCCCTTCCCAGCCAAGTCCGGGCTCAGGGCGGCTAACAAGCAATAATTAAAACAAATTGAATGAATTATTAATTAATTAATTAATTAAGCACAGTGGGTTGAATGGTTCCTTCGCTCAGCCCTACATGCAGATGTCCAGGATTGAACCTGAGACTTTCCCCCAAAACACAAGGGGACAGAAAGAAGCTGACACAGACTTTCTGTCTGCCTAGGAATCGCTCTCAGGCTTTAAGCCTTTTGAATTAATTGCTACCTGGTCCTTTGTCAAAACGGGGGGTGCCAGGAATCGAACCTGGAACCCGCCGCATGCCAGATATGTAGCAAGCATGACCACGGATCTGCGATTTGTTCCAAAGGGGATCGGCCTACGGTTGATCTGCGGAGGACCTAGTGGTTTAGGAAGAGACCGCTGCCTGCTTGCTCTCATTAATAGGACTTGCAACATGCAGATTTCCTCTCCTACTTTTTTAGATACGTTCCATTTTTATTGAAGCTTGATGTCTTCCTGCAGAACCGCTAGGAACCCCCAGAGATTATGCCTCTGAGCCAAATAGCACGTGATGCTCAATATTGCATTAGAGAGCATGTCGGGTTGTTGGTTTTTTAATTAGACGTGGTGGGCTCCCCCCCCCCCCCCGGCCCCCCAAGATGTTAATACTCCCTCTGGCATTACAGAAGCTTCTTTCTAAGGCCATTGGCAGTGCAGAAGTGACTTTTATTTGCATCTTGGCTGGGGAGGGAAGATTAAACCTTTCTCCCTAGTCCACAGGATGAAAATCACAGCACACTCCACACACATTATTAAACAACATGCTTTCTAATGACATATTTAGGGCTGGCTGTAAATAGCCTCGCTTACTTTGTTTTTAGCTCCATTATTCAGCAGCAAAAGACTGAATGCAAGGAAGCACTCAGTTAGTGGTTTAAATATGTGCCACTTCAGGATGACGTACCAGCCTGGCTGTTTCCATAGAGGCAACAGCAGCAAAAACAACCCAGAGGCTGATGGCACATTGGAGAACCATCATGTCCGTCCACTTGTGGGAGCCAGCGTAAGGGTTCCCAAGGCGGTGCTCTCCCCCCTAGCCTGCCATGGGCCCTGTGGGGTCGGGAGAATCACCCCAGATCGGCCCAGAGAGAGAAAAGTGGGCACGCATGTCTAATAATAATAATAATAATAAAAAAAATAAAAATTTTTATTTATATCCCGCCCTCCCCAGCCGAAGCCGGGCTCAGGGCGGCTAACAACAATTAAATAATCAAACAATCAAACATTCTAAAAACATTCCATTATAAAAATTAATTAAAATCAAATTAACGGCAAACATTAAGCAAAATTCTGTGCAGGTTGCCAGAGGAGGGAGTCAGGCTGGGCCCTGACCAAAGGCCTGGTGGAACAGCTCTGTCTTGCAGGCTCTGCGGAAAGATGTCAGGTCCCGCAGGGCCCTAGTCTCTTGTGACAGAGCGTTCCACCAGATTGGAGCCGCAGCCGAGAAAGCCCTGGCTCTAGTTGAGGCCAGCCTAACCTCTCTGAGGCCTGGGACCTTCAGGATGTTTTTATTTGCAGACCGTAGGTTTCTCTGTGGGGCATACCAGGAGAGGCTGTCCCGTAGGTACGAGGGTCCTAGGCCGTATAGGGCTTTAAAGGTTAAAACCAGCACCTTAAACCTGATCCTGTACTCCACCGGGAGCCAGTGCAGCTGGTATAGTACCGGATGAATGTGATCTCGCAGCAAAGACCCCATAAGGAGTCTTGCCGTGGCATTCTAGAATGATACACACATGCAGGAAAAGCAGTTGTAAACAAGGGTTCAGATTGCCATGAAATACAAAAAGTACAGTTTGTGGCAGTTCCTTTAAGGCCTGAATGCATGCAAAATAAGACCAACGGGCGTTCACAACAACAGACACTTACTGTACGTTTCCGAGCACAATTCAAAGTGTTGGTGCTCACCTTTAAAGCCCTAAACGGCCTCAGCCCAGTAGACCTGAAGGAGCGTCTCTACCCCCATCGTTCTACCCGGACACTGAGGTCCAGCTCCGAGGGCCTTCTGGCAGCTCCCTCCCTGTAAGAAGCAAGGTTACAGGGATCCAGGCAGAGGGCCTTCTCGGTGGTGGCACCCCCCCCATCAGATGCCAAGGAAATAGGGAACTATCTGACTTTTAGAAGACATCTGAAGGCAGCCCTGTTTAGAGGAGTTTTTAATATGTTTTGTCATGTTTTTAGTATAGTCATACCTCAGGTTACAGACGCTTCAGGTTGCGTTTTTTTGGGTTGCGGACCCCCAAAACCTGGAAGTTCCGGAACGGGTTACTTCCGGGTTTCGGCAGTCGTTCATGCGCAGAAGCGCTAGATTGCACTTTGCGCATGCACAGAAGTGCCGAATTGCAACCGGCGCGTGCGCAGACGCGGTTTGCGAACTGTGTGGGTTGCAAACGTGCATCCCGCACGGATCACGTGCGCAACCCAAGTGTCCACTGTATTCTGTTGGGAGCTTCCCAGAATGGCTGGGCAAACCCAGGCAGATGGGCAGGGTAGAAATAATAAATATTATTATTATTATTATTATTATTATTATTATTATTATTTTATTATTATTGGCGAAGGCATAATTTACTTTGTTTATTGACAGTTGGACCGGAAAGCATTGCCCATATTCAAGCCCAAACTAATAGAAATGGTCAAAACTGGTAGGAGCCTGGCTGCTGGGTTGATCAGGAGTGGAGGACCCCAGCGTATCCCTCCTGGCTTAGTTTAAGGGCGACTCTGCAGTTACCTTCCCATCTCAAGGATGAAGGAGGGGCCACAACCTCATCTTCCCAGCTGTGAGTCATAGCACTATATCAGCCGGAGGAGATACATTTAGATCCTTGATGCAGGGTGCGCTTGGAATCTGCGACCGTTGCTTGTGGGTCAGCTCCCTGGTTGATTTCCCCCCCTTTTCTTTTTTGCAGGAGTATCTCAACAGCATCTTGCAGCACGCTAAGGACTTCAAAGAGTACCACCGGTCCGTGGCTGGGAAAATCCAGAAGCTTTCCAAAGCCGTGGCCACGTGGCACGCAAACACGGAGCGTGAGCAGAAGAAGGAAACGGAGAGGATTGAGAAAGAGCGAATGCGGCGGCTGATGGTGAGGCCGGTGTTGGCTCATGGAGGCCGTTGTTGTAGGGCTTCCCAAGCATGGGTCTCTTCCTGTTCTTGGACTACAGTTCCCATCATCCCTGACCACTGGTCCTGCTAGCTTAAGGATGATGGGAGTTGTAGGCCATCATCTGGAGACCCAAGTTTGGGAAACCCCACTGTAGAGGGAAGGGAGCGGCCGATGGGGCTCATCCACCTGGGAAGGGAGGCCATCCAGGAGATGGAAAACTCTGGTCCTAAACCTCTACTGCCTTGCGGGACATCTTCGGGAGAAGAGAAGGCTCAGGAGTAAACCCTGCTACCCAAATCCATAGGTGAGTCCCCAAGATGTTTGGATGGCGCCTTGTCCGCCTCCTTCCAGCAACTCCTTCAGCCAAGCTGGTACCCAACATCTTCTGCTTTCCTTTGGACCCCATCAGATGAGAGGGGGCAGCCCAGGACCCCCAGACATGCTGCCCAGGCTTGTACCCCAGGGAGGTCACTTAAGTGCTCCTAATACAGTGATTTGACTTCACCCCCGGAGGCGTACTCCATTGTCTCTCGAGAGCCATAAGCCAACCCAAGGTGAAAATAAGGGAGCTTTTTCTATTTGTAAACCTTTTGTTGTCTTTTATGTGCGTCTTAATGGGGTGGTTATGATATTTATGGACTCCCTTTAATATAATGAACCAAACCACTTTCACCTTACCTTGTGGTTTCCAATATTTTAATTGCCCTGCCCCCATTTATAGGTTGACCCCATTACTTATACCTTCTGAGCAACACCAGATGTTCTTTTATATGGTGGTTAATTTTCAAGGAACTATACTTTCTCTGTAGAAGCTTCTACCGCAGCACAGTAATTTCTTCCAAACGCTTGTTAGCATTCACGGCATCAAGACCATATCATTTTTTTCTAACCCTTCGGTTATATATAAACTACAGTGACACATTACCTTTCAATTATTTCCGGTGGCAGCCCCACCTTGAGAATGAATTCCATGTCAAAGGCAAGAGGCAAGATTTCATCAAAAGTTAAGCATCCTCTGAATCAGACTGATTTCCGAGGGAGGCGTTTAAGACTGTATTTTTCTGCTGAAACCAGCGGGACATAAGAGTGTTTAGATTTGGTGGGACTGAGACCACATTTTCCAACGTAGTTCCCTGTAATCCACAAAGTCAGGAAAGGGGAAGTTGTTGAGCTATTACATTCAGCAAATGTAACTCCATTTTGTTCTCTTGGGTGTTGACCTCAGTTCATCTTGGATTTTAATGCATCACTTTAATGCAGGCTTCCTCAGCCTCGGCCCTCCAGATGTTTTTGGCCTACAACTCCCATGATCCCTAGGACCAGTGATCAGGGATGATGGGAATTGTAGTCCCAAAAGATCTGGAGGGCCAAGGTTGAGGAAGCCTGCTTTAATGTTTCTCCAAGGTTCCCCCTGATATTTAATTAGTGTTTAAGGAATAATAGGGTATAGGTCCCCCTACTATTGCAGCTGGTGCTTTCACAGTACAGTGGTGCCTCGCAAGACGAAATTAATTCATTCCGCGAGTCTCTTCGTCTAGCGGTTTTTTCGTCTTGCGAAGCAAGCCCATTAGCGGATTAGCGCTATTAGCGGTTTAGCGGCTATTAAAGGCTTAAGGGATTAGCGGATTAGCTGCTAAAAGGCTATTAGCGGTTTAGTGGCTTAGAAAAAGGGGGTGGGGAGCGGAAAAAAATCTCAAGACTCGCAAGACATTTTCGTCTTGCGAAGCAAGCCCATAGGGAAATTCGTCCTGCGAAGTGCATCGAAAAACGGAAAACCCTTTCGTCTAGCGGGTTTTCCGTCTTGCGAGGCATTCGTCTTGCGGGGTAACACTGTATCTAGAAATCAGGACTTCGACTCACAATGGAAAACATCTGGGTGCAAAAAGTTTCTAGATTTTTCTGCAGAATCTCAAAAAACCCCAATAATAATTAACAAAAAATTCTCCAAAACATCAACATTTCCGATATGGGCTGCCATATACCCAGGTTCCCCCGGACATTTTAGCCAATCTTTGGAAATTCCGCCTGGACATCATTTTCGACAGAGGCATCCTGGGTGTATGGCAGCCCTACCGTAGGACTCTATTTTTTAAAACGGTGAACAAAATAGAGGCGCTTTTTTTTGGGGTGCTTTAACATATTGGAGGTTTTGACTCAACATCATTTGGGAAGCTGTACGTAGCTAGGATCACTGATACGGCGCAGTTGGCAAATAGCTGTCTCCCCAGCCCTGAAATGACCCCTGGAGCTTTGGAAGTGATGGAACTTGACCCCTGCGTCCGGATCCCGCGCGGAAAGTGTCCCCACTTTCTTTGGGTCTGCTTGGCGACAGAGTCCCTTAATTTGCCTTTTCTTGCGCTTCCAGGCTGAAGATGAGGAAGGCTACCGCAAGCTGATTGATCAGAAGAAGGACCGGCGCCTGGCTTACCTGCTGCAGCAAACGGACGAATATGTGGCCAACCTGACGAATCTGGTTTGGGAGCACAAGCAAGCGCAGGCGGCCAAGGAGAAGAAGAAGAGGAGGAGGAGAAAGAAGGCAAGTATCTCTTTCAGCTGCCACTAACAGAGTTTTCTTTTTTCTTTTTTTGTAATCGTTTTGATTTGATTTTGCATATACGAATTCATAACATTCCAAATGCATATCCATATATCAAGATTTCTCTGAATCTCGAGACCTCCCCCATACACTCAATGGGTCCTATTGTCAACATCTACAACTCCATATTATTCCATATTTTATATCAATCCATATTGTCCAGAGTATAATAATAATAATAATAATAATTTATTATTTATACCCTGCCCATCTGCCTGGGTTTCCCTAGCCACTCTGGGCGGCTTCCAACCGAGTATTAAAAACACAGTACAGCGTCAAACATTAAAAAACTTCCCTATTACATTACAAGTGAGCTTCAAATCCAGCTAATGTTTCCATCTGCTTACAGTCGTCTTCTAAGTAAGTTATAATTTTTCCCCATTCTTTTTAAAAGTTTTTGGCCTCAGTTCCTGAGTTTTCCATCCAGCTTTGCCCTTTCAGCTTAACTCGCCATTCCTTTCTGGTAGGGGATTCTTTCCATCTCTGGGCTAGTAGCATCCGGGTGGCTGTTGTCCCGTACATTAAAAAGTCAAAGGAATTGGGTACTAGCACTAAGAGAGTTTTCAATATCTCCCTCCGTCCTTTCCTTCCTTCCGCAGCAGAGGAAAGTAGCCCTCTTTGCGAAAGTGCCTCTCAGATCTTAAAAAAGTCTCAGACATGTAACGTCTGCCTTGCATGATGAAGACGTTGCTGGGGGTTGGCAAAGGGGGCAGCCACTCCCCCCCCCGCCACTGTGGGTGGGAAATGCTCCCTAGAGTGCAGGCTCCTCCAACCAGCTGGCTGGAGGGTGCGCAGTTTCCCCATGCCGCTGCGGAAAAACTCCCTAGAGCATGCACCTCCCGCAGCGGCATGGGAGGGGGAATTGCGCTGACCTTTAAAGTGTTGGTGCTGACCTTTAAAGCCCTAAACGGCCTCGGTCCAGTATATCTGAAGGAGAGTCTCCACCCCCATCGTTCCGCCCGGACACTGAGGTCCAGCTCCGAGGGCCTTCTGGCGGTTCCCTCACTGCGAGGCCAAGTTACAGGGAACCAGGCAGAGGGCCTTCTTGGTAGTGGCGCCCGCCCTGTGGAACACCCTCCCATCAGATGTCAAAGCGATAAACAACTACCTGACATTCAGAAGACATCTGAAGGCAGCCCTGTTCAGGGAAGTTTTTAATATGTGACATTTTACTGTATTTTTCGTCTTTGTTGGAAGCCGCCCAGAGTGGCTGGGGAAACCTAGCCAGATGGGCAGGGTACAAATAATAAATGATGATGATGATGTTTATTATTATTATTATTACGCGCGCCCCAACCAGCTGTCCGTGTATAGGACAACCCCATATTTTTTGATATATTTTTTGAGTCAAGAAACCTTGTCTAACACACGGAAAAATATGGTCATTCCCCAAATGTACACAAGCCTTGCCAGTTCACTCCCATCGCTACCACTTGGCGCTTGTCTTATCCATCCGTTGTGCTGGCCCCGGGGGTACCCTGAGAAACACGGTCCAGGTCCGGTCCAGAATTTGAAGGTTCCGCTAGGAGTCAGTCCGACAGGGCCAAGGCAGGAAACCAGGCAAGGACAGGTACAGGATATCAGGCAGGATCTAGCATACAGCATTGTTGCTCCCGCAACCTGGGGCAGGGTCCGACAGCCTTTTATCTTTGTCGGGGTAACGGCTGGTCCTGATCCCCCAGCGACTCACCTCCCTGTTTCGCCTGGAGACGAGCACCCCTCCTGCGAGTACTCAGGTCTCTCCTTCTCTCAGACCTCAGTCTCTGCAGCTCGGGAGACGTCGGTGGGTTACTAGACCTAGGGGCCGCCTCAGCCTCCCCTGACCCAAGCGGTAGTGGAGCAGCTGTAAGTGATGGCCCAGCTGAAGGCAACAAAACTGCAATTAATCCAGAATGTGGCAACTAGACTGGTGACTGGGAGTGGCCGCCGAGACCATATAACACCGCTCTTGAAAGACCTACATTGGCTCCCACTTTGAGCACAATTCAAAGTGTTGGTGCTGACCTTGAAAGCCCTAAATGGCCTCGGCCCAGTAGACCTGAAGGAGCGTCTTCACCCCCATTGTTCTGCCTGGACACTGAGGTCCAGTGCCGAGGGCTTTCTGGCAGTTCCCTCACCATGAAAAGCCAAGTTACAGGGAACCAGGCAGAGGGCCTTCTCGGTGCTGGCGCCCACCCTGTGGAACACCCTCCCACCAGATGTCAAAGAGATAAACAACTACCAGACTTTTAGAAAACAAATGAAGACAGCCCTGTTTAGGGAAGCTTTTAATGTTTGATGCATTACTGTATTTTAATATTTTGTTGATAGCTGCCCAGAGTGGCTGGGGAAGCCCAGCCAGATGGGCAGGGTATAAATAAATTATTATTATTATTATTATTATTATTATTATTATTATTATTATTATTATTATTATTATTATTATTATTATTGTGGGGTGAGCACTTTGAGTTGGGGTCAGAAGGTTGTAGGAGGAGGGATCCGTGAGGCCATGCTCTGCCAAGCAGACTTCTCAGAATAGTACCAAACTGAGGGTTAAGTCTTGAGTTGGGGAAAACATGAATCATGATTTCTTGGTTCCATTCAGAGACCATATTCTTAGTCTTAAGAGAGATACTTCACACTGTTTTTGAACGATCCTTCTTAACAGCATTCAACCTTGAGCCAGGCGAATGCAGTGTGTTGAATTTTTGTGTGTGTTTCCGATCTTGGAGAAAACACATTTAAATGGAAATGAAATATCTGGTGCCCTTCTGTTTATAGGCTCCCTCTTCATTGGGAGTCTGGCCATGGCTCATTTCACAAGTGTCCTAGTTTTGAGCGTGCCGTTCGAAAGAGCATCCTCACGTCTGGCCATTTTTGGGTCCTTTTAATTTGGGAGAAGGTGGCCCTTTTTGTACCACAAACCTGGATTTCTCAGCTCCCCTCAGAGGTTTCTGTGTCCTGTATTTAACATTATTTTGTCCTGTGTCTTCAGGGTCCCTTTTGAATCGCTCAACTCGGGGGGTGGGGGGGGGAGAGACTCAGGCCCCTTGCCTTACATAGAAAGGCAAAATACCTTTTTTTTATGTGAAGTTCTGTCTTAACTTGCTTAACTGTATGTGTGTGTCAGCTAGAGAGAGGGGAAAAATGTTCATCGTTTACCCACGGGACACAGTTTTTGTTGTTGCCTGATTCTGATCTACTGTCTTTACAAACAATAAATTCACACTGCTTTTCGGTAATGGATTATATAATTACTTGTCGCTAAGCAGAGTGAGAGGAAGCGAAAGTGGGAAAGGAGGGGAAACGAGCTGCTTCCCTTTGCATCTTATTTTATACCTGGCAGTTAAGAAGAGCCCATCTCTTTAAAAATGGCTTTGTTTCCAGTCCTAAGGTGAGTCAGAGAGCCCATCCCCTTCTGCTTTAGGGAAAGGGCCACGTACAGACAGAATGTAGTTTGAAGGCTACAGATTGTCGCAATAATTCAATTGGAAGTTCGGGATTTATGAGGCATCCCTTTTCCCTGAAGGCTTTCCTCACTCCCCGTGGAATAGTGAAATGCATGCGATATTATTTTAGCCCATTTTCACGGAGTGTGGCCTGCAACCGTATCCCGGTTTTCTTAGCTGAAACGTAACTTCTTGCCGGTGTTCTTTGGTTTCAGAAAGCAGAAGACAGTACAGAAGGCATGGGATCTGGACTTGGTCCTGATGGAGAGGTAAGGAGTCCAGAAGGCGTTTCAATATATTGCCCTCGGTTCATGATAATTAAAATGCCGCAATTGCTCACCCAGTGTGCCAAGGGACTTCAGAGAGCAGGGCCCAAGACACAGAGGTGGGGTTCTTTCACTTAGTATGGTTTGCCCATGAAAACCACATCAGTCTGACCTATAACAACATTGCAAATAAACAAGGATTTAAGACTTTTAAACAAGAGCAGGAAGGTGACTTTTATTATTACTTTTATTACTAGTATTATTAATTAATTAAAATTTGTATACCACCCTATACCAGCAGGTAGTAGGGTGGTTCATGGGATAAAACCACAATATAAAACAAAATGCATAATAAAAACAAAAGCATGAGCCCCTCAACCCCCCCCCCCATTTTAAAGGGGCATTGGATGTCAGTCAGCCCAAGGCCTGGTTAAAGAGGAACGTTTTCGCCTGGCGCCTGAAGGTGTACAATGAAGGTACCAGCCGGACCTCCCTGGGGAGAGCAATTTCACAAGTGGGGGGCCACTACAGAAAAGGCCCTGTTCTTGTGTTGCCATTTTCCGGACCTCTTGTGGCTTGGATTCCAAGTTGCCCTTTGATCGAAAGGAAACTCCTGCTGACAGAAATGGGCGGGTGGGTGTGATTCCTATGCTGTTCCAAAAGATCTCCCCAAACTTTTATTTGGGGGGTTGCTGGGGGGGGGGCGCAAACCACCGCTTCCCTATCATCTGCAGGGATGCTCTCCAATCAGAGTTCTGTTCTCAGGATCTATTTATGTTTTTAAATCAGCCTTGTCCAGAAGCCCACAAAAGTTACTCGCACAGACATTATTATTTTTAATTAAAAAAACTCGCTTTTGAGGGTTTGCCCACTGGCTTTTGATGTTAAGCGAGGAGGAAATTCAGAGCGTGGCTTTCCTCGCCTGCCAGCCGACTCACTTGCCAACGTCAGGCTATCCATTTGCCTGTGTGCCATTTAAATTGTATCCCTCCAGCACCACTGGTCCCGTGGAAAATGGCTTGAACATAAAGGATTAGAACATAAATGATACAGAGGTTGGTGATGAATTAAAACTATCTCCTGCTGCGTGAAATATCTCCAAATTTGCCACAGCAACACATTGATTATAAACGACTGGTTTCCATGTCAGACTGCCATCTCACATAGAACTAGTAAGAAATAAAATACCGTATTTTTTGCTCCATAAGACTCACTTTTTCCCTCCTAAAAAGTAAGGGGAAATGTGTGTGTGCGTCTTATGGAGCGAATGCAGGCTGCGCAGCTATCCCAGAAGCCAGAACAGCAAGAGGGATCGCTGCTTTCACTGCGCAGCGATCCCTCTTGCTGTTCTGGCTTCTGAGATTCAGAATATTTTTTTTCTTGTTTTCCTCCTCCAAAAACTAGGTGCGTCCTGTGGTCTGGTGCATCTTCTAGAGCGAAAAATACAGTATTTCACATTGCTTTTTTGGAATTAAGTAATTTGAAGGCGCCCATTATATAGCTGGGAAACATGTTTCATATTAACTTCCATGTGGTTGGCATTGCTTAAACAATGCACTCTAGAGTCAGTTTTACGATATTTTTGTTTCGTTATGGGAATTTATTTTAGCTTATACCCTCTTAAGTACCCTAGCTAATCAAGCAAACAGGCATCAGTGGTTTTAAAGTTTGCTGTGTTTTCTGGCATGCAGAAAGATGTGTAGCAAATTGGTTTAATGGAAGACACTGCCCAACACTTCTAATTGAAGTTTTTAATGAGTGCCCTTGCCGTTAATGAGCTATCTCACTAATGAGCATGCTGCAGTGCCCTATAAATGACTTCCGGAAGCTTCTGTCTGCGTGTCTGTTAGTATCCTTTACTGGAGATGAGACAGATATTATTATTTTTTGTTAGTGTAAAAGGAATAGGCATAAGGCATTAGATTTCTAATCTAAAACCTCGTATCCTAGTCATTAAGAAAGAATAATACTGACAGTGCAATCATATAATATCTACTCGGAGGAAGTCCCACTGATCTGTAAGATTGCAGCCTTAAAATCCATCATATTTATAATAATTTTCTTTATAAATAGTAAGAAGGGAACAGAAATTAAAATGATCTGTTTGGAGAAGCTGATGAATTCTTGTGGCTTCACACCATATTTTCTCTAATGTCCTTAGTGGTGCTGATATTCATAATCTGCATGTGAATAGTTTGGTTTGATGCTAACTGTCAAGCATATTTGAAGTCAAGTAATAATTTGCACTGAGAGTAAACTTTGAAGGTGTTTTTTTTTGGTAAAAGAAATCTCTTTCTGTGTTCTTGTTTGCACATCGCATTAAACCATACCTCGTTTCAAACAAACCATGGTTTAATGGGAAAGAGGAGTGTGTTGTGGGGAACACAGCTCAGACACAGTTTTCGTGGCGGTCCTCTCCTTCCAACCGCTGTGCTGCAGACGTAACAAGCCAGAGACTTGTAGTTTGTTTCCTCCCGATAAGCCATGAGTTGCAACCAAGGTTTATTCCAATCACGCTTCGGAGGAAACAAAACGAGCAAGATACTAGCTTGTTTTATTCGTGCTGTGGCAGAAGTGGACGAGGATCGTTGCTATATTTTTTGAGCAACATGCTCCAGTACACTGTTCGTACTAAACAGTTTAAAAATCTGAATTAATGTGATGTGAACTTGGCTGGTGTGTGGCTTAGCATTGCAGAACGATGTGCTCTGTGGCTGCCTATTTGCTCTCAGCTTCAGTCTCGTCGTGACCCAAATTGTGGGAGTTGGGTGGAAGAGCCAGGCTTTGGGTAAGGAGAACTGCGCCCAAAGTCTCTTCCAACTACAGTTGTACCTTGGAAGTCGAACGGAATCCGTTCTGGAAGTCCGTTTGACTTCGGAAACGTTCGGAAACGAAAGTGCGGCTTCTGATTGGCTGCAGGAAGCTCCTGCAGCCAATCGGAAGCCCCGTCGGACGTTTGGCTTCCAAAAATAGTTCGCAGACCGGAGCACTAACTTCCGGGTTTGTGGCATTCGGGAGCCAAAACGTCCGAGAACTAAGCTGTTTGAAAACTTAAGGTACGACTGTATATGACTCTGATGGGACCAGGGCCGGATTTAGGTTTGATGAGGCCCTAAGCTCCTGAAGGTAATGGGGCCCTTTCTGTGTCCAGCTGTCCTTTGTCAACAACAAATGGTCGCTGATTTTTGTGTTGAATATATGCTATAATGGTAATTTATGGACCTCATAGGTATCTCAAGCCATTTGCCCATGTTGCCATGCAACCAGTCCATGCAAAATGTAGGCACCCTATATATAAAAAGGAGCAAACCAGGGATATTTGAGGGAGCAGGCGAGCAGGCGGGGCCCATCATAGGAGCCTACACAACACAAAACATAGTTGCTGTATGTAGGTTTCATTTGTTTTTTATCTTATATTTTGGAAATGTACATCCAGTCTTTTTTTTCCTTTAATTTTTTTGGGGGGGCCCAAGAGAGTGGGGCCCTAAGCTAAAGCTTGTTTAGCTTATATGTAAATCCGACTCTGGGGTTGCGGCGCTCATCTCGCTTTATTGGCCAAGGGAGCTGGTGAACAGTTTCCAGATCATGTGGCCAGCATGACTAAGCCACTTCTGGCGAACCAGAGCAGCGCACGGAAACGCCGTTTACCTTCCCGCTGGAGCAGTATCTCTTTATCTACTTGCACTTTGATGTGCTTTCTAACTGCTAGGTTGGCAGGAGCAGGGACCAGACAACGGGAGCTCACCCCGTCGCAGGGATTCGAACCGCCGACCTTCTGATCAGCAAGTCCTAGGCTCTGTGGTTTAACCCACAGCGCCACCCTGTCAGGGGTCCCTTTACCTTTTTAAATCCAGCACAGGATTGGAGCACCTAGTTGGCATGGATTTCTGTGCAAGTGACGGCCACGTAGCTTGCAACTTTGGACTTGCCGTGACTAAATTTGCCGTTCCTCTTCCAAAGAGAGAAGCTTCCTTCCATGCCTTAAACTTGACTTTTGTCCTTCAATTCCAGCCCATTGATGAGAGCAGTCAGATGAGTGATCTCCCAGTCAAGGTAACTCACACTGAAACAGGCAAAGTTCTCCTTGGACCAGAGGCTCCTAAAGCAAGTCAGTTGGATGCTTGGTTAGAAATGAACCCTGGGTAAGTAATTCTGCATACCCCACAAACCCACCTTGCCTTTAATTGTACCGCATTGCACTGCACTGCATAACCTTGATTGATTTTGTGCTGCCTTTCCGGGCAAAAACTTGACCCGAAGCGGCTTGCATCAAAATCATAGTATATCCTCTGCCTTTGAAATATTTTCAGATCTGTATTCTGTAAAGCTTTCTGATACACACATTTATTATTTACTCCTCTGCCTGTTTCTTCCCCGCAGGTATGAAGTTGCACCCAGGTCAGACAGCGAAGAAAGTGGTTCTGAGTTTGAGGAAGATGTAAGTGACGGCTTCCTCTTGATACATGCATTTATCCAAAATATTATTTAATGCAGGGGTGCCCAAACTTTTTTCAAAGAGGGCCAGACTTGATGAAGTGAACATGCATGAGCGCTGACCAAAGCTTTATTTAGGATTGAAGTTGTTGAGCTTTTTTTACAATTTTACCTCAAAGTTCTTGAGCTTTATTTAGGATTGAAGTTGTTCAGCTTTTTCTAGGATTTTACCCCAGGACATATACTGCCACGGGGGCCAGATTAAATCAACCGGCGGGCCAGATTAGGCCCCCGAAACAGACTTTGGACATGCCTGATTTAATGTAATTTCCAATCTAGGGACCAGAGCCTCAGATTAAGCATATAGGAAGCTCACTCTGACCATTAAAATAATCATTGCTATAACTACCAGATAAATAAGGATAAAGTAGCCTCCTTAGAATAGATTTCAGTGCTTTTTAGACCCTCCTCTCGCGCCTTGCACTGTTAACTGGTAATGAGCTATTTCTGTGGCTTTACTTGTCTAAACAAGAAGCTTCAATATGATGGGAGGGAAATTGCAATGCTATAATCCAATTAATTAACAGAGAAGATAGATTAGATGATATACGTCTTTAGGCCATGAAGGAATGCAGATTTCGTTTTGATTTCCAGTGACTGTGAATCGCTATAAACAGTGGGCATTGTTTTTCTTGAGATCTGCTCTCCAAGAAAGCAGATATAGGTTGTTAGTCCTTGGCATAGTTATAGTATCCTGTCTGCTTGCATCAACGTTACCTGCATACAAGACAACTTCTATTTCTCAGGAAAGTGTTATCTTTTTAATCAGTCCCTCATTAAAATACAGTAATGCACCAGAGAGTGGGGAGAGAGAAATCTGAAATGCAGCTGTTGGTATATTTTGCCACTTTAGCAATCAAGCGGGGATTCAGTAATATGCAAAATGGTGTTTGAAAGCATTGTAAGTAGAGACTTGGAAAATGTGCGCAGTTGAAGAACAGCAGGAAAAACTGAATATGCTTTGATTTCTCTCTAGCCTTTAGAATGCGGCACTTTTGGGTAGGAAAAAGGAAAAGGGAGTCTCTTAAATAGGGCCTGTTCTGCCAAGGTTGCCTATTCCTTCTTTGGCTTAGCATCCAGAGCTCACCTAAGGGGCCCCCACCTGGTTCCTGCTGATTCCAGGAGCAGAGGTCCAGCCACCCAGCTTTGGAAATACAATGGTACCTTGGTTGTCAAACTTAGTCCGTTCCAGAAGTCCATTCCAAAAGCAAAGCGTTCCAAAACCAAGGCGCGCTTTCCCATAGAAAGTAATGCAAAGTGGATTAATCTGTTCCAGACTTTTAAAAACAACCCCTAAGACAGCAATTAAACATGGTTTTTTTCTATCTGATGAGACCATTGATCCATAAAACGAAAGCAATAATCAAGGTAAGGTAAAGGGACCCCTGACCATTAGGTCCAGTCGTGACTGACTCTGGGGTTGCGGCGCTCATCTCGCTTTATTGGCCAAGGGAGCCGGCGTACAGCTTCCGGGTCATGTGGCCAGCATGACTAAGCCGCTTTTGGCAAACCAGAGCAGCACATGGAAATGACGTTTACCTTCCCACCGGAGTGGTACCTATTTATCTACTTGCACTCTGACGTGCTTTCAAACTGCTAGGTTGGCAGGAGCAGGGACCGAGCAATGGGAGCTCACCCCGTCGCAGGGATTTGAACAGCCGACCTTCTGATCGGCAAGCCCTAGGCTCTGTGGTTTAACCCACAGCGCCACCCGCTTCCCAATAATCGAGGTACTGTACTATAAAATAAATAAGACAGTATTGTAGATGATAAAAATAAAAATTACTATTTTTTTCTTACCTGCCCTGATGATAGTCATTGTTTGGATGGGGGGCTTTTATCCATTTCCTCAATCACACAGTCGGTTTGACAGCTGGGCTGCCTGTTTTCTGCAGGAAGATGATGAGGATTCAAGTAGGCAAGAAACAGACGAAAAGAGACACCTGGATCCAAACAGTGAAGACGTTCCAGAAAGAGACGCTAAGAAGATAATTGAGTGAGTCATTTGGGAAGCAAACCCTTTTGGGCACGGCTAGTTGTTCTTTCTTTCTTTTAAAATAATTTTTAATGCATTTTTTTTGAATTTTACAATTTTATATTCCACACAATCATCACTATCGCAAAAAAACATGTATAAATCCCAACTCCCTCCCCTGATTTCCCTCAACTTTCCCTTCTGGTTCTTTAAATATTTGTTTCTCCTGCCTGTTTTATTCTACCTTACCTTTGGAATCTTTTACCTAAATGTCATTGCATTCATTTTCCAGTTAGCTTTGCTGAAGTGGCGAAGCTACCGTATTTTTTGCTCCATAAGACTCACTTTTTCCCTCCTAAAAAGTAAGGGGAAATGTGTGTGTGTCTTATGGAGCGAATGCAGGCTGCACAGCTATCACAGAAGCCAGAACAGCAAGAGGGATTGCTGCTTTCACTGTGCAGCGATCCCTCTTGCTGTTCTGGCTTCTGGGATTCAGAATATTTTTTTTCTTGTTTTCCTCCTCCAAAAACTAGGTGTGTCTTGTGGTCTGGTGCATCTTATAGAGTGAAAAATACGGTAACTGGAAAATGAAGAGGCAAGGACAATAGCGACTTTAAAAATGATGGGGTACCGTTTATGCTGTATTTACAGAAGTATTGTAAAGGAGTAGACTCACTAGGAGGGTTTAGTAAGGACTTCCAATTAAGAAAATGAACATGAAAGATAAGAGACAACAACTGGGAAAATAATAAAAATGCAAGATATGATTTGGGAGGAATGGTACAAAAATGATAAGAGCGCAATAATATTTGGGCACGGCTAGTTCTTTGTCCTGGTGCAAGAGCTAAAAAATCTTGAAGGAATTCTGCAGTGTAAATAAGGTGCTTCCCTTTCTCTCCTCACTTTGCAGGACGGCCAAACAAGATGTGGACGATGAGTATAGCATGCACGAATACAGCGCAGGAGAGTCTCAGTCGTACTACACTGTGGCGCACGCGATAGCCGAGAGGGTGGAGAAGCAGTCTTCCCTTCTGATTAATGGCACATTGAAACATTACCAGGTATGCACCCCAGGGGGAGATGATGATGATGATGATAAATTATTATTTATACCCTTCCCATCTGGCTGGGTTTCCCCAGCCACTCTGGGCAGCTTCCAACAGAATATTAAAAACACGATAAAGCATTAAAAATTTCCCAAAACAGGGCTGTCTTCAGATGTCTTCTAAAAGACATAAACGGCCTCGGTCCAGAATACCTGAAGGAGCGTCTCCACCCCCATCGCTCTACCCAGACACTGAGGTCCAGCACCGAGAGCCTTCTGGCGGTTCCCTCACTGCGAGAAGCCAAGTTACAGGGAACCAGGCAGAGGGCCTTCTCGGTAGTGGCGCCCTCCCTGTGGAACGCCCTCCCACCAGATGTCAAAGAGAACAACAGCTACCAGACTTTTAGAAGACATCTGAAGGCAGCCCTGTTTAGGGAAGCTTTTAATGTTTGATGTATCACAGTATTTTAATATTCTTTTGGAAGCCGCCCAGAGTGGCTGGGGAAACCCAGCCAGATGGGCGGGGTATAAATAATAAATTATTATTATTATTATTATAAAAGATAGTTGTTTATTTCTTTGACATCTGATGGAAGGGTGTTTCATCACAATACACCAATATTGAATTGATTCTGCACTGTCTATTATTCCGAAAGAAGAGTCAGGATCATTGGTTGCCACCTGCAAGTTGGAGAATAGAGATTGTTCTAAAAGGAAATCAAGAATGTGTAACCCTGGAAATAGGCATCCAAGACACATGGGGACAGTTAAGAGCCTGCAGTGTGTTGCAGGGCGAGCGGCATTCATCTCTAGCCCTGTGCCCAAAGCGTCCGTCAATAAAGGCAGCGGCATACAGAGCTGCAGGGTATCATGCACATATCTGCGGCTTATTTTTCATGAAAGCCGAGGCGTGAGATCAAAACTTTGCTGTGTGCGGACTCCGGTTAATTGAGGCGATTCTCCTGCATTTCAGATCCAGGGCCTGGAATGGATGGTTTCTCTGTACAATAACAATCTGAATGGGATTTTGGCTGACGAAATGGGCCTCGGGAAGACCATACAGACCATCGCCCTCATCACTTACCTGATGGACCACAAACGGCTCAATGGCCCCTATCTCATCATCGTTCCCCTCTCGTAAGTAGATGAACTCCTCCTAATGATATTTTTCTACGCCGTGCAGATTGGCTCATTAACAACGTGGACACTATATATATATATATATGCACGCGCTTAACAGTTAGACGAAGCATGCAGGAGGCTGTGCTGAGGGGGGGTCTCTGGGCTCCCTCTCTGATTGTCTTCCCTTCTTCTCACATGTCATTGGGGACCAGATGGCTGATAAAAAGCATTTAGCATTATTGTGCTTTTTAGTCATTAAAGCTTCTCCCTCCTGTGAGTCACAAGGGGGGAGCGAGAGAAATGCATGTGTTTCCTATTTTATGCGACATCCTTTTCCCTTCGTTTTAAAAGAATTTTAGCACAGCTGCTGGATCTTTATAGGGGGTGTACTCAACTGGCACCCTTTGCGGCACTTCAGCACCCTTGGTTCATAATAGTCTTCCTTTTCCCCCTTTTGGTGTCGGTACCTCCTAGCTGTGAATATTTTCACTCGGTGACTCACCAGCCACCTTTGCAGCCACCCCAGGCTCTGTGTAACAATAGATTTGAAACAAACACAAAATTAACATCCTAGGGCCCAGATTCCCAGGAGGAAATTTTATTCTTGGAAACATTGAACTTTGAGGGGGTGAAACACTCATATTGGTCTTACAGTGGTACCTTTGGTTACGTACTTAATTCGTTCCAGAGGTCCGTTCTTAACCTGAAACTGTTCTTAACCTGAAACACCACTTTAGCTAATGGGGCCTCCTGCTGCCACCGCCCTGTTGTCGTGCAATTTCTGTTTTCATCCTGAAGCAAAGTTCTTAACCCAAGGTATTATTTCTGGGTTAGCAGAGTCTGTAACCTGAAGTGTATGTAACCCGAGGTACCACTGTATTAAGGTAGTGGTTTTAGTGAAAGCCAGTCGGCTGCATTATAAAGCGATCACGCCACAAAGTCAGACCCGCCTTTGCGCAGGTGTGTCTGGGCTTCCAGAGCACCTGATCACCTTTCTCCAAGGATGTCTGGGGGCTCTTCAGTTGGCTTCACCATTTCAGCATATTCCATCCGTTTTCCTTGCCATTCTTCTTCATCACTTTTCCATCCTTGGGCCAGCAAAATCCTAGCCACAGTTGTAGCGCCCATGAAGAGTTGTTTCTTCTTCCCTTTTGGCAGATCTTGACCTGAACACAGTGGTAGAATTCTCGCCTGCCACAGTCCCCTATTAACGTTTCCCCAAGCTTTCACTTGCAAACTGAGAGTCTAGAAACCTGCTTGAAGAAAAACGAAATGAGCATCTGCCCAAACGTGCATTTGTCCCTTTTTGTTGTACCTTCAGATCAGTTAGCGAGGAGCAATAAATACGCACAACAGGATTTCCATTTTCAGGAGAAATCTTGTGACTTCAGAAGAGGACTGGGAAGCAAAGACCTCTTCAGTGCAAAAAAAATAAATCACAGGTTTTGTAATTACAAGCCTGCTGCACTGTCTATCTGCAAACAGGTGCAGATTCTGCAAATCCCCTCCTCTTCAGCAAAGCACTAAAATATATTCTGGCAGTACATTGGACTCAAATTGGGCAAGTGTCTGCATGCATGTGAGAAAGGAGTTCCGTGCTGCAGCCCAGGGAGCTTTTTGTCTTCTCTTGGCTGGGGTTTTTTTTTTTTTTGGTAACACTGTTTTTATTCATTATTATCTTTAAACTGCTGCATTGAGATATCTGTTTGCTTACATATGACCGGCGATGATTACGTAAAATTAAAAATAAGTCAACAATAAAAACACTCAGGTAAACGTTTCTGAATGCATTAACAAAATTGTGCCAAAGTGTATGTGCCAAAAATTATGACACTTATTCCAGATATGAAGTGATGTATAGTGACATGTTTTGCTTAGCTTAGGGACCAAAAGTAAAAGGTATTTTGTATCCATAGCAATTAGAATTTTTAGGAATTTTTGAGGAAGGAAGGAGGGAGGGAAGGTTAAAAAATTATGATATGTACTTCATTCGCGCCAGACGGCTGTAAACGATGGCTACTGTTCTACCATATTATTCATATAATCAATAGGGCCTTGTTTCTTTTGGCCTCTTTGAATTTCGTGTCATTTCCCCCCCCAATAATGCTGTTTGCCAGATTGCATTATACCATAGGTAGGCAAACCAAGGCCCAGGGGCCGGATCCGGCCCAATCGCCTTCTCAGTCCGGCCTGCGGATGGGCTGGGAATCAGCGTGTTTTCACATGAGTAGAATGTGCCCTTTTATTTAAAATGAATCTCTGGGTTCTTTGTGGGGCATAGGAATTCGTTCATCCCCCCCCCCAAAAAAAAAATAGTCCGGCCCCCCACAAGGTCTGAGGGACAGTGGACCGGCCCCCAGCTGAAAAAGTTTGCTGACCCCTGCATTGTACCATTGGTCCACAGTTAATAATTGGAATGATTTCCATGTCCTGGCAATAGTTGTCCTTGCAGCGGTTAATAGGTATGTTAGGAGTTGTCTGTTTCCAATTTTCAGCATACCATCACTATGTTGTCAGGAGCCGTCCTACTCTTGAGTAGGTAAGCAGGGTCCGTTCCGGGGACTGCCTGCTCCTGGGAGCCTTTTCTGAGATGACGAGAAAAGCTTCTGTTCTCCTTTGGTCAAAATCAAAAACCAGGCTGTAGACTTCATTATATCTTTTATTGTAAGACTGCAGAGTTCTAAGTCAATTTATAGAACCATCGGTTTTGAGATGCTTTGTGTTCTTAATCTTTTACACAGGACTTTATCCAACTGGACTTACGAGTTTGACAAATGGGCTCCTTCTGTCGTGAAAATCTCCTACAAGGTTTGGACGTCCTTTATATGCAAATATAAAGTGGGCAGTATAAACACATAACACCCCCCCCCCCAATCTATTTAGTTGTGTGGTTTTTCCGTGCACTGAAAACAGCTCACTGTATTTTACCCTGCATTAGACACCCCCTATTTTGGGGGACTAAATTTAAAGAAAATGAGGGGAAATGGCCCAAAGTTGTTGACAGTGGCGTAGCGTGGGGGGTGCAGGGGGGGGCCGGCCGCACCGGGCGCAACATCGGGTGGGGGGGCGCTCGCACTCGCAGCTCTCTGCCCCTACCTGGCTCACTCACTCTCTCTCACTGCAGTGCTGGCTGTGCAAATCCGATCCGAGCCGCCGGGTCGCCGCCCACTGTGGAGGGGAGGGTGCCAGGCGTGCGGTGCGGTGCGGAGAGAGAGCGAGGGACTATCTGGGGGAGGGACAGTGCAGCGGGGGGGGGGGGCGCAAATTACTTGCCTTGCCCCGGGTGCTGACAACCCACGCTACGCCACTGGTTGTTGAGCTTTCTAAAGGCGGGAAAAGCTCCCTGGAGCACGGACCGCCAACCAACTTCCCCCTATGCTGCTGTGGGAAACACTCCCTAGAGTGCGCATCTCCCACAGCAGCATGGGGGGGGGGGGAGTTGCGTGCCCCCCCAACCAGCTGGCTTGCGGTGCACAGCTCCCCCCCCCAGCCACTATCCATGTATAGGACGACCCCAGTTTTTTCACGCGAATTTTGAGACAAAAAAACAACAACCCTCGTTTAATACACGGGAAAATACGGTAATCCGTACACTTGATCCAGGCTTGTTCCCATCAGCTGCCGGCCCCCTTGGGCACCCGATGGCGCAGGGCATGCACAGGGAGCCGAACCGCTTCCTGGGATCCCAGAAGGCGTTTCTCATTGGCTGCTGAAGCGCTGTGGTGATCCCAGCAGGCGGCAGAGGGGCTCAGCCTCGACCCAAACCAAACAGGAGACTTCACCTCTCTGGGTCACACCTGCCTGGCAGAGGCCTCCCCTCCCCAGTCTGGAGCCCATTGTGCTTCTGCAAAGTCCCTCCCCATATACTCCTGCTATGGATACATTCAGATCAGTGCCAGATTTAGGTATGAACTAAACAAGCTATAGCTTGGGGCCCCACTCTCTTGGGGGCCCCCCAAAAATGTAGAGGGGGGAAAAACTCTGGATACTTCTTCTTAATTGTATTTCAAAATATGATAAAATACATATTTTGTTATGTGCAAATGGCTTGAGATACCTATGAGGTCCATAAATGACCATATAGCATATATTCAACACAAAAAAGCAGTGACCATTTGTTGTTGACCAAGGACAGCTGGACATAGAAAGGCCCCCATTACCTTCAGGAGCTGAGGGCCTCATCAAACCTCAATCCGGCCCCGGTTCAGTTGCTGGTTAAAAGGGTCCCGAAATTATTTTGGGCTCTGCATAGTGGGCCTCCTTGTGTTGAGGTTTTGCCTTCCTCGTGGCATCAAGTCTTGGCTCAGTTCTTTTTTTTTTTATAATATTTTTATTAAGGTTTTTACATAAAAAGAAAAAACAGCAGAAAAATACAAAAATACAAAACAACAAAAACAGCAACACAAAAGAGAAAAAAAGAAGAACGAATAAAAACAATTCCATTTTCACAATATTCCTTGCATTTACTTATTTCCCAGACTTCCCCACACCTCCCCTCACTGTATTCCAGTTCATATATTTGATCAGCAAATCCCTTCCCTCTATCTTAACTAATCTTTATCTTAATCTTAATATCTTAATATATCTTAATCTCCTTAATATCTTAATAAATTAAGTCTTGGCTCAGTTCTTGTTGTCATCATAACTTTGGGCAAAGGTCAGCATCAATAACCGTCTGTAGAGTTTTGGGTGGGGCTGCCCCAAAGGCCGTGGCCCCAGCTTGGTGGTGGTGGTGGTGCTGAGTCTGACCATCATCCCCCCTGGGGCTGGGCCTTCTCGGGGGGGGGGGGGCTACCCTGGGGTGGCTCTCTGGTGCTTTGTGACGCCCTTGCGGCTCACCTGGCTGCAGGATGGCGGCAGGAGAATAAGCCTGCCTTGCCCCGTGATCCTTGCCCCGTGTCGCATCATCTCCGCTCATGGCGTGACCAAGAGACGATGAAGTTGTTCCCAATCTATCTCTGGTATGCTATTGGCTCCTGGACGCTCCCCTCATACTCATTCAGTGCAATTTATAACAAGTCACAGTTACTTTTGGATATTGAAATGCAGCAGGAAGTCGTTAATGATCGTAAGCGTTTTGGCTGGAGCAAGACAAGAGGATAAATTCTGTGTGGTTGTACGTTCTGAAATATTTGTTGTAAATCATAGAATTGTAGAGTTGAGGAGACCCTGAGGATCATCTCGCCCAGCCCCAGCCCCCAACGCAGGAATACGCAGCTGCCTCATACGGGGGTCGAACCTGCAGCCTTGACCTTGTCAGCACCACGCTCTAACCAACTGAGCTATCCAGGAGTATAATACAGTAGAACCTCAGCTTACGTTACCCTCAAGTAACATAAACTTCGGGTTCCGAAAGCAGCAAACCCGGAAGTATTTTTCCGGGTTTTGCCGCATGCGCAGAAGCGCTCTATCACGCCATGCACATGCGCAGAACAGGCACCTCTGGCTGCGGAAACCTCGGGATCCGATCGGAGCTCCGGAACAGAAGCCGTCCGCAACCAGAGGTTACCACTGTATGTGAGCGTTCATGTCATGGCTTTTATTGGAGATTTCAGGTGGTTTAGCAATACTGAATTAGTTCACTGATGGACTAATTCAGCCCCTGATATTCTTAGGAAGGCGCTTGTAAACAATACGGACCTTCAGCCTAACTTGCAACAGCAATAAGACCTATTATCTGAGTGGAGTTTTTTGCCCGGGAGCCATTGTCAGTGGCAAAGTAATTACAATTTACTTTTTCTCCAGTTTGTTCTGGAGAATTTGCTCATTGCAACAAGACCCTTGCAATTTGTTTTGCATTTCTGTACCCTCGTTTCAGGGGAAGCTTTTCTTTTCTCTTTCCAGGGCACACCTGCGATGCGCCGATCCCTCGTCCCTCAACTCCGTAGCGGGAAATTTAATGTTCTTTTGACGACTTACGAGTACATAATAAAGGACAAGCACATTCTTGCTAAGGTAAGGCTGCGTTTCTGGCTCCTCTTGGGGATGTGGTCTCTTGCCCTCGCCCCAAACAGCCAGGATTGCACCCGGCAAAGAGACTCCTGGCTCTGCACCCGCCATTGCTGTTGTCTTTAAAAGGCAGTTCTGCGTTCCTCTGCCTGAATGGAGGCGTTGGGCTTTTCTTCCAGCCCCTTCACCGTCTCCTCTCCTGCTGCGCCACTTTCAGGGCTGGGGACGAGAGAATGGCTTTGCTGCCTGTGGATCTCGTCAATGCCTCCCCGCCATCGCTCCTCGCAGGAGCGTCACCATCCTCCCAGCGACATTTATTGTGGGGTCCTGCTATTCCATTTTGATCCACTGCTCTTCTCTCGCTCTTTGTTTTCTGAGCAGAGACAAACACAGCCAGCAAAAGGACTCCGGCTGTGTAGCCGCTTTCTGGATGTGGGGAGATAATAAGGGGCCAGAATGAAACCTGCTATCTTCATTTTCATTTGTGCATTTAGACCCGATAGCTCAAAATCACCGCTTTTGATCTGAATGTCTCCTGAATAGTTAATAGACTCTGAAAAGTGGGAGCTAATCTTTGGGAACCATGGTTTCTGCGGAAGTGGAGGCATTTAAGTAACGGAGCTCCAATTGTCATACATCAGAGCCTGTGAATTTCTTAATGAGCTTTCATGTGCTTGCCATCGTCACCTTTTCAACGGTAGTTTTCTGACCATCTCCCTCCTGGCCTAATATTCAACTGAGAACACGCATTCCTGGGCACAAGCACCTTCTTATAGGCTTTTTGAGGATAGCTTATTTAATCTTTGCAAAGATTTCCATCCTTTTCATTTGTTTTAAAAGCATACCTTAAACTTCTTTTCTGTGGTTTGAATCCAGCTTTCGCCCAATTCCTCCCTCTCCTTTCAAATCCCCCCATGGCTCTTTGAAGCATCTCCTGATGGGGACATAATTTTGGTTGCAAAGTGGCCCTCCTAAAACCAGAATTTGGAGCGCTTGGTTTCATTATTGCCTCGGAGAAACTGCCGACAGGCACCAAGCGCACAGCCCCAGATTCACGGCTGGCCAGTTAGAATTTCTTTTTGGGCCACAGAACCAGCATGCGTTTGTAATTGCCTGTGGGGTGACAAGCCCATTCTCTTTATCAGCTTGGCTGTCAGGCTCATATGGTGGCAGGTGACTTGGCGCAGCTGCAGTCGGGCAGATCGGTATCTCATCTGACTTGGAAACTCTCTCAGACTATAGCGAGAGGTTTTCCTAGAATGGTAGATGTCAGGGAACTGCCATCGGAGCTGGAGGCGGAGAGAAGGCTCCAGAGGGATGCCGGAGAGGGTCCCAGTAGGGAGAGAGGCAGCCCATCCGCTGGGGAAGGAAATCAGCGTAACACCAGTGGAGAAGGGGGGCAGATGGGGGAATCGGAGAGGTGGCTCCAGGACTCCTCGCCGGAGACCAGCGGGGAAAGTAAGAGTACTCCGCTGCCCACACCCTCTTTGCGCAGAAGACTTCCGCGCAGGGAGAGTTGGAGGAGACTGGGCGTCAGACAGCTTTTATGCTGGAAGAGGTTCAAGAAACGCCCACTGACGGATTCTGCCAGCGACTGAGGCAGCCACGAAGCTTGAGGCTGTCCAGACAGAAAGGGTTCAACCAGGCAACCTAGCCAGGAGTGGCAGCAACTTACGCACGAGCAACCCCTAGAACCATTACAGTAGAGTTGGAAGAGGGACCCCAAGGATCATCTAGTCCAACCCCCTTGCAATGCAGGAATCTCAGCTCAATAGAAAACAGCGCTCCCATCCTTAGACGGCAACCCTGCACCCTCTTGCTTCAGAGCAATCCCCGTTAAATTCTCTGGGGCTTTCTTCCGAATGGACGAGTGTAGGAGACAACTGTTCTTAGCTAAGAGGAGAAAGTTTTGTCTCCCAAGTTAGATTAAAAAGAATTGGACAGGATAAATATTCCCCCCCCCCTACAAAATGTGAGAGGTATCAGGACATAATAGAATGGGGGGGAAACATTTTCTCAGTTCAAAGAAGAAAAGGCAGATATGGTGTGCTTGCAGGAGGCACGCTAAAGAGGGCAGAATAATTTACTTAAAACTTGAATACAGTCACACCTTGGATCTCGGGACGCCTTGGCTCCTAAACGATTGAAACCCGGAAGTGACTGTTCTGGTTTCCGAAGGTTTTTTGGGAAGCCGAACGTCCGACGGGGCTTCCGATTGGCTGCAGGACCTTCCTGCAGCCAATTGGAAGCCACGCTTTGGTTTCTGAACCTTTTGGAAGTCGAACGGATTCTGGAATGGATTCTGTTCGACATCCAATCTGTACAGTGGTACCTCGGGTTACAAACGCTTCAGGTTACAGATACTTCAGGTTACAGATTCTGCTAACCCAGAAATAGTACCTCTTGTTAAGAACTTTGCTTCAGGATGAGAACAGAAATCGGGCTCCGGTGGCGCAGCGGCAGCAGGAGGCCCCATTAGCTAAAGTGGTGCTTCAGGTTAAGAACAGTTTCAGGTTAAGAACAGACCTCCGGAACGAATTAAGTACTTAACCCAAGGTACCACTGTACTTTGAATAGAGCAGGGGGGACAGGGCTGTCTTAAGCATATGTGGCGCCAGGGTGCAAAGATCCACCTGGCGGCCCCCCCCCCTCCCCAGGTTGCCTAGTCCCAGGCGTGCAGGAGGGCAGAGCCAGCCGGCCACCTCAGCGTCTCGCTGGCTCAGTCTCCCCCGAACTTGCAGCGCAGAGCTGCCCGCTGCGGCACTCCGACCAATGGGCTTCCCCGGACTCTGGGCCTGGCGCCCCTGAGAGCCCGGTGCCCTGCGCCCCTAGCGCCTATGGGTAAGATGGCCCTGAGGGGGGAGCAAGTTTGGCCCACAGGCCCCACATAGCCCCTCCACTGCCAGGCCATTTTGGGGGAGCCACGCCGACCCTCCACCTGACATGGTTGCATTTTGTTTGTTTTGTTTTTTAAATAATATTTATTCCAATTTTCACAAATACATAAAAAAGTTGAAAAAGACAAAATACAGTAGAGTAAGAAGGAAAAAGAAAACAAAAATAAAAATTTAAAAATACATAAAAACAGCACCCCTCCACCCCACCAACAAAAAAAGAAACAAAAAAACCCAAAAACGTTTAAAAAGAAAACACTTCCATTTTTCAAGTTCCATCTTTCGATAACTTATTTCCTCGACCTCCTCCCACCTCCCTTTTTGTATTCCAGTTATTAATTATATCAGCAAGTTCTTTCCATCTTTCACTGCTTACTCACTTATTTATCTTAATCCATTTAAACCTTATTCTCCCATCAACATCTAGAAAGTTATCCAAACTCCAGCCTAATAGACACTTACAAAAAAGAAGAAAAAACCTTAAATCTTATATCCTTAAATCCTAATATCTTATACCCTTAAATCCTAATGTCTCAAATCCTTATCTTATTTCCACTAAAGCCAAGTAAATTCATTCCACCATCTCCCAAGAGTCCTTAATCGTACAATATTATACTGAATGCTGTTTTTTTAAAAAAAAATCCCAATTTTCCCCCACCATCTCTTCCCCCTGGTTTCGGATTCTGCCAGTCTTTTCTATAAATTTTATCAGTCTTTTCTGTCGGCTCCCCTAATTCTATCAACCCGGTTCTCTTATGTCCGAGGCTCTTAAGTCTTCTCTCATGGTTGCATTTTGGGTGTTCTGGTCCTGCTGAATCTTTTGGTTTTTTATTTTTAAGCTGAAGGCCTGCAACTGTTTTAGGATTTGCACACGTAGAACTAGGGGAAGAAAGTTTTGCCGTCTTGTCTTTTCGTAGATTCGTTGGAAGTATATGATTGTCGACGAAGGCCATCGCATGAAGAACCACCACTGCAAACTCACTCAGGTGCTGAACACGCACTACGTCGCCCCCAGAAGAATCCTCCTGACGGGGACGCCCTTGCAGAACAAACTGCCAGAGCTTTGGGCTCTGCTGAATTTCCTCCTCCCCACCATTTTCAAGAGTTGCAGCACCTTTGAGCAGTGGTTCAACGCCCCTTTTGCCATGACCGGAGAAAGGGTATGATGATGATAATAATTATAATTATAATAATAATTTATTTTTTATTCCCCAGCCACCCTGGGCGGCTCCCAACAGAGAGTATTAACAGAGTATTAAAAACACGATAAAAGATCAAACATTAAAAATCTCCCTAAATGGGGCTGCTTATGGGATGTTGCTCGCTTGTTTGTATCACAACCTCTGTGAGTTTAACAATGCAAAATCTGTTTTATAAGGGGGATTATACTTTTCAGGCATACTTTCCATGTTAGCATGATGATGCTAGCCTTTTTAAATTACGTTTTTAAAAACCCCTCTAAATAAACTCTTCGGATTCTCAGTTTGCTAAACCATAAAGATATATGCTACAGATCGAACAGTGCAATTTTGGTTCTTTTTTTAAAAAAACAACCATACATTTCATTTTTTCGTCGTACGCTTTCCTGCAGGTGGATTTAAACGAGGAAGAGACTATTCTGATCATCCGGCGCCTCCACAAAGTTCTCCGCCCTTTCTTGTTACGGAGGCTGAAGAAAGAGGTCGAATCTCAGCTGCCAGAAAAGGTTTGTGGAAGAGGGAAGACCTCCTGAAGTTTTCTAATGTTCTGTATTAAATCCAAAATTCACAAAATGAGCAGCAAAAACATACCATATTTTTCGCTCTATAGGACGCTCCGTACCATAGGATGCACCTTGTTTTAGAGGGGGAGAACAAGGGAAAAAAATTTCTCCCCCTCTCTGCTCAGCGCCCCATTTCAGCGAAGCAGCAGGAGAAACGGAGCACCTTCCATTTCGCCTCCCGCTTGGCTGAAGGGGCGCCACGCCGCTCTCCCTCTCTGCTGAAGCCAGGAGACTCTTGCTCTCCTGGCTTCAGCGAAAGGAACCCGAAGCCTGCGGAGCACAGCGGGAACTCGCGCTGCACTCCGCAGGCTTCAGGCGGCTTTCCCTGAAGCCTGGAGAGCGAGAACAACGCAAAGCCTCCGGAGCGCAGAGGGAGCGCTCCCTCTGCGCTTCGGAGGCTTCGCGTTGCTATCGCTGAAGCCAGGGAGCCTGTATTCGCTCCATAGGACGCACACACATTTCCCCTTAACTTTTGGAGGGGAAAAAGTGTGTCTTATAGAGCGAAAAGTACGGTATCTCTGAAGACAAAGACTAATTGAGCTTGGTTGGCTCTGAATCTTGCCTTGTTTCCCCCTTCTGTGTTGTGAGCACAGAGAATATCAGGGGCAGAAAAATGAGCAAGATCTGAGCCTGTCCGCATTGCCCAGGGTCCAGTAGTCATGGAATCTGTATCTACAGAATCACCTTTTCCTAAAATCACAGTAATTTCTATTGGTCTCCATTGCTGTCTTTTGCTGTGTGCTCCCTTTGCACCTCTGCCTATTCTGTAACTCTCTTCATTAATAACGTAGAATAAGCCTCCTTTTCACAGATTGCACCCAAGGCAATACGAGATAAAAAAAAGCCTTCTGATCTCCCCAGGGCATCATCTAATGCTTTCACAACTCAGATTTCCCCCCAGTGTCAAGACTTGTGAGATCAAGAGTGAAGAGGCTTCAGGCTTGTGGAATCTGCTGTGACCCTGGCTTTAAACAACTGGAAATAGGTTCAAAAGAAATGGATCTGGAACTTTAGAACTCTTAAGTCAGGAGCCCACAGTCCCACAGAAAAACCCATTCCTAGTTGCCTCCTCTCTACAGACTGCCTTTATTTCAGTGGTATAATTTAAGGGGGAAGTCATTTGGTTGTTGGCGTTGTTATGTGATTAGGAGTCCTTGCTGATCTCCTGCAAATCACCTAGAAAATCTATATTCTGCCCACCCCTGCCTTAAAGCAGATCTGGGCAGAAGAGGGCAGAAATGGATCTGCTGTTCAGTCGCTTGGCGATTTGCAGTATATCTGCAGGGATTTCTGATGGTGTAGTTGTTTAACGATAGCAGCAACAAAATGGCTCCACCATCAGCTAAATTATGCTGCTAAAGTGAAAAAATCTCCAGGTAACCAGATTTGCCTGGTCAGTTCTGGTTCTCCTCTGCGCTGGGCTTTGGCAGATGAATCTTGGGTTTCTACTAGATCAAGTAGATCCCGTAAGCTTGAAGTCTTTCCAACTCTGTCTTGTGGCTTACGGTGCCATTGTAGTCAGACATTTAGAGATAACGTGAGATTCTCGCCAGGGCACGAGGCGTTTCCATTACTCTGAATTTTTGAGAGTGACACCTTACTTGCTCCTCTCAGGTGGAATATGTGATCAAGTGTGACATGTCGGCTCTCCAGAAGATCTTGTACCGCCACATGCAAGCCAAAGGGATCCTCCTCACAGACGGCTCGGAGAAGGACAAGAAGGTGAGCAGATTACAAGAGAGGTCCACTCTCTCTCTTTTTTTAAAATGATATTTATTAAAGGTTTTATAGTTACAGGAAAAAAGAAAAAGACAGTGTATGTGTGTGTGTGTGTGTGTGTGTGTGTGTATAGAAAATAAAGAAATTAAGAGATAATACATCAAAAATAAAAGAGAGAGAAAAAAACAATACATCCACACAAGAAAAAGCAAAAACATTTAAAAACACACCCATTTTCATATCTTTATCTTTCAATGACTTATTTCCTCGACCTCCTCCCACCTCCCATTTTTGTATTCCAGTTAATAATTAAATCAGCAAATCCTTTCCATCTTTCACTGCTTTCTATCGTTTAATTATCTTAATTTATTTTAACCTTTTCTTACCATCAAAATCTTAAAATGGTACTATCTATACTTAAATCCTTATCACATTTCTACTAAAGTCATATAATTTCATTCCACCATTTCCCAACATTCCTTAATTATGCTATATTACTCTGAATAAAAGAGAGGTCCACTCTCTTTCCCAGAGCAACCCTATCCCTGATCAGCTGTGTGACCCGAAGAAGTCAACGGGAAGCCTTTGTGGGTCCTCCCCACCCCTGGCCAGTCAGGGCTTGGGAGAGGGGGTGGGAGGGTGATTTGTACATTTCCCAGTACTCCCAGTACGTTTCCAAGCACAATTCAGAGTGTTGGTGCTGACCTTGAAAGCTCTAAACAGCCTCGGCCCAGTAGACCTGAAGGAGCGTCTCCACCCCCATCGTTCTGCCTGAGGTCCAGCGCTGAGGGCCTTCTGGCGGTTCCCTCATTGCAAGAAGCAAAGCTACAGGGAACCAGGCAGAGGGCCTTCTCGGTAGTGGCGCCTGCCCTGTGGAACGCCCTCCCATCAGATGTCAAGGAGATAAACAACTACCTGACATTCAGAAGACATCTTAAGGCAGCCCTGTTCAGGGAAGTTTTTAATGTGTGACATCTTAGTGTATTTTTGGTCTTTGTGGAAGCCGCCCAGAGTGCCTGGGGAAACCCAGCCAGATGGGCAGGGTACAAATAATAAATTATTATCATTATTATTGTAGGCACTTCTCTGCTGGCAAACAGGATCATGGCCAGCGGTGGGGGGGCGGTGGTAGAGGAGGGGCTTTACCCAACTGGAAGGAATCACCCAACTGGAAGGAAAGGTCCCTGCTGTTAGTGGCCAGTCATAGGGCTGG
Source organism: Podarcis tiliguerta (assembly GCF_965153285.1). Taxonomy (NCBI): domain Eukaryota; kingdom Metazoa; phylum Chordata; class Lepidosauria; order Squamata; family Lacertidae; genus Podarcis; species Podarcis tiliguerta. The sequence goes on from NC_139550.1 coordinate 27,874,556, forward strand.
GCGATACCTGGTTTTCAACATTGTGATCTTTCACCAGCTAAACATTGCGATATACCGATATATCACCATGTCGGAAATAAGGATGGAGCTATGTAGAGGCATTGGCTGGCTTCACGGTTTTCCCCGCATCGTGATTTTTGCCGGCGCCAGGTTCAGGGGAGAACTGAGCTGGCAGAGTTAACGAGAGGAATCGAGAGAAGCTCTGGCGGTTTTTCCTGCATCGTGATCTTTGCTTGGAACATACATGCATCACAATTCGTGATATATTGCCAGGTCAAGAATTACGAATCCGACACAGTGGAACCTCGGTTGTCAGACGTAATCTGTTCCGTAAACCATTCGACTTCCAAAACGTTCAACAACCGAGGCACAGTTTTGAAAAATGTAGAAACAGACCGCGGAAGCCTTTCGACTTGCGAGACACGTTCAAAAACGGAAGCATTTGGTTGTTGGCATTCGGGTTCCGAATTGTTCGGATTTCGAAGCGTTCGACAGCCGAGGTTCCACTGTATCACAATATGGACTTCAGACTGGTTCTGGGTGATATATCAAGATATCGCCCAGCCCTAGCCAGTAGAAAGCCCCGAAATGCAGGACGTGGCAGGATGGGATGCTGGGAAATTTGGATCCAGTAGATCTGATGCGTGGAGCCCTTAGCCAGCCAGCCTGGGGCTAATGTAGCTTTCTTTTTTTTAAATGCTTTCCTATCCTGGCTGGGGCAAGCCAGCAGGACTCACTATGTCCCACGTAGGACCAGTCTGGATAGTTGGCCTTGGTGAAGATTTGACGTTTTCATCCCCAAAAAGTTTTTGATTTGAGTTTCTACTGAAATGAGGCTGCATTTTAATGTTGTATTTTAATCTTGTTTTAAGTTGTATTTTGATCAATTGTTTTTATACCTGGTGTTAGGTGCCCTGAGCCCGGTCTTGGCTGGGGAAGGCGGAGTTTAAATAAATATTATTATTATTATTATTATTATTATTATTATTATTATTATTATTATTATGTTCCTGTGCCTCAGTGCCTCCTAGTCACAGTTTGGACATCTCCTGGCAGATTTCATTATATCCCAGGAGCAGGTTTTCAGAATAGCTGGAACATTGGAGTGCTTTGAAACCCCCCCAGCTCATGTTAACTAACATGAAATAGGAGTCTGGGATATTTAGGGGCCTAAATTGTGTCTCCTGTGTTGCATGGTCTGCCAAGTTTTGTGGGATCTTCCCCGATTTCCACTGGACTTTGTGACTTCTCATCTGTTCCTTCCTCAGGGAAAAGGAGGCGCCAAGACTCTAATGAACACCATCATGCAATTAAGAAAGATCTGCAATCACCCCTATATGTTTCAGCACATTGAGGTGAGTCAACGTCGCTCCTTTGTTATCTCAGGGGTTAATGGGATAGAGGAGACTTGGACTTTGTTCTTTCTGGTTTTAAATTATTCTGTGTAGGGCAGAGCGAAAGGGGGAAGCCCCCAGGATGTGGAAAAACAGCCTCTTTAGGGAACTTGGGGCGGGGGGGAGAAATATGTTTTTAAAAAACCAAAATGCCAGCAATAAAAGGAGGCAAAAGTGTTTGTCCCTCATATGAGGAGGAATTTTTCAGGCCCAGACACTGATCTTATGTTGCCTCACAGAGTAGTATTTATCCCATTGGAATGTAAACCCCCCCCCCCCCCCGCAATGGCTTGGCAAGGTTTACCTCACCTGGGACAGTTTACTCTGGTGGAGATCCCTCCGTAGGCCGGATCGCGTGCGCGCCCCCGCTATTTTTAGCGCCTGCGTCTTAACAGACGCAATTTCTGGCCCCTGTGTCTGCGCAGATGTCATTTTTGGCGTCTGCGATTTCTGGTGCCACGGAAGCGAGTTCCCACGCTGCGCCAGTTTAGCGCAGCATGCAGGGACTTGCTGAGTGGGCGGCTCGGTTCGTGGGCGGCTTGTGGGCCAGTTAAACTACCCCCGTGGGCCGCTTTTGGCCCAAGGGCCTTAGGTTGCTGATCCCTGCTCTACAACCTTGCAGCAAGGTCTACTCAGAACAGGTTTCACTGATGATCCGACATGCATTGGAACCACGAAACAATGCGCAAAGCTTGTTTTTGAGGATTGTCTAAGGAATCTTTTGCCTGTAACTGCATTTGTGGATCTTTCCCATAACCTAGAGTCATGTGCCACCCTGAATGATACAAAATATATTTCATCTTCTTTTAGCTTAATTGTTTTTAAAAGGTTCATTTTTATACACCATTTGCAAAGGAATGTTCAGGCAAGATTTAATCTTATTAACGTGCTATTTTATGTAAGGCATATACATATTGGTACATACTGAAATTTTTCATACTTTATTAAGATGACATGCTGTGTTACAATATAAGCTTTTCATTGGCTCTTTATTTACCAATCAATCCATTTCAATAAGTTGCAAGTAGCTTGCCAGTTGATTGACATCAGAGAAGTATGTTTATTACAATGTGGTCTATACAGTAATAAGAGAAATGCCATTTTAAAAATCGGTTATTTTAACTAGCACCACCAACCTAGGTTTATGAGTTTAGAAAGAGTTATGTCGTGTTGAGTAATTGGCTGTTCTCCATTTGCAGGAATCCTTTGCAGAACATTTGGGCTATTCAAATGGTGTCATCAATGGGTAACTATTATTTTTTACCTCCTAGAACTTGTCATCACAGAATCTTTTAGAGTTTAAGTGTTTAGATAGTTGCTTGGCTTTAGGTTGGACCTTTTCCCTTTCTGGAGTTTGTGTAGGGTTTGGGGAAGTAATCCCTGGGCACCCTAATATCTGAGAAGAAACCACACATGGTTCGTTTTCCGCGGTCCATACCAAACGTTCCGTTTAACAGCCTATAGGCGAGAAGTAGGATGTGCATAGAAATCGGGATGCCATCGGCACTGCTAATTGCATGTGCAAATGTCGCCTTGTTAATATTTATTATCCAGCCTTTTCTCTTCACAGCGCTGAGCTTTATCGGGCTTCGGGGAAGTTTGAGCTTCTCGATCGAATTCTGCCAAAGCTGCGAGCCACCAACCACCGCGTCCTCCTCTTCTGTCAAATGACGTCCCTCATGACCATCATGGAAGACTATTTTGCTTTTCGGAATTTTGCTTACCTGCGACTTGACGGTAATGTTCCAAAGTGAAAGGAGCTTGGGAAATAAATGAGGGGCGCCTTGTGATCTTGAGGCCAGGGGCTCCCGCTCTCAAACCCCTGTTTCTCCCCACCTCCAGGGCACTGAGAAGGTGTTCCCTTCCTTCACATCCGTAGCAGTGCCAGCTGCCAGCCAGAAAGTTCCTTGTTTATATCTCGCCTCAGCCACAGTGTGGTTAAGACAAGCCGCTCTTGCAACTAACTCCCTTGTCTGTATGATGTGGAGAAGAATACTTCTCTGACTTACTGGAAATGCAACTCTGAGTCAAGGCATTTTCAAGCCCTTCCAGTACTGACTCCAGTCCTTTGCAGTCTTTGTCCAAGGTGGACAAAGCTCTCCTCTTGAACTTTTTAGCTCTCCTCTTGGACCTTTTCCTCTTTTGTACAGTGGTACCTCTAGTTACAGGGACGCGGGTGGTGCTGTGGGTTAAACCACAGAGCCTAGGACTTGCCAATTAGAAGGTCGGCGGTTCGAATCCCCGTGACGGGGTGAGCTCCCGTTGCTCAGTCCCAGCTCCTGCCAACCTAGCAGTTCGAAAGCACTTCAAAGTGCAAGTAGATAAATAGGTACCGCTCCGGCGGGAAGGTAAACGGCGTTTCCGTGCGCTGCTCTGGTTCGCCAGAAGCGGCTTAGTCATGCTGGCCACATGACCCGGAAGCTGTATGCCGGCTCCCTCCGCCAATAAAGCGAGATGAGTGCCGCAACCCCAGAGTCGGTCACAACTGGACCTAATGGTCAGGGGTCCCTGATGCCACCTGATGGATGGGCGCCCACTGAACCAGGTGAGTCCCAGCGGGTTTGTTTCCAGCACGATATCCAGATTATGTTATGGGACCAAGCTGAAAGTGTGCACTCAGTTCGCTGGAGAAACACTCTAGTCCATTGATGGAAATCAGTTTATCTGGGTATTCCTCTCATCTGGTCCAATTCAGATCATAGAAGGGACCCCCAAGGGACATCCAGTCCAGCCCCCAGCAATGCAGGAATCTTATGCCCAATGTGGGATTCGAACCCACAACCCAGAGATGAAGAGTCTCATGCTGCACCAGCTGAGCTATCCCAGCGATGTTTAAGAAGCCATAGTCCTTAACACTAATTTCCCATGAGATTTTTTTTATAAAAAAAATTGAAGTTAACTCAGAAGTTAAAGTAATTTGCTTCCAAAATCTGTCTATTTTAGCATTATTTTTACCTAAAATAATGGGCGAAGTAGAGCTTGTAAATGAATTCTTCTGCAGAAATATGATAAGTTAATGTGATTTTAAAAATTAATCGCACTCCAAATCGCATGCACGCTTGTTTTTCTCTTGGGATGAGTTACTTCACTAAAGAGACTTTTTTTACCCCCTAAGTATGTAGATATACAGTGGTACCTCGGGTTAAGTACTTAATGCGTTCCGGAGGTCTATTCTTAACCTGAAACTGTTCTTAACCTGAAGCACCACTTTAGCTAATGGGGCCTCCCGCTGCTGCCGTGCCGCCAGAGCACGATTTCTGTTCTCATCCTGAAGCAAAGTTCTTAACCCAAGGTACTATTTCTGGGTTAGCGGAGTATGTAACCTGAAGCCTATGTAACCCGAGGTACCACTGTATAAATATGTATCAGTGAATTTCAGAGCATTCTCCCTTTACCTTTAGCATCAATCGCCTCTGTCTGTGACTGAAATTGAAATGTTCAGTCTTTATATATTATTAGAAGAACATACTTAGCAAAACAAAATACTTCTAGATAAGCAGCAGTTTGAGCCTTCTAATTAAAAGGTAATCCAAGGCTTCAGTAATATTAAATGCTTTGATCCCAAATGTTTTTGCTTAGCAGTCAACCTCATTTTTTCAGTAACATCACTTCAAAGTAAATGGCTCAGGATCACAGTCAAAACTGGGTGGGTTTTTTAAAATAAAAAAAATTAGAATAGCAGATGATAGTTCATCAGTACAAAATGACAAAATGCAGAATTCTGCAACTAGAACAAAGTAAATAATCACACAAGCATTTATACATTATTTTTTCCTATCCCACCATTTGGCTTTATGAATTGAATGACCCATAGCAGATAAGATCTCATACAACATACACACCATTAAATGCTCCTGCAATTTTCCTTTTTTCAGAGCCTTACAGAAGTTGGTGTCTTTGCTCCTTCCGGTTCCCCTGGAGTCCTGATAACGCTGCAAATAACAATATTTGTGCCAATGCTGGTGGTGTTTATTATAGCCGTTTATACAGACAGCTGGAGCTACAGTGGCTTGTGCTGGTTTTGAACCCTATAAAAGGACCCTGGCAAGAGAAAGGAGAATTACAGAGGACATCATCGCCTGGAGATGCTTTGCAATGACATATGCTTTTTTGCCCGCTCCTCTTTTCAGGGACGACGAAATCGGAAGACCGGGCAGCCCTGCTAAAGAAGTTCAATGAGCCCAATTCCCAGTATTTCATCTTTCTGTTGAGCACGAGGGCTGGAGGGCTGGGCTTGAACCTCCAGGCAGCGGATACCGTCATTATTTTCGACAGCGACTGGAATCCCCACCAGGTTATTTACAGACTACAATTTCTTCTTCTTCTTCTTCAAATAACTTGTTATTAGTTCTTACACATATAAGGGACACGGGTGATGCTGTGGGTTAAACCACAGAGCCTAGGACTTGTCGATCAGAAGGTCGGCAGTTCGAATCCCCGCGTCGGGGAGCTCCCGTTGCTCGGTCCCTGCTCCTGCCAACCTAGCAGTTCGAAAGCACGTCAAAGTGCAAGTAGATAAATAGGTACCACACCGGCAGGAAGGTAAATGGCGTTTCCGTGCACTGCTCTGGTTCGCCAGAAGCGGCTTAGTCATGCTGGCCACATGACCCAGAAAAACTGCAGACAGATGTTGGCTCCCTCGGCCAATAAAGCGAGATGAGCGCTGCAACCCCAGAGTCTGTCACAACTGGACCTAATGGTCAGGGGTTCCTTTCCCTTTACACATAGTTTCCAGCATAACATACTTTTAAACATCATTTTGAAATATTGGGCTATCACAGCCTAAGACAGGGGTCAGCAAACTTTTTCAGCAGGGGGCCAGTCCACTGTCCCTCAAACTTTGTGGGGGGCTGGACTATATTTTTTTGCGGGGGGAGGGGAATGAACGAATTCCTATGCCCCACAAATAACCCAAAGATGCATTTTAAATAAAAGCACACATTCTACTCATGTAAAAACACGCCGATTCCTTTACCGTCCGTGGGCTGGATTTAGAAGGCAATGGGGCTGGATCCGGCCCCCAGGCCTTAGTTTGCCTGCCCATGGCCTAAGACTTCCTTCAACCTCGACTGTGGTTTTCTAAAGTTCATCAGTTTCTCTTGCCACTCTTCTTTAGCTGGTATTTCTTCTTGTTTCCATCTTTGGGTCTTCATTTGTTACACAAAGAAACCGTTCCCTTAGCCATTAATTTTTTTGCGGCCATTGTCACATATAAGAACAATTCCCTTGCACTTTTTCGGATATCGGAGACAAGTATCCCAAGAAGAAAGGCCTCTGGTTGTTGGGGTTTTTTGTAAACATGATCTTACGCAATTTTTTTTAAATTTTTTTTTTAGTTCCATAGATATTTCATCCCACAATTCCTTAATTTTTCTGCAAGTCCACCACATGTGCCGCATCAAATTGGAAAGGAGAAAAAGTACCCTCAAAATTGGAGTGGCAACAAAAACTAATGGCGTAGCTATCAGGAAGAATAAGAGACCATGCAGATCGAGTATTTTTCAATAAATGGGGTTTATTTAAAAGTTACATAAAAGATTGCAACAATATAAAATCTGTGGCAGCCTTTGAATAGCTTCTGTTACACACCGAACAGGTTAAAGAAAGTACAGTATCTTGGCTAAGCAATTATTTTAAACAGACACAAACAGTGAATTAAATAAATACACATTTAAAGCTAGATGGAGCTGGCGAGAAGTCAATGGAGCTAGAAGAAGACTGTGATAAAGTGTAATAGATATTGACAATTCTTTGGTGTTTATCTGTTATGGTTAATTCTGAATTTGTGTTACTATTTTTAAAGTTCAATAAAGTAAATTAAAAGCTAAAGAAAAAGAAACCATTCCCTTTGCCAATTGCATCTGTTAGTGGAGGGCTGCTCTGCTTTGAGATACGATGCTGCCTTTGGCCAGCAGGGAGGTCTTAGGGGTGAAAAGTTCCTGGGAATCTTGGCCTGGGATCCTACCTAGCTGCTCCTGCAATCTCTTCTGCCAGAGGAAGATTTTTTGGCTCCCCTTTGAAAATGTCGCTGCCGACCTCTAGATAAGGAGGGTTCGGTATTAGCGCTGACAGTTGCCCAAAGTACAGTGCAGAAACGGATTGGCAGATGAGACAGGCGGGTCGCTGTTGCTTCCTGGGAGCAGGAAAGTCAGGGCAGTGGGGACGTCGGTGGGGTGCAAACGCCCCCAGGAGCATTGCCCTATTGGGAGGTCAAAAAACCCCCCCAGAACAGATGGGGGGCACAGGGAGAAGAGAAGAAGCCCCACTGCACACTGCCAGGTCGACTTCCATGGATACAGCCCCTGGTCTCGAAAGGGCAAAGCGGACATTTCTTAAAAGAGTGGGAGCTCAAATTATTAGGGAACCAGAATTGGATTATTTGTTCACCCATCTTAGGAGAGGGCAGGTGTTGGCACCACACAGCCGGTGAAATGAACTCTATCCCAAATGCACATTTCACTTAAATGCCAAAACACATGAATTTCATGAAATATATTTTATTTTGGAGCCGCCCTGAGTGGCTGGGGAAACCCAGCCAGATGGGCAGGGTATCAATAATAAATTATTATTGTATTTATTATTGTATTTATTTCGTTAAATAAGCCATGCTTCTCTCATATAATCCTGTGCACCGAAAGCTTAAAGTTTAAGCAGTTTCTGAATTTGGCACTGTGGCTTGTCATCTTTAGCCTTTGATCTTTATAGGTTTATGTATATGTAAAACTGTGGCTTCGTTTTGCTTCAGCCAGCCCCCTCTCCCGGGACTAATCCGTTCCACGCAATGTGTTTTCCACAGGACTTGCAGGCACAAGACAGAGCCCACCGCATCGGGCAGCAGAACGAAGTCCGCGTCCTGCGACTCTGCACCGTCAACAGCGTGGAAGAGAAGATCCTTGCCGCTGCCAAGTACAAGTTGAACGTGGATCAGAAGGTTATTCAAGCCGGCATGTTTGACCAGAAGTCCTCCAGCCACGAACGGAGGGCTTTTCTCCAGGCCATATTGGAGCACGAAGAAGAAAACGAGGTAGTCTGCAAGCTTGTTTTAAGCCTTGAAAATTTAAGATTGCATTCCCCTCTCCCCCACTTCCAGGATCGAATGCTCATGGTGTTATTGGCTATGTCTACTCTAAAACCAGGACGCGGGTGGCGCTGTGGGTTAAACCACAGAGCCTAGGACTTGCCGATTAGAAGGTCGGTGGTTTAAATCCCCATGACGGGGTGAGCTCCCGTTGCTCAGTCCCTGCTCCTGCCAACCTAGCAGTTCGAAAGCACGTCAAAGTGCAAGTAGATAAATAGGTACCGCTCCAGCGGGAAGGTAAACGGCGTTTCCATGCACTGCTCTGGTTCGCCGGAAGCAGCTCAGTCATGCTGGCCACAAGACCCAGAAGCTGTACGCCGGCTACCTCGGCCAATAAAGCGAGATGAGCGCCGCAACCCCAGAGTCAGTCACGACTGGACCTAATAGTCAGGGGTCCCTTTACCTTTACCTTACTCTAAAACCATGTGCCCAGGCAGTCTGAACTCTGTGGCCAGCATTAATTACCCAAGCCAAGCGAAATTGCATAGTTTGTCCTGCTTTGCATATTTGGGCATGCATATTTGCATAATTGATGCTGGTCATAGGAAGGGAAAGGAGATACGCGTTGGAAATGACAGCCATCCCTCTGGCTTCTGAAATAGCAGCAGCAGGCATTATTGACCTCATGCTTTTGTGGCCACGTTTGCAGCCATAAATGCTACTAACTTGATGAAAATGTTGTTTTGAGAGAAAGGATGCTAGCAAAGATTCCTAGCCTGAAAGCTGAATTCTGCACTGAATATGCATTCGTGTATAGATAAGACGGACAAATTAATTCTAGGGGCAAAATACATTTTTTTCCTTTCAGTAAAGTACCTCAGGGCTGAAATAAGCATGTTGCTTCTTAGCGGCTGATCAGATTATTTCTATATAAAATGAAATATTGTAATTTTGAATGTGTCTCCAAAATTGCTCAGATCCAGGCATACTTATATGATTCAGAATCATGACTTTACAAATGATAAGGACCAGGAATTGCTGGAAAATCCGGCTACGTATTTTTTAAAACCTTGTTTTGAATCCAGTGGCTGCTCATGGGAACATTTTATGGAACCACTTACGTTGTTGAATTGTTGACTCTGAACAAAAGCCTTGCATACACGTTGCAGAAATCCCTCTCTCTCCGTTTTTCCCTTTCCCAAAGCACCACTTTCTGATCATGAGTAGATTCCTTCTCTGTATCTCTTTCGTTTTTGTCATCCTACTGGCCCGATCCCCATGTGGTGCTTTTATAAAGTCCAGAAAGGGAGAGGCAATAATGGGAATTTCTGATAGGATGCTGTGATGGGCACACGCATCATCCCTCAGGGAGACCTACTATGCCAGCCTTTGCCAACGGGGCGCCCTCCAGATGGGGTGAACAGCTGTTCCGAATGGGGCTGGTGGGAAACAGATGGCAGGCATCACATTGGCGGACGCTAATTGTGTTATGGGGGGGGGTATCCTTTTTAGCATCATCTCACTTTTTAAAAATATTACATTATTTAAATAATAAAATTTGGCTTCAGTTGAGAATCCTGCATTGCAGGGGTTGGACTACATGGCCCTTAGGGGTCCCTTTGTGTTTCAATCAGCTGATCAGCAGAAATGGAAGCCCTTTCCCTTCTCCTGGGAGTGGCCTTGGGGGGGGGGGATAGACGGGAGACTCTCCCAGCCTCCCCTGCCAGCGCTGCCACCCACTCAGCTTAAATGGCAGGGGGAGACTGTTTTGAACGGCGTTTGGCTGCCTTAAAGCCCTTGGCTCCCTCCCTTCCCCTTGAAGATCTCGGCGAGACTGAGAACTTGGAAGCAAGGAGGGAGACTCACAACGGCTTTCATGAGACTTTCTCACTTTCCTTTTAAGTCCCTGAGATTGGGAGCTTAAAAGGAGGGGGGGGCTTCCAGAAGCCTTTGCAAGTTTCCCCTCCCTCCTCCATCAATGTCAGAGCACAAGGGGGTTTGACGGGGGGGGGGGGCTGTCCGCCTCTCAAATTTGGCCCCCCAGGCAGATACTAATAAGCAGGGACGCGCTGTGGTCTGAACCACTGAGCCTCTTGGGCTTGCCGATCGGAAGGTCGGCAGTTCGAATCCCTGCAATGGAGTGAGCTCCCGTTGCTCTGTCCCAGCTCCTGAGTACCTAGCAGTTCAAAAGCATGCCAGTGCAAGTAGATAAATAGGTACCACTGTGGCGGGAAGGTAAACAGCGTTTCCGTGCGCTCTGGTTTCCATCGCGGTGTCCCATTGCGCCAGAAGCGGTTTAGTCCTGCTGGCCACATGACCTGGAAAGCTGTCTGCGGTCAGATGCCGGTCCCTCGGCCTGAAAGCAAGATGAGCGCTGTAACCCCATAGTCACCTTTGACTGGACTTAACCGTCCAGGGGTCCTTTTCCTCCCCCACTTTTTTCTTTTTTTCTTTTTACTAATAAGCACCTGGCTAATGGAGCCAGAAAGAATTCCCTTCTCTTAGCCTGCCTGGTTCTGCAGTTCTTTGGGTCCAAGCCAAAGGGGCTGCAATGAAGACTAATCTGCCACATTTTTTGCGTGTCTTTGCCCCTTCCCCAAGCCCTCTCCTGTCCCTGCCGTATTTTGCCAGATAGCCATTCCGTGAGCGACAGTGCAGTCTTCCTGCTGTCTATACAGAAGTCTGTGCACTTGCTCGGGAGCAGTGGCGCTGTGCGTGTCGGAGCAGAGCTATGGCAATGACCTCCTGGCCAGGGCATAGCAGCTGCCCAGCTGGGCTGGGGCAGGGTGGGTGCGCTATTGAAGGCAGGCAGGTGCACCTGCAGGAAGGCCACTGGCTCACCTGAATGGCTGCCGCCTCGTTCCCCCCCCCTTTCCACCCAGGTAAGCAGCAGTGAGGGGAGGGCATCTCTGCCCCCCAACACATGCCACTGCTGCTTGGGAATAAATCCAGTTGAACTTGAACTTCCTTCTGAACAAATATGCAGGTTTTCAATATACTTCCTACGAAGGAAGACCAGAAATTGTATTAAATTACCAAAAATAAATAAATACATCATTGTAAAATTCAGAACAATTTTCTTTCTATAGGCTTCCATTATTTCTTGCATATGGTTTGCGGTTGTTCAGACTGGGCAAATCGACAGATGCTTTTTACACATGTCTCATTAATGTCTGTGCCTCTTGTGGTGGGTGCATTCCTGTAAATTCTGTGATTTTTTCTTCTCTCCTGCAGGAAGAGGATGAAGTTCCCGATGATGAGACTCTGAATCAGATGATTGCGCGGCGCGAAGAGGAATTCGATCTTTTCATGGTAATGATACCATACAATCCTACTTTAAATCTTCCTTCCTTTGATTCCCTTTGCAGCTCACTTCCTAGCCTAGTGGTAGAGTTCTGCTTCAGTACTTTTTGAAATTCTGAAGATAGGGAATGTTGGCACTGTCTGGGCCAAAGACCTTTTCTCCTTTCTGGAGCATCCTTTTCCATAAATGCACCCTCCTCGATAATGGCCTTTTCAGGGGCCAGCGAAGGTTTGCACAGTCCCCTTTGGTTCACTTGAAATCATAATAATATAATAATAATTTATTATCCATACCCTGCACATCTGGCTGGGTTTCCCCAGCCACTCTGGGCAGCTTCCAGCAAAATGTTACAAAACAATAATTCATCAAATATTAAAAAATTCTCTAAACAAGGCTGCCTTCAGATGTCTTCTAAAAGTCAGATAGTTGTTTATTTCCTTGACATCTGATGGGAGGGCATTCCACAGGGCGGGCGCCACCACGGAGAAGGCCCTCTACCTGGTTCCCTGTAACCTCACTTCTTGCAATGATGGAACCGCCAGAAGGCCCTCGAAGCTGGACCTCAGTGTCTGGGCTGAACGATGGGGGTGGAGACACTCCTTCAGGTCTACTGGGCTGAGGCCGTTTAGGGCTTTCAAGGTCAGCACCAATACTTTGAATTGTGCTCGGAAATGTACTGGGAGCCAGTGTAGGTCTTTCAAGACCGGTGTTATGTGGTCTCGGGGGCCGCTCCCAGTCCCCAATCTAGCTGCCACATTCTGGATTAGTTGCAGTTTCCGGGTCACCTTCAAAGGTAGCTCCACGTTGAGCACATGGCAGTAGTCCACGCAGGAGATAATGGTGCAGCCATGGTTGAAAATACATCACATGAACTTGTAAAGTTGTAAATTCTGGTAGGTAGTTGTGTTAGTCTGACGCAATAGATAGATGATAGATAGATAGATAGATAGATAGATAGTCCAGTAGCACCTTAGAGACCAACTAAGTTCGTTCTTGGTATAAGCTTTCGTGTGCATCTGAAGAAGTGTGCATGCAGACGAAAGCTTATACCAAGAACGAACTTATTTGGTCTCTAAGATGCTACTGGACAATTTTTTTAGTAAAGTTGTGTTCCTGTTCTGAGAATTGAGCCCCTGTGTTGCCCAGTATGGAGGGAAATGAATGGATCTGAATCTGCCGCGATCTCCAAATTTTTTGCTGATGAACCAGATGAGTTGTTCTTTGTTCCTTCCTACAAAACCAGTATGAAACATGCTCAGTGGACTGACTCAAAGTCTTGGAGGGGCTGCCTTTCCCCCGGTGTGCCACAAGAGGCTGCTGTTGCGCCTGCTCGGCTGATAATCCAACTGGTCGCTCCTCTTCGCCTTTCCTGCCCCTGTCCCTTTCCGTTGCTTCTCCGCCACAGATCTGGGGAAATGAAAGCAAGCAGCTGCTGCTGCGTCCAGAAAGAGTGTTTCACTGCAAGAATAGCTATCGGTGGCTGTTTGTTTGCCGCCCTTATCTGGCAGCAGTCAAGGCTGCGTACAAATTAAGCTGCACAACAAAAATCACTAAATCAGAACAATGGACACAGCGCATTTTTAAAAGCCACCTTTTTCAGACAGCAAAAATGAAGGAACGCTTTTGGGTTGTATCATTGTGCAGAACGTTAGGAGGGGCTAAGAGCAGTGGATTTATAACAATGGATAAGAATCAGGGAATTGGCCATATTCACGAACCAAGGAAGGGAAGGGGCTGGGAGGCCAGTCAAAGAGCAGGAGCGCAAATGATTACAGTCAATCTCACAGCACGGGCATCTTAAAAGCTATATCTGGCATTTGGGGTACCTGCAAGCTCCCCGTACCCTTGAGTGTAGCATCTCAAATTTCCTAACCTGTGTATGGCATCACTACGCTGTTGGGGCTGAGGCAAATAAAATGGTCTTTCTCCCCCAAAACCACTTCTTTCCTGCCTCCCTTCCGTGAAATGAGCCTGCAAGCTCCTTTTGAAACAAAACGACCTAGCTCCCTCTGCCTTCCTTTTGAAGGGCCAACATTATGGTGACGTTAAGCAGAGTTGTTGTTGTTGTTTAGTCGTGTCCGACTCTTCATGACCCCATGGACCAGATCACGCCAGGCACTTCTGTCTTCCCCTGCTTCCCGCAGTTTGGTCAAACTCATGTTGGTAGCTTCGTGAACACCGTCCAACCATCTTGTCCTCTGTCGTCCCCTTCTCCTTGTGCCCTCCATCTTTCCCAACATCAGGGTCTTTTCCAGGGAGTCTTCTCTTCTCATGAGGTGGCCAAAGTCTTGGAGCCTCAGCTTCAGAATCTGTCCTTCCAGTGAGCACTCAGGGCTGATTTCCTTCAGAATGGATAGGTTTGCTCTTCTTGCAGTCCATGGGACTCTCTAGAGTCTCCTCCAGCACCATAATTCAAAAGCATCAATTCTTCGGCGATCAGTCTTCTTCATGGTCCAGCTCTCACTTCCATACATCACTACTGGGAAAACCATAGCTTGAACTATACGGACCTTTGTTGGCAAGGCGATGTCTCTGCTTTTTAAGATGCTGTAAGCAGAGTTACAGGGCAGTAATACAGACCCACTGACATAAAAACATAGGTAATTAGAAGTACCCATGTTTAAAATCATAGAGATACCCAGCACCCACACATATTTTGCGTGCCTCACCTTTCTCATGGGCTAAACTCATATTACCATAGCAGAGAACATGAGCCAAGAGCACCTTGCATAAATAATTTTTATGCTGACCAGGATGCTTTCCCTTCTTCATTTGGATAAGTTAATGAAAGCTTCCATGCTCTTGTTGATCAATTTGTGGGAGTTTGGTGACTGTCGTTGCCCTCAAATGCCCCTTCAGGAATGCACATAATTAAAAATATTTCAAACTGCGTCTTCAACTCACGCCTTGCAAATGAATTAAGCCACCTCTGGAAGAAGAATATCCTGCACATTATTCATCTTACAGCACAGCCATTATCAGTGGTGTGCATTGCAAAATGGCTTGGGCTCTGTGTCGGCCTTTCTTCGGTGCGCAAGCCCATAATTATTTCAAAGCTGCAAGGCATGATAGTGTTGAGACTATATGTCATGTCATATCCAGTCCTATAGACATACAAGAGCTCAGGATGTTTTTTCCCCAAAGCTGCCCGATAAATGAGGATCCCTTCTCAAGCTTCATTCATCTCGGTATGGAAGTGGTTGGCTGGTTGGCTTATTAAACTGGAGTAATCCATTGGAAAGCACATCCACAATCCAAGTTTGTCTCTTGAGCTTGAAAAGTAGACTCAAACCTTGGCATTTCTTGCACACAGTCACAGTTCCGCTGTTTTCTGTGGAGGTAGAAACCTTAGCCAACCTTCCATATTTTTTGCAGTGTGGGGTCTTTCTGGCCAGGCTGTTGGTTCTCCTTGTGCCTTTTCCAAGAGCCTCTGTTTCATTCCTCCTCTGCCATTCCCTTTGGCTTTCTGGTTTTCCTCAGCCAGCCAGCCAGCAATCTATGCCTCTGGAACCCACTTAATCCTCACTGGGCTCTTTCTGCCCCCTTCTCAAGTGTTTCCCCCTTAATTTTTCTTACATATGTTTTTCATAGTCCGACACAGCTTGAGGTTTCCCCGAACCTGTTGCCACCTGCTTTTTGTACGTAGATTGTTCTGTTTTGGCTACATAAGGATCCGCACACAGAATAAAATCACTATTAGTATATAGGAGGAAACATTTCTTATTCTTAGACCCTGGTGTCAACCAAGTTTGTCCTTGGAATTTTTTCTGCCTGCTCATATATTTGGAGCTGACCTTTCCCCATGCCTTGGGCAAATCACATTAGAAGTATTTTTGTCTCCTGCCATCACATTAGTTTGGGGAAAGGGGTGTTTAAAAATACTTCTTTGCCTGCACAAAAATTTCATTGTATGCTGTCTCCTCAAAGGAGTTGTCCTGTTCAGAGTTCAAGCCAGCCGTTTCTTCCAAGGAGGGCATCCCATTCTTCCCCCAGCAGCCATGATCCAGTTGTTCTTTTCTGATTTTCCCTCTATTATCTGTGGCTTCTCAGAATTGTTAAATGTTTTTTGTACTTTTCAAGTCTCAAGGTTCCCCACAAGCATGCAGATAACACCCTCTTGTTTGGGCTACATCTCTGTTCGTGCTCACTATCTGAGTTGACATGCGTACCAGCTACCGTTGTCGTAAATTTCAGAGGTGCTGTTTGCAGATATTCCTGTACTTTTCTTACGTTCCTGTTGTGTGGGACCGTCGGCAGGAAAGCAAGGATTGAATAGCACGCATCCAGTGAAGTGAATTCTTCTCCACCGTAATAAAATTCGTTAGTCTTTGTTTCTGCTGCAAAAGACTAAAATAGCCACCCCTCTGAAACAGAACGGACTTCTGAGGTTCTGTAAGTTGGAAGTGCTTGCTAGTTTATTTATCTTTTTTAAGTACCGTTTATCATCACCTCTGGAATTTATTTACTTGTTGGAAAAACCATTCAGATGTCTGAATATATCCCAGTGATGTTTACAGAAAGTTTATTCAAATGTAGTAAGGACTTTAAGGTCTTCGTACCGCTGTGTAATAGATGGCTGATATTTATCCTTCTAGGACTGGAGTGTAAGTCTCTTTAGTGACCATTAGGGCATGTAAAATTCATTCTCCATTACAGGTACTGCAAATGTTGGCATTTGGCAAACATTAATGCACAGGCAAAACAGCTCCAACAAAATACGTTCTAGTTTGCGGAAGCCTTGAAAGTGCCCCTTCCTCCTTTTTTCTTTATTTTTTTTTTCCTCTTGGTAATTTTAAAAAAAGAACCCACCCAATTTTCAGAAATTACCTGTCACGGTAATTTGCATTTAGTTGAGATTTATTTGAATAAATGTTAAGTCATTTGATAAAAAATAAATTGAAGGGAACTTTGCTGAGAGAAAAGAAATGGCCGAAAATTCTGCAAACCACCAGCTAGTTCCAAGCTTCCAGCTTGCTAGAAATGTCTCAAGGGCGTCCTGTGTTGTTCCCGCAGCGAATGGACCTGGACCGGCGCAGAGAGGATGCTCGGAACCCGAAGCGGAAGCCGCGCTTGATGGAGGAAGACGAGCTGCCGTCCTGGATAATCAAGGACGATGCCGAAGTGGAAAGGCTCACCTGCGAAGAGGAGGAGGAGAAGATATTTGGGAGGGGGTCGCGCCAGCGCAGGGATGTGGACTACAGCGATGCTCTGACGGAGAAACAGTGGCTGAGGGTATGTACCATCTCTTCCTTCCTTGACGAGATTCCTTTGTCTATTGATGGGGAGTTAGAGCGATTTGGGCGGCAAAATGGAACCACGCATGGCAGGGGGCAGGCTGTGAAGGAACAACTGTGAAATCCCCTCTCTGTCCCAGTATGAACTGCAAAACGGTGGTTGCTGAGGCTTGGAGAGCATGGTCTTGCTTTTCCAGCTCTGGACCCTGATGCCCATGGAGGGATACGGTTATCTTTTCCCTCCCACAGGGTACAGGGCAGTTTCTTGACGGGGAAACGAGAAATATCGGAGTCCGGGGATGCGTGTGTCTCGGCACACATCTGCAACCCCAAATTTCACCCTAATTAATCTATCTGGGACTCTGCCCCATTAGCAACTTAAATGTCCTTGCAGGCGGGAGGAATCAGGACTGGAGATACAGTGGTACCTTGGTTCTCAAACTTAATCCGTTCCGGATCTTCCAAAACCAAAGCGTTCCAAAACCAAGACGCTCTTTCCCATAGAAAGTAATGAAAAACGGATTACAGTAATCCGTTCCAGACTTTTAAAAACAACCCCTAAATCAGCAATTTAACATGAATTTTACTATCTAACGAGACCATTGGTCCATAAAATGAAAGCAGCAATCAATGTACTGTGCCATAAAATAAATAAAACAGTATTGTAGATGATAAAAATTAAAATTAAAAAAATTTCTTACCTGCACTGATGATAGTCATTGTTTGGATGGGGGCCTTTTATCCATTTCCGCAGTCACACAATCAAATGAATCAGTCAATCAATAGCTGAACTGGGATCCACACAGTCACAAAAACAAATTCACTGAAAAAGCCTCAAAAAAAAAAAAAAAAAAAAACGCAGAATAAATAGCAAAAACAAAAGCACCGAATATAAGCTCCAAATATCACCTTAGAACACTGCAATCGGAAACGGAAGGCTTGAATTACAACGGGGGGGGGGGGCACAAATCAGTAGCGCAACAGGAAACACAGGGGGACTCAAAATGGAGCACGTTCGGCTTTTGACAAAAGTTGGAAAACCAGAACACCTACTTCCGGTTTTGCAGTGTCCGGGTTCCAAGTTGTTCGTGAACTAAGCTGTTCGAAAACTGAGGTACCACTGTACTGTTTTAGTTTCAAAGTGGTCAGAGCTCTTAAAAGCTTTTCTGACATCCTGGATAGCCAGGATTAGGGCTGCTGCCTTGGAAGGTGCATCTTCTGATTTTGCTTCCCATCCTCGTTCAGGATACGGTAAGGGGCTTGATGAAGGCAGGGAAACTTCCAGCTTTGGGCCCCCTCCCTGCCTCCCTGTTTTCATGCCTGGGAGTCCCCTTAGTACACAGAATCCAAAACTCTTCTCTTGTCCATGGATGGTCCCATTTTGCCGCCCTGTTGATAGGCACGGCATCAATAAGTTTTCTATTAAAAGGAAATATTACGCGGATAGAGAATAAAACTTGGTCCATCAAGATTTCCTACTCCAGTTAAAGGTCAACGTAATCTTTTCGGGTGGTTCGTATTGCTCAGACGCCGTCTGCACTGCAAATGCCTCTCTGCCTGGCTCTTTCTCCATGTCACTCATATAATTATAAACACTTCTTAATTGGATGCAGGCAGTTTCTTGCCATTTAGTAAATCGCTAATTACTATGTGTCACATGTCTGGTTGGGGAAATGATTAAAATCTCCCTTAGAAGTTTACAAAGGCATTCATTCTTGCTGCCTTCGTGGCCTTATGCCTGCTAGACAAGGCTGAGATCCAAAAACCTGCCTCAGAATGAGAAACGGGATAGGCCATTTAAGATTTAAATTCTTATCTGTCCAGATGTTTTGATTCTTCAGAGGATCCTCATTACAATATCCCCAAATGCTCTAGCCTGTCAGTTGCTTATGTTGATGAAACATCTGGCTCTTGCTTGCTTGGGACAGAGGGGCCACTCCAGAAAATTCAAATGCAGTTGCATCCCTGTCTGGAAAGGAAAATAGATTTCCATGCTGCAATTTCTGCATCGGGGGGATTAACAAGTAAATGGCAGCTATGAAAACCTTTAGTGCAGATGTGCAGAAGTGATACTGCCGTGTGTTTCCATTGGCCACTGAGGCAGAGGTGATCTACACGGCCCCTTTCCAGAAATAGGGGTTAGGCTTCAAAGACTTGTAAGTGGGAGAAGAAATTACTATTATTATTATTATTATTATTATTATTATTATTATTATTATTTACATACATACCCCTCCCATCTGGCTGGGTTTCACCAGCCACTCTGGGCAGCTTCCAAGCAGGGATTAAAAATCCATAAAAACATCAGTCATTAAAAACTTCCCTAAACAGGGCTGCCTTCAGATGTCTTTTAAATAATCAGATAGTTGTTTATTTCCTTGACACCTGCTGGGAGGGCGTTCCACAGGGCAGGCGCCACCACCGAGAAGGCCCTCTGCCTGGTTCCCTGCAACCTCACTTCTCGCAGGGAGGGGAAATAGAGAGAGAGAGAAATAGTTGCTGGCACTGATCAGTTAATGTTTTTCCAAGATCTCAAACTTGGCGCTCCTAGCCAGCTAGCAACTGTACCCTCCGTACGGCACCAGCTGCAGCTGCCCCACGGGACGCCATCGCAAACTGCCCTGCTGCCAAATCAGACCATGGGTCTATCTACTCCAATATGGTCACTTCTGATTGACAGCTGTACTCCAGGTGTTCAGGCATGAGTCTTCCCAGTCCTTCCTGGAGATCCTCTGGATTGAAATGTGCATCCTTTGCATGCAAGGCATCAATTGCACCACTGAGCTATGGCACATTCCCTTGCTAGCCTCTACCCCTGCTTTGTGCCTTTAAGTGAGGACATTGAGTTCCCAGCAGTGGTCCCCTTTTTGTTGTTACTTCGAAGTGCTCAGCATCACCGGCGCACAATATGCACCTCCTTACCAGGGGCTGCCCAGAAAACACCCGCTACAAAATCCTTCCTAGTCCATTTCCCCTCCTGTAATTGGCCAGGAGTGACTGTTCTTAGGAAACATCAGCAGAATGCAGCAGGAGACAGAATCAGAATTCAAAATGACCTTACACATTGGAGACCAGGGCCCAAGCTAACGAAACTGATTTCAATAGGGACAAATGTCAGGTTCTGCGCTTAGGCAGGAAGAACCAGGTGCACGAATATAGGATGGGGGACACCTGGCTTTCCAGTAGCACATTTGAAAAGGATCTAGGGGTCTTGGTGGACCACAAGCTGAAGATGATGCAGCTATTCTAGGCTGCATCAACAGAAGTCTAGGGTCCAGACCAAGGGAAGTCATAGTCCCGCTCTGTTCTGCCTTGGTCAGACCACACCTGGAGCACTATGTCCAGTTCTGGGTGCCACAATTTAAGAAGCATATTGACAAGCTGGAATGTGTGCAGAGGAGGGTGACCAAGAAGATCAAGGGTCTGGAAACCAAGCATTATAAGGAATGGTTGAAGGAGCTGGGCATGTTTATTCTGGAAAAGATATGAGGAGAAATGAGTCATCTCAAGGGCTGTCACATGGAAGATGGATCAATCTTGTTTTCTCCTGCTCTGGAGGAGCAAAAACAAACAAGATGAATTTTAACAGGGAGAAATGTAAAGTATTGCACTTGGGCAAAAAAAATGAGAGGCACAAATTCAAGATGGGTGACACCTGGCTTGAGAGCAGTACATGTGAAAAAGATCTAGGAGTCTTGGTTGACCACAAACTTGACATGAGCCAACAGTGTGACGCGGCAGCTAAAAAAGCCAATGCAATTCGGGGCTGCATCAATAGGAGTATAGCATCTAGATCAAGGGAAGTAATAGTGCCACTGTATTCTGCTCTGGTCAGACCTCACCTGGAGTACTGTATCCAGTTCTGGGCACCACAGTTCAAGAAGGACACTGACAAACTAGAACGTGTCCAGAGGAGGGCAACCAAAATGGTCAAAGGCCGGGAAACGATGCCTTATGAGGAACGGCTAAGGGAGCTGGGCATGTTTAGCCTGGATAAGAGGAGGTTAAGGGGTGATATGATAGCCATGTTCAAATATATAAATGGATGTCACATAGAGGAGGGAGAAAGGTTGTTTTCTGTTGCTCCAGAGAAGCGGACATGGAGCAATGGATCCAAACTACAAGAAAGAAGATTCCACCTAAACATTAGGAAGAACTTCCTGACAGTAAGAGCTGTTTGACAGTGGAATTTGCTGCCAAGGAGTGTGGTGGAGTCTCCTTCTTTGGAGGTCTTTAAGCAGAGGCTTGACAACCATATGTCAGGAGTGCTCTGATGGTGTTTCCTGCTTGGCAGGGGGTTTGACTCGATGGCCCTTGTGGTCTCTTCCAACTCTATGATTCTATGACTTGAACCCATGACTTCACATTACAAGAAAGGAGATTCCGACTCAACATTCGGAAGAACTTTCTGGCAGCCAGAGCTGTTTGACGGTGAAATGGTCTCCCATGGGAGGTTGTGGGCTCTCCTTTCATGGAGGTTTTGAAGCAGAGGTTGAATGGCCCTTGGTCAGGGATGCTTGAGCTGAGATTCCTGCAATGCAGGGGGTAGGACTAGATGACCGTTGGGTCCCTTCCAGCTCTCAGATTCTCGGATTCTCTTGGCAGCCTGAAGGCATTGAGCAGAGATGGGAACAGGCGGCATTGTCCCACCGTTAAGCAATTTGTGAATATTGTACATGCAACAGGGTGGGGGCTGAGTGCCGCATACGATCTGTCTGTTGTGTTGCGTGCGCATCGTTTGAATTGCAATCCACGGATGTGGAAAATGACATTGCACACAGACTAAAACAAATCCACAAATTTACGCGCCTGCCTCTCTATTTTTTCCTTCATGCACCGTACTCCTTTGTGTGGTTGCCGTTCTTTGGAGATCAATAAGTTAGTTTCTGGTTTCTTTTAGAGCGATGCTTTTGCCTAGGAAAAAGTGAGATTTCCAAGTATTTTATGCTCTTTGTAGAGCAAGGCTGGAGAATCTTCTTTCTCTGGTGAGTCCCATTCCCTCAGAGATAGCAGTCGACCGAAAGTGTGCAGAGCTGGAGCCAATATTGGGGGACCCCTTCTCTCCCCCCCCCTTGCCACTCCTTGTTCTCTCTCCCTCTTGTCTTGCCACTTTCCCCCTCCCAACCCCCAACCCCCTTTTTTTAACTTTCTGTCCACCCGCATGGACTTAGGTGAAGGACTGCACAAAATTACACCAAGGGACAGATCTCTTTTTGGAACGAAAGGCAGTTATAAATCTGTTTGATGATGGTGATGATGATGATGAAGATGATGATGATGCTCTCCACCGCTGTAATTGCAGGTCTAATTGAACCTGTGTCTCTCCCCCCTTCGCCACCCTTTTCTTTCAAAACAACATTACCAAGCAAGGAAAAAGCACTGCTTCATAAATACCCCTTCTGTCTCAAAACATCATAATCTTACAAGGCCAGTTTTATTTTACTTGGCCACTAAGCTGTCAGTCAGTTGAAAATTCAATAATGATTTACTTTTACTGCTTGGAAGGTGGGTTACGGCCGCAAGTTGATATTTTCTCAATGGTGGAATCTGTTTGCTTCTGTTCATAGGAGGGTAAGAAAGAAGGCGAAGGCAATTCTTCATTTTGAACACCCAAGCTGCTGTTTTAAAACAATTTCAGCTGGAATAAATTTTATTTGGAGTAACTTTTAAAAGGAAGAATGCTTCTGGTATTAAGTAGTATATTTCAGTAACTTTTAAAATTAAGACCAACAGTATGGCCTTACAAAAATTAGGAGCAAAAAATGATTGCAAGGATCCAGCAATCTGCCAGCATCTGTTAGGTTTGTTTTAGCCCTGGGTCAGCACAGTGTATGGTCACATTAAAGGTAAAGGGACCCCTGACAATTAGGTCCAGTCGTGACCGATTCTGGGGTTGCAGTGCTCATCTCGTTTTATTGGCCGAGGGAGCCGGCGTACAGCTTCCGGGTCATGTGGCCAGCATGACTAAGCCGCTTCTGGCGAACCAGAGCAGCGCACGGAAACGCCGTTTACCTTCCCGCCTTTTACTTGCACTTTGACTTGCTTTCGAACTGCTAGGTGGCCAGGAGCTGGGACCGAACAACAGGAGCTTACCCCGCCATTTACCTTCCTGCTGGAGTGGTACCAATTTATCTACTTGCAGTTTGACGTGCTTTCGAACTGCTAGGTTGGCAGGAGCAGGGACCGAGCAACGGGAGCTCACCCCGTCGTGGGGATTGAACCGCCGACCTTCTGATCAGCAAGTCCTAAACTCTGTGGTTTAACCCACAGTGCCACCCACATCTCTTAACCATGGTTATCCCTTTGCAAAAAGGGCAGGGGGGAATTTGTGCTTGGCAGATGGGGGGGGGGGGCAAGGGATGCAATCCCGTAGGGAATCAGGAGTTTTATGGCCCTTTGAAAACTCCAGTGGTTTCCATAACTATGTTTAAAGAACTATAATCTGTTATCTTTCCCTACTTTTTGACTTGCAAGCAGAATATGGCTGCTTTTACTTTTTCAGAAAACTCCATTCTAAGAAGCTTATTTATCTAGTAGAAGTATGCATATCCTATTTGGGCTGCTTCTATAGATTAAATACAAGTAGGTGAATAATTGCTACACCAGTCCTTTAAAAGTGCCCAAGAGAGAATGCTAACTGGGGTGGGTCTTATTTTGAGAGCGTAATTTTAGGTATGCACTGAGGTGGCTTTCCATGCATTGCGCTTCATACTCTCTTTGTGCCTTTTAGGAACCTCTGTGGGCAAACCCAAACTCCCCACGTACCCGGGCAATGGCTCCTTGCTCCTGTCCGGTGATTAGTCTCTAGGCCAGGGCTGGCCCAATGCATTTTGCCACTTGGTGCAAACCACAAAATAGTGCCACCCCTAACCCTAACCCTGCTAGGGAATAAGCAGGGAGTGAATATCTGCATCAGAAACAGGGGGGAGGGGAGAAGGCCAGCAGCCCCTCCCATTCACCAAGAGGCCGCTGCAGAGGCAGCATGGCGAAGGGGTGCCATTGAGGACATGGCAGATCAGGAGAGTGTGGCAGATTTGGCTGCAGCAGCAGTAGCAAGCAATGCATTCCTTGGAGGCCAGATCCGCTGCCCCTGTGGATCCTGCCACCTGAAGCAGTTGCCTCCCCTTGCCTCAGGTGTGTATTGCTAACCCTGGCTCAGTCGCCAGACGACCTCGGCTTAAGCTCACGGACGGAAGCCATTGCGATTTCTGCGACCGCTTGCAGTAACCCCGGTACAGCTGCACATCTGTCTTAGAGGTTGATGAAATAACATCCCAGAAAGGCTGAAATGTTTATTTTCTTTTATTTGTTGAATTTATATATCGCCCTATACCTGGAGGTCTCAGGGCGGTTCACAATTCCCGGCTGTCTGGCTTTTTCTATAATGTGGGAATGAGACGTGAAATCGTCCCGGCTTTCCATTGGTTGATTCTTTGCTGTTGGGATATTGGCTTCGTTTCCTCCCGCCCATACAGATAACATGACCAAGAACTCCTTGGACTTTTTCACGGTGCAGAGGTTGTCCTGGTCAGGACCAGTGCTTTGGACATGTGGTTTGGAGAGATGTTCCTCCGAGGTGGGCAGCCTTTGGAAAATACTGCAAGGAGTAGTTCTTCTTCCTAGCGCAGTGGTGGCGAACCTATGGCACTGTATTTGTTTCCCCCCAGTGGTGATTTTCTTGTGTCAAAATGGGAGTAGCCTAAAAATTTTTTTAGAAAAAAAGCACTGATTTATACCATAAAATTCTGTATCAGTGGAAAGATAATTTAATGAAGAATATAATGCAATAACTTTTATGAAGGATTATTTATTGCAATAGCAGTCATAAAGAAGAAATGTGAAACAGACAGAAAAAATGAGATATACAGGTTAAATTGCCGTGTTGGCACTTTGCAATAAATACCGTATTTTTCGCTCCATTAAGTGCACCTGACAGTAAGGCGCACCTACTTTTTTTGGGGGGGGGGGGGATTTCAAGAAAAAAAAAATGCGGCTCTTGGGGGCTTTTGCGGGAGGTGGGGGAAGTGAGAGAGCCTCTCTGTCCCTTCCCCCACCTCCCGCAAAAGCCAGGGATAGCCGCGTGAAGCCTGCCCAGGGCAGCAGGATGAAGGCTCCCCGCTGCCTTGCGGAGGCTTTGCGGGCTACCCCAGAGCTGCTCAGGAGCTTGTGGGGCTGGTGGGGGGGGATGCCCAGCTTTTCCCCAGCCCCAAAGACCTTGTCGGGGCTGGAGGGGGAAGCCCGGGTTCCCTCCCCCCGCCCCAGGGACCACACACTCACTCTGTAAGATGCACAGACATTTCCCCTTAGATTTTATTTTATTTTTTATAAATATTTTATTAGATTTTACATAGAGAATGAAACAACAGAAAATAAACAACAACATGAAAGAAATAAGGAATACAATAAAACACAAACATAAAACAGCAGAAAGTATCAAAAAAGAAGAACAAAAATAAATGCAATTTTATCCTCATTATATTCCTTGCATTAACTTATTTCTCCGACCTCCCCAGACCTCCCTTCTCTGTATTCCAAATCATATATTCAGACAACAAATCCCTTCCCTCTGTCTTAATTAATTTTTGTCTTAGTTTTAGTGTCTTAATATAACTTAATTTTCTTGTATCTTAAATTTTTGGGTCTTTTTTAGTTTTAAACTTTTTACTAATAACCTTTTACATTCAATCAGATGTCATCAAACATTCATTATCTTATAATGTTTCTGTAGATAATCTTTAAACTTCCTCCAATCTTCTTTCACCGTCTCTTCTCCCTGGTCTCTGATTCTGCCAGTCATTTCAGCCAGTTCCATATAGTCCATTTCCCCTTAGATTTTAAGAGGGGGAAGTGCATCTTATGGAGCGAAAAATATGGTAAGTGGGTTTTGGCTTGCAGTTTGGGCACTCGGTCTCTAAAAGGTTCGCCACCACTGTTCTAGAGCTTGAAACGTCCTTGGTCATCTTCCAGACACGCTTGCCTTTTCCCCCATCCTTTTAAATTCTACGACCTCCTTGGGTTAATTCTGGGCAAAATGTTCAGCTGGTAAGGAAATGCGGCTTAAGATGAGTGTCTCCAGAAGCTGAGATGGGAACAAGCCTTTTGCGTCTCCCGTGGAAGCTCAAGTAGACCATTTTGCCCCAAACTAGAAAATTAGGCTTTTTCAGTATATTAAACCAACCTCAGAACCGTGTTTTAATACTGTGGCTTGTTCCAAAGTTGGTTTCCCCAGTTTCCCAGTTCAGACAACACAGAAAAAAATGGCAAATTGGAGAGCATTTGTGGACAAAGGACCTGTTCATATCTTGTCCCCAAACTTCATCCCAACCCCCTTTTGCAACCAAATTGTGCTGCTGGTATAAAATCTCCTCTTTTTTTCCTTTTTTTGTTGTGGAGTAATAGGTGCTAAGTTGATTAATATAGGGTCGTATGAGCATTAAACTCAGCGATTTCAGTGTTTTCGGGTGTGGAAGTTATTGGTGGTTTCGAGTGCTCAGACTGTGTTTTGTGTGGGTGTTTGTAAATAAAGATGTGTTTAAATTTGTTTGTGGACCAAAGCCAAGGCTTGTAGGGAATCAAAGCTAATCATGTTTTTGTATCCATTGTCTTTTGTGACCAGAGGACCCCCCCCCCCCCAAGATATTTCAGTTCCAGAGGCCAAAAATCAAAATGACCCCGAGGAATAAAATTAGACAAAGTTCTCGGGAGCCCGACTTGTTGAATAATCATTCTCTAAGCAACTTAATATATGAAATTATCACGTGACTAAGAATGACAATGCTCAGTTATATTTTGGCTTTTTTAAAAAATGAACTTGACTTCTGTAACAAATGTGCCATTAAAAAATTCAAGTTAGGCTTGACCTGCTATAACTGGATTGTGTATCTTGTACTGAAAATCTTTGATCTGATTAAAATAGTGTTAATTTCCATGGATTGTCAATAGAATGCAGAATACCAGCTTCTGGGATTAAGAGGTTAAATTTAAATTATTGGGAAGTCGTCACAAAAGAATGGTCAGTATCCATATGGTACCCACAAATTTATATAACTCATAAATTCTATAGTGCATATATCTGCTGGGTGAAAATGATATAATCTGCTGCAATATCATTTTTATTCAGATCCCTTTTGAAATCTTGCTAGCCATCAGCAAATCCAAGCAGCCTTTTAGGTGTGGCACCTGAGAGCATGAGAGGGTGGCAGTGGGACTTGAGTATGTTGTATTTTGCACATGCTAAAAACAGAAATATTTCGTTCCTTACGCTTTTGTCTCAAAGGCATGTTAAATCAGGAAGATTTTTGAAGTGCTGCTGTTTTTAGCAATCCCTGCATCTCCAAATTTAAGAGAACAATGAAGCATCTTTGTGTGTGTGGTGCAGCTTTAAAACGCACGCCTCTCTATTTTGCTTTTTTTAAAAAAGCGTGTGTTTATATTCCTTGGATTTTTAAAAAATATTAATGTACTGTAATTAAAAAGCTTCCGGGAAACTGCCCTCTCCCCCCCTTCCAAAGAAAATAATAATAATAATAATTCCTGATTTGAGTTCCTGGAATAATAAGGGGGAAATATGATAAGTCCTTGTCAATATTAAATCAGGCTGGAGGAAGGAGGCTGCAGGCCTTGTGGAAGGTAGAATGAAACAGCAGAATTGAGCCCCTACAACCCTCTCAGGATTGCATTTTCCGTAAAATAAAATTACTTGTGTATGAAAACATAGCCTTTCCCGGGCTCTCTTTTCCCCCCTGATCAGCTGATGAAGAGACTAGCAGCTCGCTGCTTTGCTGGCTTGTTAATTTTATCCCCACTAACTGTGATTTCCGATAGCCGGCCTGCTGCTGATAGTGGTAAGGTAAATATCCTTTTTCCTTGCTGTCGTGGAGATTCAGTTGAGCGGCATCCCGGGCATGCCTAGGTGTGCGCCGCATCCCAGGCCGGTGTGTGTTGCTGCCGCGTTTTCCGTGCACAAACGAGGGATTAAGGGGAGCAATGGCATTAACTGTTGACAGCCTTGCATGCTGCATTTACGATGAGCCTCCGAGATTTGCAGAACAGTTTCCTTTGCTTAAATCTCCGCTAGCTGCTGGTATGTGTGCACCGGGGTGTCCTGCTTGAGCCAAATGAATATTCATGAATTTGTGTGCAGATAATTCTTTTTTTCCCCTTCTTCTCCTTCTTCCTCTGCTTCTTCCTTCCTTCCTTCCTTCTTCCTTCCTCCTCCTCCTCCTCCTAACTCATCCGATCTCCAGCTCCTTCTCCGAACGCAGTGGAAGCAGGGTGGAAATTGTCTTTTGATGATTCAGGCCTGGCATCCAGGCACTCCCTCTGGATTGTGTGTGTGCATTCATGTTCGTCTGTGGATTTCCACATTGCAGGATGAATAGGAAGCAGGTTGTTCTGCGTCTCTGACATGCCCGCCTGCTTTGTGTGGTGCACCAGGTTTTGTGCACAAAACGTTTTGGCGAGAGAGAGACGTTGCGCCCAAGTGAAAGAAATTGTGCCTGGGCTGCAATCACTCTTTGTGTATTGATTGTTGCACTCACATGTTCATAAATATTAGCCATGTTTGGTGCTGTGGAAAAATGAAGGTAATTGCCTGATGATTAGAGCTCTTTTCAGCTCTGAGAAAAAGGATTGATTATCATGTGCATGTATTTCAGGGAGCACAGGAAAGCAACAGGGACAATGTCAACATTGGTGTTTTGAGAAAGCCTTCAGCACAAAAACAGAGGTGATTTATTTTTAAAAATCAGGATTTTTTCCCCCTTTCTTTCTTCCCTCTAATACCTTTGTCATTTTCATATCCTGGAAGACTAAACCGTCCCACATCTCTGGGCTTTTTCTTCTGTTTTCTTAAACCAAAGAAAGTTCAGCTTCTGTGATTGTCACACATGGATTTCTTAGACAGTGTGGACAGATTTCCTTTAAAACAGGTTTGTTTTTGTAGCAATTTCCACCCTCTCACTGCATAGTGCTGCTGCCTGAGGTTCACAGCACACATTTGCAGGTAAATTTTGAACTAGTGAATGTTGTTTGATTTGTGTTTGCGTGGTGTCATTTTCCTCACCCCACAGTGCCAATATTCTTTGCTGCACAACAATGTGTTGTCCAACACTTCTGCATTGTCAGTGGTCAAGACCTTAGCTGAATATTGCATTTGTGGCGTTTTAGGTGTTTAATTTGAACTGATTTGAAAATTCTGTTTGAAAATTTCTAATTGGAAAAAATCTGGTTTGTTACTTCTTTGTTCAGAAAGGGGAATTCATATAATGTATGCGGGTGAATGTGTTCTGAAGAGAAATCCTCACCCTTTTTAATGATTGCTTTGTCTATAAATATGTATTGAAAATGATGTATGAATGTACATATTAAAATATATTGATCATTCATTGAGTGTGCATGCAGACAGTTGGAGCTTCGATGGCCTTTGTTGGGGTGTGGCCTTAACGCTCTACAGTTGAATGGATTACTCCGACAAAATTGTTACTTTGGTTTTACGTTTAGCGCCGCTGATTTCCCCTAATATTTATATTTGGACTTCTGCTTCTGGATTGATTCGTTTTATCCTTCAAAATTGTCTGCACCTTGCAGAGGTTATAATATATATAGCATCCATTGGCGTCTTCGATTTTGCAAATAATTTTTTCTACTTTCCTAATTAAGGCAATCGAAGACGGCAACTTGGAGGAAATGGAAGAAGAAGTTCGGCTTAAGAAACGGAAAAGGAGGAGAAATGTAGACAAAGATTCGGGCAAAGAGGATGGAGAGAAGGCGAAAAAAAGGAGAGGAAGGCCGCCAGCGGAGAAATTGTCACCTAACCCTCCTAAGCTGACGAAGCAGATGAATGCCATCATTGATACGGTTATCAATTACAAAGACAGGTGAGCTCATATTTACCTACGTCAGTTCCTTGTTTTCTTTGTAAAGATTTACTTGCTCGGAAATAGGTGTATTTCATATGCACACATGTATTATTCTTATGGGTCAGTATTAAATGCATCATTTATTGAACTATTTCATGCCACATTTCAGGGCAGAAAAGCTCTCCCATGGCAGCGAACCAACAAAACCGCCATGTTTTAAAAGTAGGATATAAATGTAAAATAGTAACGTAAAAAACACACAATTCCTCCACACATCTATTCAGCGCTTTCACAGCATCCCAGGGACTAGGAGAGGAAATGGACAGCCTGTCATCTGATTCCACCTTGCCCAAACCTCCAAATAACTTCTCAACAGCTTCATGTAGTAATTAAAAGCACTTGGGGACAAGATGGAACCCAGAAGCCAGGGAGCAGAACCAGTGTTCGAAACTCCCTTTGTTCCTGGTGCATTTTGCGGCGGGGAATTTCATTCAAAGTGAGCGGTTTCTGAGCTCTGGGCGCAATCCTGCACCTAAGATTTCAGATTGAAACTGCAGATTGGAAGGAAAAGAGGAGCTTTTTCTGCCTCCCCACTTCCAGCTACTCTCTGAAGACTGGAGAAGAGACCCTCTTCAGAATATTAGGTGGCCAGGGGAAGGACCAGACCGTGTGAAAAATGAACATGATATTTTAGCTGCAGTCCATTCATTTTCAGCTTTGTATTCTTGTTATAAAAAGTGTGCCTGGACATTTCGTTGTTGCGCCCATAACCTGGTTTAAGGTGCCCTTGAGCTCCTAGCTTTCCTATCTCAGTTTCTAGCCCTGAGCAGTGCAGGGGTGTCCCAGCATCGCCTTCTGGCTCCATCCCTCCCAAGAGGATGGCAGAATTAATCGTATGTTTTCACTAGAAACTAGGGGCAATATGGAATACTCTCCTTTCTTCTTGCACAGAGTGATTTTTATTGATTGATTGAATGAATGAATGAATGAATGAATGAATTTATATACCGCCCTATACCTGGAGGTCTCGGGGCAGTTCACAGAACAAAATCAAAATATAAAACCACAAAGCATATACCGTATTTTTCGCTCCATAAGACGCACCAGACCATAAGACACACCTAGTTTTTGGAGGAGGCAAACAAGAAAAAAAAATATATTCTGAATCCCAGAAGCCAGAACAGCAAGAGGGATCTGGCTTCTAGGATAGCCGTGCAAAGCCTCTAGAGGGCAGCGGGATGAAGGCTCCCCCAAGAGCCACGCTCCTTTTAATGACTGACGGGCTGCCCTTCTCCCTCCTTGGGGAAAAGCCCCCAAGAGCCTCACACATGCTCCACGTGGCTCTTTAAAGGGAGTGCTAAGCAGAGCCTCCCGCCTGCATTCGCTCCATAAGACGCACACACATTTTCCCCTTACTTTTTAGGAGGGGGAAGTGCGTCTTATAGAGAGAATAATGCGGTAATCAAAATAAAAACAACAACCCAATACCCGCCCTCCCCCCAAAACCCACATTTTAAAAGGGCATAGGATGTCAATCAAATCAACCAAAAGCCTGGTTAAAAAGGAACGTTTTTACCTGGCACCCAAAGGTGTATAATGAAGGCGCCAGGCGAACCTCCCTGGGGAGAGCATTCCACAGATAGGGAGCCACCACAGAGAAGGCCCTGTTCTGGTGTTCCCACCCTCCGGACCTCTCGAGGAGGAGGCACACAAAGGAGGGCCTTAGAAGAGGATCTCAGGGTCCTGGTAGGTTCAGATGGAAAGAGGTGGTCCTTAAGGTATTGCGGTCCTGAGCCGTGATGGGAAAATGCATTAGGTAGTGAGGATAGGAGTTGGGTTTGACAGTTAGGGGTGCCATTCACAACATCTACAGGGTCTTCAATATCTCGAGGAACGCTCCCAAACCATGTCATCTACTCCAGCAAGATATTTTAATATCTTGAGCATTTCAGAAAGATTTTTTTAAAAAGATATTGGCAGCGCTGAAGTGGTATCTCCAGTTTCTGTTATTCTGACATTACAATCCAACGCACGTTTAGCCAGAGTGGTTTATTTCCAGGGAAGCGGATCTGATAAGTGCCACTTACAGGACAAAGGTTCCTCACAGCTTTGTTTGCAAAAGTATCGGTTTTTGGCTAAAATACATTCCTGGAGCATAACTATTCTTTAGTTCTCTGGGGTGGAGAGCAGTGTGACATTCAGCATCCATTGCATCTAGTAAAAAGAAAGTGTTTTGAATATCCTTAGAAGTGTTTGAGGTATTTAGTATTTATATTTAAAAAGTAAGTCATTGCTTTACCTACTTCTACCACTTCCAAAATACTTCTTCCTATGAGTCTAGACACTTCCTGTTCCTGTTCCTTTTCTTTACGCAGTGCAAATGACAAGGATAATGCCTTTTAAAGACATGAAGTTTTTTCTCTTCGACATTAGTATCAAGGCAGAATTCGTTTCTGCATGGTGGCTCAAACTTACTGAGTTTCATGAGGCTCACACACGGTTTAACGTTTCTAAAGATTGCCGGTACTAAAACTAGGACCTTTTAAAAGCAGAAACCCAGCTTTCTCTCGTGTAGGACAATGTGTTCCAGATTTGGTGTCCGCATCTTGGCTGCATGGAGACGCCATGCTAAACTCCCCACGGGCTCAGCCATGGTGGCCGTGAGGCAGAGATGGGATGTTTTCAATCCTGGTTTCAATTAATCACAGCAGAGCTGGCCCAATACACTTCGTGGCTTGAATCAAAACAAAAAATGGCACCCCTCCAGCATCTCTCCATTGCCTGAGGAGACTGGGAACGGCCGAGGGAAGCCCTGGCACACTGAAGGGGGCAGTGGCAGCCCCATTCTTCCCAGGTAGTGGGGGCAAGCATTCCAAGCTCCTGGGGGCGCTAGATCTGCCCCCCTCCCAGCCGTCGCCCAGCTGCCTCCCCAAGCAAGATGGGCAGACCTGGACCACTGTATCAGGTGCTGTCCAAACATTAAACAGTGGTTTATCTTTACTACAGCTTGTTGAAATGTTTAAGGCAGGGATGTCCAAAGTCCGTTTCAGGGGCCTAATCCGGCCCGCCAGTTGGTTTAATCCAGTCCCTGTGGCAGTTTATTTCCTGGGGTAAAATACTAAGAAAACCTCAACAGCTTCAGTGCTTAAAAAAAACGCAACAACTTCAGTCCTAAAAAAAAGGTTAACAACTTTGGTTGGCCGTTTGGTCGGCCCTCGCGGCCCTTCAATTCATCAAATCTGGCCCTCTTTGAAAAAGGTTTGGGCACCACTGGTTTAAGGAAAATTGTACTGAAGAACAGCTCAGCCTTTTGGATTCAGATGGCATGTCAAGTTGTAGTTAATCAAAAATGGAAGCAAAGGCTTCTCAGCTCTTTCTCATGGCCACAGCGCAGAGAAAAGGAGTTTGGATTTGATATCCCGCTTTATCACTACCCAAAGGAGGCTCAAAGCGACTAACAATCCCTTTTTCCCTTCCAACCCCACCACAAACACTCTGTGAGGTGAGTGAGGCTGAGAGACTTCAGAGAACTGTGACTAGCACAAGGTCACCCAGCAGCTGCATGTGGAGGAGCAGGGAATTGAACCCGGGTCACCAGATTACAAGTCCACTGCTCTTAACCTCTACACCACACTGACTCCCTGGGATGAGGCTAGGCTCATTTTCATCACTTTGGTTTATTGCAGGGTTTCCCAAACTTGGGTCTTCCCCTGTTTTGGGACTACAACTCCCATCATCCCTGACCGCTGGTCCTGCTAGCTAGGGATGGTGGGAGTTGTAGTTCAAAAACAGCTGGAGACCCAAGTTTGGGAAACCCTGGTTTACTGAGCCCACATACTGGTTCAGTGACATCTTGGAAGAACAGTCTGTTGCTTAAATATTTTCTTAAGCCTGCCTAGATAGCACATTTTTTTATATGGATGATATGGACAATTTTGCAACCATAACATGAAAACGTTAGTAAACTCTGCATATAGATGACCCTGTGTTTCCTAGAATTTGTGGGGTTTTGTGTTTAATATACTATGCGTTGGTTTTTTACCATTGCATTCTTTCGGGTTTTCCCCCTAAAGAAATGAGAATATTCCAAATTTGACGTGTACTTTTATGTGTAAGGTGGGAAACATAAAATTTGTATTCAAAATCCTTTTTGCCCGACATAAGCAGACCATCAGAAATATTTTGGATTTTGCATATAGCCTACATTGGTGTGTGATCCAAGTTTATCTTAAACCGACTTGCAGAATATCCTGCCAAACTTGTGCGTTCCTTGTTGTGATTAATTAGTTAATGAATTTGTTTATCCCTCTTGGAAGTAACGTAGAAGTTTATTCCTCTAGAAAGGGTTCGGTGATACGTACCTGCATTGTACAACTTGTCAAACTCAAGTAAGAGTGGTTGGACTGTGAATATGAGCCCCTTAATGAGAGAGATGAGTGATTTGAGAAATAGCACACAAATAGTGTCCCCTTGTGGCTTTGTGCATATTAAAATTCTGATCCTGTTATCTGGTCCCCAGACAGAGCATCAAAACAGATAACTTCTTAAGGGGAGCTCATTGGAAGATGTAATTCATAACTCGGCAACGCTTGAGGTTATTTTGAAGGTTCAAAACAAAAACCTGTTGGGTAAAGCTTTTGTGAAAATCGGCTGTTGTGCGGAAAAACACGTTGCATCTTTTTCCCCCAGTGTTGGCGTCATGTCGGTTGACGACATCTTTAAGCTATGCACTGTCCACAACAGGGGTTGTCAACCTGGTCCCTACCGCCCACTAGTGGGCGTTTTGGGATTCCAGGTGGGCGGTAGGGGGTGTTGGTAAAACCCCCTGGGGTGCCTGCAAGCCCCCAGAACTCTGAGCATCCTCTGATGGGCGCAGCTCTGGAAAAGGCATCTCCCTTCCAGTGCGCTTCTAGCAACATACAGCATAATGATGTATGCACACTAAGCTTCTGGCATAAGACAGCAAGAAGCGTGAGACATCGTAGAGCTAATCTATTTATTTATACACTATTTAATAATAATAATAATAATAATAATAATAATAATAATAATTTATTATTTATACCCCGCCTGAGTTTGGCTGAGTTTCCCCAGCCACTCTTTACAGACATAGGCACGCGGGTGGCGCTGTGGGTTAAACCTAGACTTGCCGATCAGAAGGTCGGTGGTTCAAATCCCCGCAACGGGGTGAGCTCCCGTTGCTCGGTCCCTGCTCCTGCCAACCTAGCAGTTCGAAAGCACATCAAAGTGCAAGTAGATAAATAGGTACTGCTCCAGCAGGAAGGTAAACGGTGTTTCCGTGTGCTGCTCTGGTTCACCAGAAGCGGCTTAGTCATGCTGGCCACATGACCCGGAAGCTGTACACCGGCTCCCTCGGCCAATAAAGCGAGATGAGCGCCGCAACCCCAGAGTCGTTCACGACTGGACCTAATGGTCAGGGGTCCCTTTACCTTTATTTACAGACAACAGCATAGTGGCATCCGTTCTCTCCAACTCCTTGAGAGAACAACAGGCACAAGCAAAAACGAAAGTACATAGCAAGTCCCTCCAGTGGAAGAGATAAGACTGTTTAAGTTTCCCACACTCATCTCAGACAGACATGTGATTTACACAATCACAAATGTAGCATCGGAGGAGTGAAATTGCTAACAGGGGTTCTACGACACAAGCTGAATCCTCCTTCCATCGAGTACTGGTGGGCAGTAAGAAAATTTGACCATCAAGAAAGATGCATTAGTGGGCAGTAGGTATAAAAAGGTTGACTACTCCTTATCTACAGGGACGCGGGTGGCGCTGTGGGTTAAAGCCTCAGTGCCTAGGGCTTGCCGATCGAAAGGTCGGCGGTTCTAATCCCCGCGGCGGGGTGCGCTTCCGCTGTTCGGTCCCAGCGCCTGCCAACCTAGCAGTTCGAAAGTACCCCTGGGTGCAAGTAGATAAATAGGGACCGCTTACTAGCGGGAAGGTAAACGGCGTTTCCGTGTGCGGCTCTGGCTCGCCAGAGCAGCGATGTCACGCTGGCCACGTGACCCGGAAGTGTCTTCGGACAGCGCTGGCCCTTGGCCTCTTTGAGTGAGATGGGCGCACAACCCTAGAGTCTGTCAAGACTGGCCCGTACGGGCAGGGGTACCTTTACCTTTTTACTCCTTATCTATAAGTTTGAGAAGGGACACCCTGCAAGACATTGTCCCCGCTGAAAGACGGGGTCATATTCATCCTCAGGAGTTTCTCTCCTTGCAATGTCAGGAAAAGTGAGATGTCCCCGGGGAATTCTCTGGTCTTGCTTCCTCGTGATGGCCCCTTTTGGAGAGTTGTATCATGGCTCAGCAGGGTGGATTTGATTTACCATATTTTTTTGCTCTATAAGACTCACTGTTTCCTTCCTAAAAAGTAAGGGGAAATGTGGTTATACTATTAGAAATACATGGAGTGATAATTATGAAATCGTTGTGAGGTTTAATAAGTTAACTGTGTTTATATTTGGACAACTTTTCTGCTGTGCTTTATTGGAAGGAGGAAAATAATTATTTCCTTAATGACAATTTAAACAATTTACTTAACTAAAACAGTAACGGTATAGCATATGCATCCATGTTTGTTAACTGATGTGACTAAACGATTTTTGAAATAAAAAACTTAGACTTAGTTTTAATACACATGAAAAACTTTAAAAAATCCTTATTTCATGATGAATAGCCTTTGGACTCTAATGTAACTTAAATAGAAAACTATTTTTAGAAAGATTATTCCCCCAAAAGCATTTTATTTTAAAAATCCAATTTAAATAAAAGAAATCTGATTTAAATTTTAAAAATCCATTAAAAAAAATAATCATTGATTTTTATCCACCCTGTGGGTTAGGAAGCGAAGATTCTGACTTTGTCCATTTACGTGGCCCCTTCTCACAACCAGGGAGCCCCTAAGGCACTGTGGCTCCCCAGTTTGGATGACACAGAAAGCTGCTGTCATTTAGAGCTTTTCCTAAATGACACATTTATTTTCCTAAATAATCGCAGCGGTTTGGTGGGAAGGCCAACGGTTCCGTTCATATCTGGACTGACTAAATGGAGATGGGCTTGTTCACCGTGACCAGCTTAGATTGCACAACGGACACATGAGTTTGCTATCTGTTTGCAAAACTCAAGTGAGCTCAGAAGTCGTCTTATTGCATTGATTCAGCGTTTGTAAAATTAAAAACACGGGCACTTCCTTCTCTTTTTATAGCAGCGAGTTAGCAATGGGAGTGTTTTCCTGAATGTTCTCCTCCCCCGTTTGGCCCTTGGGAGTCGGGGACCCCGGCCACATGTGCAGAGTGCTTTTGCCTGGCGGAAATGTTTCCTTGATCTTTTCTGCTGCCCCTTGCTCACCACTGGGGAAGGTGGAGAGGTCTGGGGGTGGAGAAATCTAGGGTTTCTGCATGGCTGGAACACAACCTGCCATGCAAGGGAAAGTGTCCCCACCACCACCACTTTTGCTCTTTGGACATCTGCCCCCCACCACTGTCACAAAGCCCCAAGGAGGAATAAAGCCATGGAGCCAAAAGAGGTTCCCCAACCCATCCTGAGAGCTGAAGAGTTTTTTGTTTAGCTAGAAGTGGATTTTAAAAAGTAGGTGAGAGATTACTGACATGAGTCCAAAATGTGGCTTTGTAATTCTGCAGAAGCCTATTGTGCCCATTATAATGAAAACAAAATTAATGATGACTCAGAACAGGGACAAAACATGAAATGCCATCATCCTGAACCTGCCCTTTGAGGTGTGCTTCTGGATGTTGTATGAAACAGTCAGTGGTGAACTAATGCCAGTGTACTGGAAGAAGCAAAGATCACCAGTGTTGATTCTTCAGCCTCAACTTTGTTGGACTGGTCATGTTGTGCGGATGCCTGATTATCGTCCTCCAAAGCAACTCCTCTACTCCGAAATTATAAATGGAAAGTGTAATGCTGGTGGTCAACAAAAGAGCTTTGTCTCAAGGCAACTCTAAAAAATGTAGTATAAACAACAACAATTGGGAAACACTTGCCTGCGAGCGCTCCAATTGGAGAACAGCCTTTACCAAAAGTGTCATGGGCTTTGAAGACGCTCGAACTCGGGACACAAGGGAGAAACGTGCTAAGAGGAAGGCACGCTTGGCAAATCCACACCGTGATCAACTCCTGCCTGGAAACCTATTTCTCCACTGTGGAAGGACGTGTGGATCCAGAATTGGCCTCCACAGTCACTTACGGACTCATTGTTAAAACTGTGTTTATGGAAGACAATCTTACTCAGCTACGAGGAAGAGCCAAAGAAGAAGTCAGTAAGTTACTTTGCTTTGTTAAAAGCAAGAAGAGAGCAGGACCCCACGCTGGTTCTCCGTTTTCTCAACCTGATTGGTTCTAAATAAGGAGTACAGCACACTAGCACCCTCATTCTTCCGGTTGTGTGCCCAGTGGCTGCGCAAAGGGGCCCTGAGCATCTTGAGCATCTCTACCCTTGAGGGGATCCAGATCGGCCTGGGTTCTCCTGTCACTTCAGTGCAGATGGCATGGTTTGAGGCCAGGGGTGCAGGGCTGGCCTCCCCGGCCAGCAATCCCGTAAGGGGGGGGGCGGGAATGTTTGTGTGTGCATATCTCGCGCCACATTTATTGGAGCTCAGTGTCTCCCTCCAGTCTTTGGAAGACTGAAAGAAGCGAAAATGGGTGGAGATTGATTCACTTGTTGCTTCCCCCCCCCCAGTCAAGGGGGGTGGGGGTGGCGCACACTATTTTTTGTTCATTGAACGTGAGCTAATCCTTTTAGGAGACCCCCGAAGCAATGTTTTCATCTTCCGCGTCTCACTTCCGTTTCCCTACAAAGGCAAATGCTCTCACTAAGAAAACCGCCTTACTTAACTGAGGCCAGGATGGATTTTATTTCCTTCGTTCCTCAGGCCACTTTTGGTCACTTCCAACTAATTCTCTTCACTGGAGCTGGAGCCTGGATCATTTAAGTGGTGCGATGAATAAACGGGAGTGGCAAGGAGCGCTTTAAAGAGTTTGTTTAATGATTCCATTAAGACATTTCAGACCTGATCCGAGCAGCCCTTTCCACATCGTAGAATTGTAGAGTTGGAAGGGACCCAAGCGTCATCTAGTCCAACCCCCTGCAATGCAGGAATCTCAGCTAAAGCATCCATGACAGATGACCACCCAACCTCTGCTTAAAACCCTCCAAGGAAGGAGAGTCCACCACCTCCCGAGGGAGACCGTTCCTCCCTCGAACAGCTCTTCCTGTCAGAAAGTTCTTCCTGATGTTGAATCTCCTTCTTGAAG
Organism: Podarcis tiliguerta; assembly: GCF_965153285.1. Lineage (NCBI taxonomy): Eukaryota > Metazoa > Chordata > Lepidosauria > Squamata > Lacertidae > Podarcis > Podarcis tiliguerta. The sequence continues at coordinate 27,913,656 of NC_139550.1, forward strand.
CCACGGGTTCGAGTCTCCAGAGCAGGAGAAAACAAGCGTGCCAAGCGCTGCATTTCTTCAGTGTCAAAAAGTCCCTTCCAGAGATCCTTAAACAAGTCAAGGAAGAATGAACTAATGGTTAATGCATTTTGCCCTTTTTACTCCAGAAACAGTGGAAGGATTCCAGGTTCTCAAGCCCTTTGCAAACAGGTGCTCGGCACAAACACTCCCAGTTCACAGCTTGTGTCTTGGTTTTCCAAGCTTCTGCATCAACTTAGCTTGAACCCATTGCTGGGATATTCCGTTCCACCTTAAGGAACAGGCATGGCTGTTGTGTGTCACATGCCTGTTTACACTCCAGCACAGCTTGCTGGGAACTTCCGTTTGTGAATTGCTTTTGCTTTTGCTGTCTTGCTTTGGACACAAAAGGGATCAGACATGTTTCCTTTTGTCCTGCTGTATACCGAATAAGGACGCGGGTGGCACTGTGGGTTAAACCACAGAGAGTTAAACCTACTGTGGGTTAAACCACAGAGCCTAGGACTTGCCGATCAGAAGGTCGGCAGTTCAAATCCCCCCGACAGGGTGAGCTCCCGTTGCTTTCTCCCAGCTCCTGCCCACCTAGCAGTTCGAAAGCATGTCAGAGTGCAAGTAGATAAATAGGTACCGCTCCGGCGGGAAGGTAAATGGTGTTTCTGTGCACTGCTCTGGTTCACCAGAAGCGGCTTAGTCATGCTGGCCACATGACCCGGAAGCTGTGCGCCGGCTCCCTTGGCCAATAAAGCGCCTCAACCCCAGAGTCGGCCACGACTGGACCTAATGGTCAGGGGTACCTTTAACTATGCTGAATAAACTGCTTGTAAATATGCTCACACAACTTCTCCTGCCACTTCTGTTGTGTAGCATGCCCCAGCTTCTGAAGCTCGGGTCACTGAGGCTGCAGCAAGGACTGGAGATCACCCGGCACACCGGCCAGTGGGCAGGAGCCAGCTGGGGGCCTGCCAATTGCCCCCGTTTCCTTGGTTGCTTGCCAACACCCGTGTCTGCCTGCCATGGCACCCCAGCCTTGGTTCATGTTGTGGCATGAAGCCTCTGTTCATGGGGGTCACTGCCCAGTCCAGGGCAAGCACTACTTCCGAGAGGCTGTTAATCACCAGGGAAGATTGGTCATAAATCGGCCGGCTGTCTTTTGGGGAACCCTGTGCATCATTGCTGATCTCGCCGCTGATGATACTTTTTCTGCAAACTCACGCAAGGCTCTCAATCCGGCGTTACGCTGCAAATGCATATACAGAGCATCCTCGTGAGTAATGATTTGCAAGAGTGAACTGACTTGAAGGATTCTCAGAATAGCTCATTCAGGATTCTCAGAAATCCCCCTTGTGGAGGTGCTATCATGCTAAAAATATACAACAGCATTTGAGGAGCTCTCTGTTCATGCTCTCTGCCATTTTTTTGTTGCACCCTCTTGCAAATCATCTTCTAAAGGCTGATGGCCTGCTGAGCTGTGTGGGGGTCCGGAGAAATTAGTTGTGAGTGAAATGACCCATTCCGTTGTGCTGACCGATCAATAGTAAGTAGCAAAGTCTCTGCTGATTTATGCCGGTTTCCATGAGAACAGAATTTTGCTCGCCGTGTCTCTTTAACTCTTGCATACCTGCTGCAAATCAGGGCGATGCTACAAATGGCAGCCTTGCACAGAAACATCCGGTAATACTGAGCCTTGTGCGAGCCCGGCGGAATTACCGTATTTTTCGCTCTATAAGACGCACCAGACTACAAGACGCACCTAGTTTTTGGAGGAGGAAAACAAGAAAAAAAATATTCTGAATCTCAGAAGCCAGAACAGCAAGAGGGATCGCTGTGCAGTGAAAGCAGCAATCCCTCTTGCTGTTCTGGCTTCTGGGATAGCTGCGCAGCCTGCATTCGCTCCATAAGACGCACACACATTTCCCCTTACTTTTTAGGAGGGAAAAAGTGAGTCTTATAGAGCAAGAAATACAGTACTTGCTGAAATGTGAACAGCGGCTGATGTCATGATCTATGATTGCTGAATTAAAAACATTGCACAGTGATGAGTTGAGCTCTAATTTTCATAGGCCAGAGGAGACACCCAAAGGCTCTGAGTGAAATTTAACAATCCTAAACATAGTATGGAATCGGGCTGGGCGATAATCTGGTTTTCAGCATCGCAATCTATCACCAGCTAAACATCACAATATACCAATACATCACAGTGTCTGAAATAAGGATGGTACTACTTGAGAGCCATTGGGTGAATTCCCGTTGTTTTATTTCATGACACACATGATTCACAATACCATCCTGTACTATGTATAAGACAAGGAATTGTCACTAAAATGTATGTTAAAAATTGGGGTTCGTCTTATACACGGTGACGTGGAATTGGTTGCTGCCGGGAGCCAGAGATTGTCAGCGACCATTTTTTGTGTTATTGGTGGCTGCGTCAAGGGCGGTTATTGATTGGCTGTTGGAGCGGCAATAAGGCGGGCGATTGGCATCCCCCCCCCCCAAAAAAAAACAAAAAGCTCGACAACTCCTGGCAATCTTCCTCCCGTTTTCTTAATTGTGAGTCCCCCAAAATAGGGGGTGTGTTATACATGGGGGCGTGTTATACACAGAAATATACACTATATTGCCAGGCCCAAAATGATGAGACCAATATCACAATATGGACTTTGGACCGGTTTGGGATGATATTTCAAGATATCGCCCAGCCCTAGTAGGGAGCGAGAGTCACAGAATTTGCCAGAACTCATATGTGATTGTGCTTCCTGTCAGCTGCATCGCTTGCTGTTGTCCCTGGATCCCCATCCTATCATCACTTGCAGGGAAACACCTGCAATAGACGATGTCGCCAGGGGAGAAGTGCCGTTTCTGAGCAGTTACCTTTGCTTTTCCTACACTGCTTTGCCAACAGCAGCGGTTACAGAGCTCCTTGCACTTACAAAAATCAAAATAAGGGGGAAAAATACCCCTAGCTACAATTTTAAATTTTAATTAGCTTCTTGATGACATTGCTTGCCCTTGACGAGAAGCACTTGAAGCTGCAGGTTCATGTTACAGATGAGTTGCCTTGCGATGAGGTTTGCAAAGGATGCTGGGAATTTTGTTTGGTTCGACTTAGTTTAAATGCTGAGTAAGTGCTAGTCTCGTTAATTGTTTTGGAGGGTGGGGGCTCACTTTGGCAAAATGCCTCAAAGATCGGGCTGCGTACAAGGTTGTCTAATAGATAAACAGAGATGGATTCCTTTAGGAAGAGAGCATTGATTAGGGGGGAAATAATAATACTTGTTTTCATTTCTGTGCTTTGCCTGAGCTCTTTAATTAGGACTGTAGAACAGAAAGTCTTCTGGCTCGTACCAAATTAAATATACCTGCCAACCGTAAGCAAACAAGGGATCTGGATCTCTTTACACGCCTGATATGGAAGTCACTGCAGAAATGTAACATGATGGTCTGGGGCTCTAGACCAGTGGTGTCAATGTAGTGAATTAAGAAAATATTTCTGCGTGAATTGCCGGACGAACATGTTTTTATGATACAGTGGTACCTCGGGTTAAGTACTTAATTCGTTCCGGAGGTCCGTTCTTAACCTGAAACTGTTCTTAACCTGAAGCACCACTTTAGCTAATGGGGCCTCCTGCTGCCGCCTGAGCACAATTTCTGTTCTCATCCTGAAGCAAAGTTCTTAACCTGAAGCACTATTTCTGGGTTAACGGAGTCTGTAACCTGAAGCGTATGTAACCAGAAGCATATGTAAACTGAAGCGTATGTAACCTGAGGTACCACTGTAGATGATACAGACAGCATTTTAGAAACGCAAGAAACTACTCTAGTTTAGTAGGTTATGTCTCTGACATAAAAATCGGTGGAGGTGATCAGCATTCTAGTCTTTCACAAGAAATCTCTGCAACTGCACTGTGTCAACAGGTATTGAAAACTGCGCCCGTCTCTTTCCTACCCTTTGGTCACGTGGAACGCAGGAGCCGCTCTTTCCATAATCCCAGCTGTCCTTTTCCCATATGGCAGATGCACTGCAGTTTCCTCTGTGTACCTTCCAGTTTACGCTGGAGAAAATAAAAATGTGCAAATGAATGCCTAGATGAAGTGGCCCTTTCCCAAGTCCTCTGTGTGTCAGTTCCTGGCAAATGTGGAACAGGGACAAGAGAGAAAGTCATTTTCTCTTGATGGCATCCACTTCCACCTAGCAAGGAAAATAACTCCCATGCCTCTACCTTGCTGTGTGAATATTTTCTGCGACTGAATTGTTGCAGAACAAAGAGTTTTGTGAAATGATGAAAGCAGGATTGTGATTTGAATACCAAAAAAACAATTTCAGTGTTGTCCGTTGAGTGGGGATTTCAGATGACTGCGAGAACTCGAGGCATTTGCTGGTCATGCTATTATTCGTGGATGTTTTGTGTAACTTGTGTTTCAGGAATTGTTCGGGTGCAATAGTTATATCCTACAGAAAATTTTGGAAATTAATAATAATAATAATTTATTATTTATACCCTGCCCATCTGACTGGGCTTCCCCAGCCACTCTGGGCAGCTTCCAATTTTTTTTTTTAAATACTGTAATACATCAAACATTGAAAGCTTCCCTAAACAGGGCTGCCTTCAGATGTCTTCTAAAAGTCTGGTGGTTGTTGTTCTCTTTGAATATGATAATCGAATATGAAAAGAAACTTTTCCAATAAAACTGAAACAAATTCCACACTGCTTTGAACAGAAACACCCGCTCAGTATTTTAATTCTTTTTTACCATTTCTAGTCTGATGTTCGTAGCTTAACAGCGGCCCAAAACAAACCACTTATTGAGTTTACGCTCCCTTTGGGATTGATGCTCTCAGACCCCCAAATAGCTGCCCCTCTTTGCGTGACGGGTAGGAAGGCGGGTCAGGCTCCGGATGCCAAGCGTTCCTTTCCACCCTGGCATGTCTGCCGGAATTAACAGCACTTTCACACTCGGCTGCATTTGCTGCTTTGTTAAGCGTGCATGAAGAACAAGGACCCGATCCAGCAAGGGGGCGCTTTAGAAGTCACCTATTGGAGAAAAGAGCGAGTTTCTGCCTAAACTGGCTTTCCCCTTCAGACAGCGCTCCAGACTTCGTCCTTGAGATCAATAACAGGGCACTTAGCACAATATCCAGAGGAGGAGGAGAAATGTTGACCTGTTGCAACAAATTGCCCAGGGGCGTCTTGAAAGACGGCCATATTTATTAGGGTACCGGGCAGTCTGTCCCGGCTTGCATTGCCTAGCAACCCATCCATGAGCCCTCAACAACCCAGCGCACTCCTAAACCTCATGAAATCTATGCTGACCCATTAGACCAGGAGTGGAAAAGCCTTTTGGCTCCTGCCTCATGGGCCAACCTTGACCCAGGTGAGCAGGACCAGGGCCGGATTTAGGTTTGATGAGGCCCTCAGCTCCTGAAGGTAACAGGGCCCTTGATATGTCCAGCTGTCCTTTGTCAACACTGTTTTTTGTGTTGAATATATGCTACATGATAATTTATGGACCTCATAGGTATCTCAAGCCATTTGCACACATTGCCCTGCAACCAGTCCGTGTAGAATGTCGGCACCCTATATATAGAAAGAGGCAAACCAGTGATATTTTAGGGAGCAGGCAGGGCCCATGACTTATATCCTAGGAGCCTACACAACACAAAACACTGTTGCTGTATGTGGGTTTTATTTTATTTGTGTTTTATATTTTGGAAATGTACATCCAGGGGTTTTTTTCCTTTAAGTTTTTTTGGGGGCCCCAAGAGAGTGGGGCCCTAAGCTAGAGGTTGTTTAACTTATACATAAATCTGGCACTGTCAAATCAGTAGCTGGGTTGCATCAGCCACCTGTCCAAATCCCAGCATCGGGGTGGAAAGGGGGCGCGGGAAGGGCATCAAAACATAGCCCACGCTGGTCCTTTCCCCCTTCTGCAATGCCCCACCCGCTTTCCCTTTGGCCCCCTCCCCTCTTGCCCAAGCCCCCAATGCCGCCTACTCCTCACCGAGTCTCCCACCTCGCGAGGAGGAGGCAGCCCAGCCCCAGAGGTGCTGTGGAGAAACACGCCCCACAGGCCAGGGCCCCCTCTGTCCTCCTCTCCTGGCACCTCCATCCTCCTCCTCTCACTCACGGAGCAGACTGCAGACGACAGTTTGGGAAGCCCTGATGTAGATAATCCTACTCAGATCTCAGAGGCACCAAATCCCTCCAGACAATACGTACACTCTGCATGTGTGCATGTGTGAAATTTGGGGGTTTCAATTGATAGCGGCGTTGAATTGCTCCAGTGATACTGCCCAGATGGCTCACCTTGTAAAATGAATCTGCAGCTTGTTGCAGGAATTTATGTATAGGTTGGGGGTGGGGTTTGCCCCCCCCCCCAGCAGATATCATGCACATACAGCCCACTACCACTGAGAGCCAGTGTGGTGCAGTGGTTAAGAGCGGTAATCTCGTAATCTGGGGAACCGGGTTCGCGTCTCCGCTCCTCCACATGCAGCTGCTGGGTGAGCTTGGGCCAGTCACACTTCTTTGAAGTCTCTCAGCCCCATTCACCTCACAGAGTGTTTGTTGTGGGGGAGGAAGGGAAAGGAGAATGTTAGCCGCTTTGAGACTCCTTAAAGGGAGTGAAAGGCGGGGTATCAAATCCAAACTCTTCTTCTTCTACCAAAATCAGCACAATCACTTTTGTGATTTGTCCCCACAAAACACTTCATCACAGTTTCTTCCTATCTATTCAAACGGCCTCTGCTGCACAATGTAAGAATTGACTGATAAATGTATCTATGTACTGGCTCACTGGAAAACTTCAGAAATTCATATAGACATGTGAGCTCAGCTCCTCAGCAGCTCCTCTGCCTGAGCAATAATCCCTGGCATCCTGATACCTGAGTGCCAGACAGGTAGCCATTCCAGAAATAACAAACCCAGATGAAGACAAAAGGGTGTGATTAACTTGGCTGGGAAACAGGGAAATGTAAATATCTCTTTTGTTACACTTGACTGGGTGTTTGGTGGAGGGCAAGGAGAACCATGGTGCAGACGCCAGGATGCTCAGATTATTGCCACCAGACCTCCCTTTTCATGATGTATTAGTGATGTAGTTTTTTGAGGGTGTAACATGGGGATTAGCAGCTAATAAATGTTTGGGGGCTCTTTTGTTTGGGGCTTCCATCTTGTTCCACCTTGAGTTAGGAGGGAGTCCTGTCGCAACAGTCTTCAATAATGACCAAGCCACCTGGCTGCTGTTTTGCTCTGGTATTCCTGGCTGGTGTCCTTGTTTTTTGTCCAAGGGAGCCCTCAGATTTCTCCGTTAACAAGCTTACCATATTTTTCTGCGTATAAGACGAGGGTTTTATAAAAAAAAATAATGTAAAAAATTGGGGGTCGTCTTATACACTGGTCGTGCTTGGAGGGGGAGACGGGCGATTATTGGCAGCCCTTTCGGAGATATACAGTGATGGATGCATGCCGCAAGGACTGGTTGGGATTGGCTGTTGTTGCGTGGGTGATTTGTGGCTTCTGGGTGTGATTCGGTTGACGATTGGTGGCTTCTTCGAGGCGTGCGCTTGTCAGCTGTGGGCGGTCCCGCCGGCCCCCCCCCCCAAAAAAATAAAGCTTAACAACTGGGCAATCTCCCCCCACTTTCTTAATTTGGAGTCCCCCAAAATAGGGGTTGTGATATACACCGGGGGTGTTATACACAGACAAATACAGTACCTTAAAATTTGCCGCCTGTTAATGCCACTATATGCAGCGACAAACGATGCTTTTTCCCACCAGTCTGGAAGGATGTTGCGCAGAACACAAAACAGATTTAAAACAACACCATTATCTGTGTTTATTTGCTGAGATGCCTTGTTGGGGGGGGGGCAGACAATGTGACCCAGTAGAGTCAGAGTACAGAGATGCCACTCATCTTTCTGAAGATTTTCTTAATTTATGCAGGTCCTACTGCTCTTCAGCGTATAGCCTGGCAGTTGCTAGGCAACCGGAAAAGAAATAGTGTGCATGCTTTCTATGACTGTTAGATCTCTTATTTCTTTATTTATGCTCAAAAGGTGCATATGGAACTGGAAATTGAGATTAAAAACCAGGATAGCATATTCACAAGTAATCATTTGCTTTTTTAGCATAACCTCAGTTGCAACCGGTGGAAGCTTTCTGTTAGCAAATAAATGCTAATGAATAAATGGCTGTTGTTTTAAGCCATATTCACTGACAAACGCACAAAGGGGACTAAGAAATCAAATCCTTCTGTGAAAAAGTAGCCAGGTATTTGGGTTTTAAAAGAAAAGAAGAAGAAGGTAAAATTCCGTCCTGTGCCGCTGTTCTGGGAATGTGTGCAACGTAGTCTGTTCTGCAGTTTGCGTATATTCCCAGAATATCCTTCACTGGTGCATCTTTTATATTATTCTACATGGCTGCCCTTGTACTTTGATTCCTCACAGCACAGGGTTTTATTAATGCTCCATTTCTTGAACTGGAACAAATTCTTAGGTCAAAAGCAAAACCATCTTCCTTTTTTTCTTCTCAAACATACTGCTCACTGCCATTTCTTGTCACAGCTAAGTAATAACGTTTTCTATTATTTTTGTCCTTTTTAACAGCTCAGGACGACAGTTAAGTGAAGTCTTCATTCAACTGCCTTCCAGAAAAGAATACCCAGAATACTATGAATTAATTAGAAAGCCAGTGGATTTCAAAAAAATTAAGGTGAGCCTGATTTCTGCTAAGCGTGAATGCAGCTTCCTTTCTTTTTTACATATATTTTTAATTAATTTTTTCCAAACGTTTTCACGGTAACCTTCAAATCAAAGACATTGTTTTATGAGTTGACTCCCTCACCTCCACAGTGTTTTTGACTCAAACTCTTTCTACTGCATTATACCTATCACAAAAAATTCCCTATTCCAGATATTTTGTCATTTTTCCTTCCACTGCTTTTACCTCAAATCCTTCCCGCCATTTCGTTTGACCTTGAATACAGCTTTCCAGCATCGGGCCAAGTTATCATGACTTGGCTTTTGCACTTGTGCACAAATAGCAGAAATTACCGTATTTTTTTGCTCCAGACGCACCAGACCATAAGACGCACCTAGTTTTTGGAGGAGGAAAACAAGGGAAAAAAATATTCTGAATCTCAGAAGCCAGAACAGCAAGAGGGATTGCTGCACAGCAAAAGCAGCGATCCCTCTTGCTGTTCTGGCTTCTGGGATAGCTGCACAGCCTGCATTCGCTCCATAAGACGCACAAACATTCCCCTCACTTTTTAGGAGGGAAAAGGTGAGTCTTATAGAGCAAAAAATATGGTAAATACTGCTTGTTGTTATTCTTCCATGTCTGTGATGTACCTGTGGAATTGCTTCCTGTTCTCACAGTGGCCAGCCAGATTATTATTATTATTATTATTATTATTATTATTATGTATGTATTAGTATGTATTATGTATTAGTACCCCACCCATCTGACTGGGTTTCCCCAGCCACTCTGGGCGGCTTCCAGCACGTATAAAAACATAGTAAAACATTAAACATTGAAAACTTCCCGATACAGGGCTGCCTTCCGATGTCTTACAGAAGTTGTGCAGTTCTTCATCCCCTTGGCATCTGAACAGAGGGGGGCCTGTGGGAAAGCTGAGCGCCAACCCCCTCTCCAGCGCCTGGTGTGCAGAAGCATTGCAGTCTCTGCGCATGGAGGCAGAGCATAACCTCCGCCATGTCTAGCGGCCATTGATAAACCAGCAGGGCGATCCCATCCCCAAGTAACCGGCGTGAAGCCAGGTTAGGCTGGTTAAAGGATGCCAGATCAAATTCCCTTTGGATCAGGGCTGCTAAACCCAGCAGAGGGAAAACTCGCTTTTATTTTTACAGTCATACCTTGAGTTGAAGAAGCTTGCTTTGTTTGTGCTGTCCGATTAATCTGCGCCAGAAGGATAACAACACAGAAAACATTGTGTACGTGAATCTGTTGTGTTCATGCGTGCAGCAGGCTTGTTTAACCAGCTATCCTGTTCTTTCTCTCCCCCTTTCAATCTCTTTCGATTGGGTTTTTAGGAAAGAATTCGTAACCATAAATATCGGAGTGTTAGCGACCTGGAGAAGGACGTCATGTTGTTGTGTCACAACGCTCAGACCTTCAACTTGGAAGGATCACAGGTCGGGTTCAAATTATTTGCTTAGCAGAACTACCGTGTTGGTGTACACATTTGCATTTGTGAACATGTTATGTCAGTCAGCAAGAAGCCTGGGGGCTGTCTAAACTTGGGGTGGCATTAACATTTCCCCCGTTGTATAAAACAACCTTCAGGCCTGTATTTTCTGTTTCAGCTTGCTTTTAGTCTTCAGAGTTTGTTCTATAGCAGGAAGTTCTTCTCCTGCAGCTACAGTATACTTTAAACATCTCTGTTGGAGAAATAAATCTACATTTACCACCCTTGGTATCAACTAATTGGTAGTTCTCCATGGTGGTGTTATTTTAAAAAATCTTCCGAAGAACTGAACATTTTCCTTCGAAGTTGGGTAATAAAATTGGCATTAGCTGCAGTAAATATAGACTGTATCTCCATTTTGCTTACGAGTGGATTGGTGGCTTGTCAATCTTTATCTTGCAACTCATCATCCATGATGGATCATTGCAGGAATCTGTTTGTTGGCTAAGAGGTACAGTCTTCACCAGTCTTGACCATGGCTAATACCAGGCATAGGCAATCTCTGCCCTTCAGATGTTTTGGGACTACAACTCCCATCATCCCTAGCTACCAAGACCAGTGGTCAGGTGTGATGGGAGTTGTAGTCCCAAAACATCTGGAGGGCAGAGTTTGCCTATGCCTGGCTAATACGAACTCAGCTTCCCTATGAAAAACTCCATCATGCAGGAACCTAGTTGGCGTTAACCATAGCTAAGATCATTGAAGCCATGACCCTTAACTGCAGTTTAAGCTGTTGGGGAAAGGGCAGAGAGAATTTGCAAGAGGAGATGAGATGGGAAGGATGAGTGAAATCGCACAGCCTGTTCATAATCTGTGAACCATGGATAAAGATTGCAAGAACCTTCACTGTAACAGGTCCTATATTTACCCCAGAATTCTATTATTAGCTAACACAAACTCTTTTGCTCTTACTGCTGATAATTAGCATCAGAAGAGTGCATTTCTTTTAACCTGGATATATTGTTAGACTATAATCTAAATCTTAATTAGAACCTTCCATTGAAGACTCTTGAGATCATTACTAATAAAACATTAAATAATTCAAACATAAGCAACTAAGTTTGTTCTGGGTATAAGATTTCGTGTGCATGCACAGTTCTTCAGATTTAGATTCTAGTCTAACATCATGAAAGCCTATACCCAGAACAAACTTAGTTGGTCTCTAAGGTGCTACTGGGACACGGGTGGCGCTGTGGGTTAAACCACTGAGCCTCTTGGGCTTGCCGATCAGAAGGTTGGAGGTTCGAATCCCCGCGACGGGGTGAGCTCCCGTTGCTCGGTCCCTGCTCCTGCCAACCTGGCAGTTCGAAAGCACGTCAAAGTGCAAGTAGATAAATAGGTACCGCTCCAGTGGGAAGGTGAACGGCGTTTCTGTGCACTGCTCTGGTTCGCCAGAAGCGGCTTAGTCATGCTGGCCACATGACTGTTCGGCGCCTCCCTCGCCCAATAAAGCAAGATGAGCGCCGCAACCCCAGAGTCTGCCACGACTGGACCTAATGGTCAGGGGTCCCTTTACCTTTAAGGTGCTACTGGACAATTTTTTATATATATTTCGACTGCGGCAGACCAACACAGCTACCTACCTGCATTCAAACATAAGTGTAGGTGGTGCTTAGAAATGTGAAAATATAATATGGAGCTTCATTTTGTTTCAGGCTGCCACCAAAAGGCTTTTTTTTTTAACCCTCATTTAGTGCATGAAAAATTAACATTGGCATTTCCTGTAAAATTCATGCAACAAGGCTTGTGACTTGTAATGGGGGAGAGAAGCCTTGCTCTCTCTGGGTTTGCATAGGAAATAGCGCTCCACGCTGTGAATCTTTGATGAAGCACAGCTTGCCGGCCTGACGCAGCCCTGCTTTCCTGCCACAGATCTATGAGGACTCCATTGTTCTGCAGTCGGTGTTCAAAAGTGCGCGGCAGAAGATTGCCAAAGAAGAGGAGAGCGAGGACGAAAGCAACGAGGAAGAAGAAGACGAGGAAGATGAGTCGGAATCTGAATGTGAGCCCCTCACTTCATTGCTTTTTTTTTCCTCTTAAAAAATGTTTAGGGGTACTCTCATTTTGACTCGAGAAAACCACCATTTTATAGTTCAAATCAGGGGAAATGAATACAGTAAATGGACAAGAGTACAAACGACATGCGTGGCCCGTATTGAAATAGTGCCCCTCCATGAGACCAAGCTTTCATCAGTGAAACACCACACATCCACATTCCACACTGCTTCACATATTAAACGCCCGCTTCTGTCCAAGACTCTGGAAACACCGGGAAAGGAAAGGAAGCTGCCGTCGGGGGTAGCAATGGAACCGACGGTTCACCCTGCTAGAGAAGAAACTAACAATTTTTTAAAAAATAGTTTCTTCTTCCGGTAGATTCACAAACCGTATAGGGGTATGTGTACCCCTGCATCCTGTCCCCCCCAGAAAAAAAGCAGTTTTAAAATAGGAAATTTCCTTATATGAAATTTACATTCAGATTATTTCTTTGCAAGTAGAATCAGGAATGCTTTTCAGGATGGTGTGTGTGTGTGAGAGAGAGAGAGAGAGAGAGAGAGAACGAGTGATTTGTGTGAGTTTGTTTGTTTGTTTGTTTGTTTGTTTGTTTGTTTGTTTGTTTTATATATGGTTTAAATTTATAGCCCACTCTTCCTTCCAGAGGAACCCAGGGGAGTCAGTGGCTGAGAAACCTTAAACACTGGGCTTGACCCAAATTTAGTCACACTTGAGACTAGATTCATTCACATCCATAGTGTGTAGGATTGCGATGACAGACTTAAGTCCTGTCGATGCCTCCGGCTCTGCTGTAAGCCGGACTAAATCTGCGCCCGGTCTGTTCATTTTGGCTGCTAAGTTTCTTCTGTGGGCTTTTTGGGGGGTTTTTTTGCAGCCAAATCTGTGAAAGTAAAAATCAAACTAAACAAGAAGGAGGATAAAAACAGGGAGAAAGGAAAAGGCAAGAAGCGGCAAAGTCGAGTCAAAGCCAAACCGGTTGTGAGCGACGACGACAGCGATGAGGATCAAGATGAAAATGTGAGTGTTGCTTGCAAGAGCAGTAAATGCATTCCCCCCCCCCCATCCCTGTGCCTGTATCTGCAGTCGTCACGACTGAGATTCGCCTTTGGAGGTTGATTCTGCCTTTGGAGGCAGAGCGTTTTCCAGCAGGGGGCGCTGCAGGTATTTGGGGCTCCCCTGATGGGAGCTGTCATCCAAAACCAGTTGGGGGGCCAAGGGGGCCGATTTTGGGGGGTTCAGGATGCATGGAAGGTTTGAGAGCGTTGCATAGTATCCCATCACCTCTCCATTAAGATGCTCAGCATTTGGACTCAATGCCCGGGATCGAAGGAGCTGGGAAGCTTCTTCTGAGCTCCAGGGAAGAGATTTGCATCAAGAAGTGGCAAATTTCAGGGAGATGCTCCTAAAAGGGGGGAAAGGGGGCCTTGAGCATCCCTTAAGTAGTGCTTTTTGAGCTCAGCCGGCCAAGTTAAAACTAAGTACTAGAATGGCAAACCAAGTTGATGGACTCTACTGAAATGGCCAAATTAACTGGGAAGTTCAGAAATCAAGAAGACAAGAACTTGAAAAAAGAATGGGGAAAGTTTACAAATTATTTACAAGACCATTGTAAGCAGGCTAAAACATTAGCAGGATTTCAACCACACTTATAAAATAACGGGAAGTATGGCTAATTTGGAAGGATAAATCTTGGATAGTATTGATATGCAGTTGTGAATATTATTACTAGGACCTGTGGAAGGGATGGGGTGGGAGTCAGGAGATTCAGAGTAATCTTGATATTTCAGTCTTGAATTGTTTTTTGCTGTATGTTTATATTTTTAAAAATCAAAGTATTTTTTTTAAAAAAATTAAGTACTAAGGCTTAACTCAGACATGGGCAAACTCGGCCTTCCAGATGTTTTGAGACTACAAGTCCCATCATCCGTGACCACTGGTCCTGTTAGCTAGGGATGATGGGAGTTGTAGTCCCAAAACATCTGGAGGGCCGAGTTTGCCTATGCCTGGCTTTACTCTTGTATGGATAGCTGGAAAGACCCCTCTGTTGTGTGAAATGTTATCGTGTGGAGTCCTGTGGTTTCTTGAAGAGCAGGGTCCCTTAATGGCAAATGGGGTTTTGGCAGGGGAGTTCTGCCGGCCGTTTGCAATATGCATGGGCTCCTGCACTTCAGAGGGGAAAGAAAGAAATTCTGTAGGTGCACAAAGGTTGCTGTTTGCTAATTTTGTTTTAAGGTAGCCTATAAGGGCCGGCTGTAGGGATGCTGGTGGCTCTGTGGGTTAAACCACAGAGCCTAGGACTTGCCGAACAGAAGGTTGGCGGTTCAAATCCCTGCAAGGGGTGAGCTCCCGTTGCTCGGTCCCTGCTCCTGCCAACCTAGCAGTTTGAAAGCACATCAAAGTGCAAGTAGATAAATAGGTACTGCTCCAGCGGGAAGGTAAACGGCGTTTCCGTGCGCTGCTCTGGTTGGCCAGAAGCGGCTTAGTCATGCTGGCCACATGACCTGGAAGTTGTACGCCGGCTCCCTCGGCCAATAAAGCAAGATGAGCGCTGCAACCCGAGAGTCGGTCATGACTGGACCTAATGGTCAGGGGTCCCTTTACCTTTACCTATAAAGACCAGCTAAGGCTGCGTAAACCCCGCTAAACTCCCTGGGATTTGGTTCTGAGTGAGCATACTGTACATGCCGTCAGTCTTTTGGTATATTTATTTGGAAGTAAATCGTCGCGAAAGCTGTGAGACTTGCGAGATGCACACGGCACAGCTGTGCCTGATAGCTCATAAATCTATTACAGAACATCTTGCGACAAATCCAGAGGCATGACTAAATTAACTGGATTGCCTTGCTATCTCTTGGTTGCACCTTGTTTCTTTATTATGGCCCAAACTGGGGTGTCAAAGTAACATTGTCTTCTTTGCAATGCTTTCAACAAACGAAACCTCTAACCTCCCCCCCCCCCCCCTTGCCTCTTCCACCCAGGACCAGTCGGAAGCCAGCGGAAGTGACGACGAGTGATTCACACGGTCCGATGTTCATAAAGGAGAACCGTTCTTCTCTTCTCTCATTTTTGCACCCAGCGAATTCACTCTGCCAGATCGGCATCGGGGCGTTTCTGTATTTACATCATCTATAACTAGCTTTAGGATATTGCCAGACAAACGTTATGGTATCGTGGTGTAAAAAAGAAAAGAAAAAGAAAAACATGTAACATACTGTGACCAAACTGGCCTCAAAGATTAAAAAAAAAAAAAAAAGCTTTTGATGGAAAAAAAAACATGGGTTGATAGTATATTTCTATGGGTTGGGTTTAACTTACTAATGGTTTGACATTCCTGGTTTCAATATTTGATTAGATGCTATCATTCGGCATCAGAAAGATTTGAAAACAATGTCTTTTGTAGCATTGCTAACCAGGAGAAGCCATTAAAAGCAACTGGTGATTTTATTTTTCATCAGGCAGTTTTCAAGGTTTTATTAGTTCTGTATTTGTTTCTTCACTGTGGTGCATATATACAATTTTCTTAAATGTACAGTAGCTAGCCTCTACCCAGTCCTGCCGCATTCATTGCTTCATTTTATTCTCTCTTGAAAAAGAAATGCTTTTCGAACTGTATACATGAAATTTATGTCTACTGTAAACTTTACTTTTCCTTTTCTTTTATTCTTTTTCTTTTTCTTGATTACAAAAAAGTTGGATTTAAAATGCTATTGAATATTGCAATCTATATAGTATAATGAATGGCTTCTTTCATCGGATTACCTTTTGTGTTACCAATGTGGTTTGCCACCTTCCCCCCAAGTGTACTTAATCTTTGCTTTCTTTGCACAATGTCTTTGGTTGCAAGTCATAAGCCTGAGGCAAATAAAATTCCAGTAATTTTGAAGGGTCTGTGCCATCCGTGTTTCCCAAGCAGAATGACATATCGGCGTTGAGCTTCATTCTCACTTCCTTTCAGTGTTCAAAACTCACCAGGTGCCAGGCGTGTTTTGCACCCGGCTCTCAGCCACATGCGACCAAGTGAAGATGCCCGGGAGCCAGGATGACACCTGAAATCTCTCTCCTTTTTTCCAAAAATTTTATTGGTTTTCACAATATCATAAACAAACAAACACACAAGACAAACAAACAAAACAAACATAAATCATAGCCTTATTAAAAATTAAAGTTATTAACTTTGTTAAGTGACTTCCTTGCTTCCCCTTGGTTGAATTTCATTGCATGCCCTTTTAACGGTTTTCCAAATCCCAATTTTTATGAAATTTAACTTAAACATTAACATCCTTAAATCTTCACCTTACAGAATTAAACATATTAATTCATCACTTAACATAAATAAAATCCTAAGCCCATTAAGTATCTGCAAGCTATTTCCAGTTAGTTTAACTTAACAAATTTAACTAAATAATAATTAAATTTATTCCATTCTTCCTGATACTCTTCCTCCTCCTGGTAGCGGACTCTTCCGGTCAGGTCAGCTAGCTCCGAAAAATCCATCATCTTCATCTGCCATTCTTCTATTGTTGGTAATTCTTGGGTTTTCCACTTTTTAGCTAACAAAATACGAGCAGCAGTTATGGCATACAAAAATAATTTAACATCTTTCTTGAGCAATTCCAAACCTGTTATTCCAAGAAGAAAGGCCTCTGGTTTCTTTATAAATGTATATTTCAACATTTTTTTCAATTCATTATAAATCTTTTCCCAGAAGTCTTTCACCTTGGGACAGGTCCACCACATATGATAAAAGGTTCCTTCCTTTTCTGAAATCTCTGCCACCTGGAGGTCCATGCCTGGGGATCCTTGGATCTGGGCTGTTTCCACACACCAAGACCACATCCTGTAGAACTCTGTCCGTTCATATTTTAGCTACACAATCCAAATGAATTTCAGGAGCCAAAATGCCTTTTCTGTGCAGCCTGAGCAGGAGCAGCAAACAAGGTTATAGTGAATTGTTTCTCTTGTCTTCACTTCCCCCACCCCAATGCCCTGCTCACAGTTGTGAATAATATTCCCATGTTATGAATGGTCCGTGTCACCATTAAGAAAAAGAGGCAGGGACAGGCCAATAGATATGTGGACAGTACCTGGATCAAGACTTTTCTTTTTTAAAGGTCTCAAAGCTCTTAGCCCAGCTCAAGGTTGTCCTCTGAACTAGCCAGATGTTTAATTGAGACTCAGTCACATTTGGGGTCAAGAGGGACCGAAAAGAGAATCGGATATGATTTTCTTTTCTTCTTCTTTGGCGATCCCTCGTAGCCGAGTAAGATTGTCTTCCATAACCACGGTTTTAACAGTGAGTCCGTAAGTGACTGTGGAGGCCAATTCTGGATCCGCACATCCTTCCACAGTGGGGACATTGGTTTCTGGGCGGGAGTTGATCACGGTGTGGATTTGCCAAGCATGTCTTCCTCTTCGCCCATTTCTCCCTTGCGTCCTGAGTTCAAGTGTCTTCAAAGCCCATGACACCTTTGAAAAGGCTGTTCTCCAACTGAAGCGCTCGCAGGCCAGTGTTTCCCAATTGTTGGTGTTTATACTACATTTTTTTAGATTTGCCTTGAGAGAGTCTTTAAACCTCTCTTGTTAACTGCCAGCATTATGCTTTCCATTTTTAAGTTCAGAACAGAGTACAGTGGTGCCTCAGGTTAAGAACTTAATTCGTTCTGGAGGTCTGTTCTTAACCTGAAACTGTTCTTAACCTGAAGCACCACTTTAGCTAATGGGGCCTCCTGCTGCTGCCGTGCTGCCGCTGCACGATTTCTGTTCTCATCCTGAAGCAAAGTTCTTAACCTGAGGTAATATTTCTGGGTTAGCGGAGTCTGTAACCTGAAGCGTATGTAACCCGAGGTACCACTGTAGTTGCTTCGGAAGACAAGCAACTTTTATGGCCCTCTTGACCTCAAATGGTAACTAGATATTTGGACGACCATAATGAGCCATTTGGCGCCTAGCTTGTACCGAATTTTTCGCTCTATAAGACGCAGCAAACCACAAGACGCAGCTAGTTTTTGGAGGAGGAAAACAAGAAAAAAAATATTCTGAATCTCAGAAGCCAGAACAGCAAGAGGGATCGCTGCGCAGTGAAAGCAGCAATCCCTCTTGCTGTTCTGGCTTCTGGGATAGCTGCACAGCCTGCATTCGCTCCATAAGACGCACACACATTTCCCCTTACTTTTTAGGAGCGAAAAAGTGAGTCTTATAGAGCAAAAAATACGGTATATCCAAGTTTCTCATAGTGCTTCCTTTTGCTCTCTCTAGGGGGAGTTCCTAGAGTAAAAAGCTCCTACCACCCTGTTCTGGTGTGACTAAGGAGGCCTTAAGGGAGGGGTGGGAAGGCAGGTCAGGTGAGCAACTTGCCCCAAGAAAGGCTCTTCAGCCTCTTCCTGCCATCTGCCTCTCCTCAGTGAGGACGGCAGTCTTAGGCGGCTATCCCTCTGGCACGTGGACAGGCGCTTTGCACCCTCAGGTCTCCTGCCCGCTGCGCTCCCTGCCTGCTTGGAGAAGTGAGGTAGGCTGAGAGGCACTTGGCTCCTTGGGCCCAGGGAAGGCTGGGCGGCGGATCCGGGTGCCGTGGCATTTGGGCCAGAGTGTTCTGCCCACCAGCCTCAGATTTATTGTCCCCCTGGTCACAAGCATCAGGCTCCAGAGTTCAGTAGCCAAAATGGCACCAAAGTGGTTGATTCTGCCGCCTCCGAATGCGCCTTGATCACGGCTGGGTGCTACAGCCAGGATAGGTACCAAGATTACGTCCTTCTATGACGCTTTGGCATTCTGTGTGATCTCCAGAGCCTTATCTGTCTCCCTCCCATCTTGCAAAGGAACCTGAGGCAGCAAACAATTGTAATTTAAAAACACAATTAAAAATAAAAGCTGGCCCCAAGCTCCAAGGGCGATGGAATCCCTTGAATTTGGCCCAGTATCCATTGCAAATCTTGGAGCACGTAGGAAAAGGTAAAAGGTAAAGGACCCCTGGATGGTTAAGCCCAGTCAAAGGTGACTGTGGGGTTGCAGTGCTTTAAGGTCGAGGGAGCTGGTGTCTGTCCGCAGACAGTTTTCTGGGTCATGTGGCCAGCAGAACTAAACTGCTTCTGGCACAACGGGACACCGTGACGGAAACCAGAGCGCACGGAAACACGATTTACCTTCCCGCTGCAGCAGTAGCTACTTATCTACTTGCACTGGCGTGCTTTCAAACTGCTAGGTTGGCAGGAGCTGGGACAGAGCAACGGGAGCTCACCCTGTCATGGGGATTCGAACCGCCGACCTTCTGATCAAGCCCAAGAGGCTCTGTGGTTTAGACCCCAGCACCACCCGCATGTGCAATATGTTGACAGTCTCCCACTTCTATTGGTCCTCCTGCTGCATTAGCTGCCGTTTGTTTCCTCGGTGCAAAAGATGCTGCTCATGCAATGCCTTGAAGGAATCCAGTCTTGGAAGTTCCCAGCGCCTGAAGCACCGTGGACCAGCCGTCCCAGTCCAGGATTGCTTGCAACTGTCTTAGCAGCCTGTGATGGGCGATCCTGGTTCCCTGGGCCTCCAGTGTCCATGCTGAACGTTACTGCTAATAAAGCACTTTCAGTCTTTGCTCCAGCAGAATTGGTCGCCCGTTGTCCTTGACTGTTGGCCGCACTGGCAGAGGCTGAGGGAAGCTGTCGTCAACATCTGAAGGACATAAGGTTGGGAAAGGCTGAGCCAGTGTCTTACCAATGCCAACCCAAGCCTTGCGCACATCTTTCTCTAATGACTTCCATGCTCAGATGCGCACGAGGCAGGAGCGTGTGCCAGTGAGATACAGTGGTACCTCGGGTTAAGTACTTAATTCGTTCCGGAGGTCCGTTCTGAACCTGAAACTCTTCTTAACCTGAGGTACCACTTTAGCTAATGGGGCCTCCTGCTGCCGCGGCGCCGCCAGAGCACGATTTCTGTTCTCATCCTGAAGCAAAGTTCTTAACCTGAAGCACTATTTCTGGGTTAGCGGAGTCTGTAACCTGAAGCGTATGTAACCTGAAACGTATGTAACCAAGGTACCACTGTAGTGTATTACGCAAGAACAAAATGTGCTCGGGTCCAATTGGCATATTTCTCCACAAAAAAAAGAGGATGTGTAGGGATTAAGTATTACATTTGCAAATATTCATTTCCAGCAGAAATGGGGGTGGCGTGAAGATGAGACGCATAACCCAAAATAAGCTCTAACAGAACATAATCTAACAACTTCCAGTTGGCTTCCAGGTCAACTTCACAGAAACTTTGCTATGGCTGTTCAGCTGCTTTATTTGGTTATTTCCTTAACATTTCATACATGTGGTTCCTCAGCGGTCACCCATTCCAGCCCCGATCCGGCCCAGACCTGCTTGGCTTTCGCAAGGTGGGAGCCTCGTCGGCCTTCAAGAGCGCACACCCCTTTCTCATGCAGGATCTCCACAGGGCACACACAAAGCATTAAGATTCTTTCGAAGGCTACAAAATACCGTTTGAAAATTCTGCTTTGGTAAATCACAGGGGAGGATTCGCATAGACGCCTCGTCGGTGCGAAGCGGCACGTAAAACAACACTTGAAACCAAGCAACTTGGCCTTGACGATAAGGGAGATAAGCAAAGACTGTCGGGAGACTTGCTTGATGTTTCCGTTCTTGAGAAAGACACAGGGCTGCACTTGATTCAGATGAACAATCCTTTTTAAAAAATAATACGTAACCACATTAGCCTTCCTACCACCCACGCAAATGCTCTTCAAACTGATGCAAATCCATTTGCTTCCACTAAAATGCGACAAGCAGCTGGAACAGAGGTCTCTGTGTCATGAACTGTGTTGCACCGATGTATGGCACCGCAGCTATTTATATATGTGTGCGTGTGGTTTAATTGAAATCTGCTTGAATGCTAAGCCTCCTGTTAGTCTCTCCTTTCTTCCCTTTTTATTATTATCCTTTATTAAATTTATATTCCGCCCTTCCTCAAAAGAACCCAGCGTGGTTCACAGAACAAAATACAAGATCATAGAATCATAGAGTTGGAAGAGACCACAAGGGCCATCGAGTCCAATCCCCTGCCAAGCAGGAAACACCATCAGAGCACTCCTGACATATGGTTGTCAAGCCTCTGCTTAAAGACGTCCGAAGAAGGAGACTCCACCACACTCCTTGGCAAGATAATACACAAGTTTCTTTAAGGTAATGTGAGAGGTGAAAAGTGAAAGGAAAGAGACTTGTAATGGCTGGCCTCCTAAAATGGAAATCACTTCTGGGATTGTGAACTGATAATCCTCTTGCCATCTCCACCTGGCCCACCAAAAGCCTTGGCATTTCCTTTCTTTCTGCTGCCATCATCATCATCATCATCATCATCATTTTATTTATTTATTTATTTATACATACCCCGCCCTCCCTGGCTAGAGCCAGGCTCAGGGCAGCTAACACCAATAAAATTTCAGTAAAAACATAATAAGAAAAGAAAGAAAGAAAGAAAGAAAGAAAGAAAGAAAGAAAGAAAGAAAGAAAGAAAGAAAGACATTTTAAAATACAGGTTAAAATGCAATTTAAAATGCAGCCTCATTTTAAAAGTCAAAACCATAAGGGGAGGGAAACATAAGGGTCAGACTGAGTCCAAACCAAAGGCCAGGCGCAAGTCCCGCAGGGCCCTAGTCTCTTGTGACAAAGCATTCCACCAAGTTGGGGCCAGTACTGAAAAGGCCCTGGCCCTAGTTGAGACCAATCTAACCACCTTGCAACCTGGGGCCTCTAACGTGTTGTCATTTGTGGACCTTAGGTCCTCTGCGGGGCATACCATCCATGGTTCCTTGGTGCGTGTTTCCTGCTGTGGGATAATCCCAAGTCCTGCATTGCCAAGGATGATAGAGGGAGAGATGGCACTTGGCTCCCTATTCCATCTTGGTTTCTGGTTTTGAAGCGCATCCTCCTTGCCCTGGAACATGCCCTCCACGCTCCTTCTCAGAGGGAGGCTTATTATACAGCCAAAATAGGACATCTCCATTTTGTCTGTCGTTCTGGCTGGCTTTGCTTTTCCCTGCGTTCTACCTTGATTTCCAAGAAACCAATTCCCTATCCTCTTACTGTCTGGTCAACCCAAAGTGTCATTCCCGCAACATGTAATTAATAATAATAATAATAATAATAATAATAATAATAATAATAATTTATTATTTGTACGCTCCCTATCTGACTGAGTTGCCCCAGCCACTCTGGGTGGCTTGCCACAAATATCATTAAGCACAGTAAAACATCAAACGTTAAAAACTTGCTGATATAGGGTTGCCTTCGGATACCTTCTAAAAGGTTTATTTCCTTGACATCTGACAGTAGGGCGTTCCACAGGGAGGGCGCCACCACCAAGGAGGCCTTGCCTGGTTCGCTGTAACCTCAATTCTCTTGATGAGGAAGCCGTATGTGAAATGGCTGATCATTAGCGCATCCTTCTAATAGTGCACTCCAGTGGTGAGTGCCAACAGGATTTGAGGAACCAGAATGGGGCAACTTGAGAAAAAGAGGAGGTTGCTGCCGACATGACTGGGTTAACCAGAAGTTGACCTCTCTTTAATAGTCTTACTATTCATAACAATAGTAGTAATATTAATGTTGTTGTTGTTGTTGTTGTTGTTAAACATGAGAAAGCAAAAACCAGTCCATGAGGCTGAGGACTACAGATGCTCAGTAAATCAGTCATGAAACAAAACCAGGCTGAACAAGAGCACTACTCTTTAGTAGTGAGAATATGCTGCAACATTTTGTTGAGGATCCCATTTATTTCACCACAACCTACCTCGCAAGCTTGTTGTGAGAATAAATGGAGAGAGTTTATAGCAAAAAAGTCCCCTTTTTACATTTTTTAAAAATAATTTTTATTAACAGACCAATCAAATCAAATCAAATCAAATCACATAAATTCCGAATTACAGAGCCTAATTTTAAATTTTTGTTGGGGGTACCCATATTTCAAGTTCCGAAAGGGATCCAATCCTCTTGTTGCTGCTGCTTTAAAAGTCCACAAATCTGTCCAAATAATGTTCACAATTCTGTCCAATCCTTTCTTGCTGTTTTCCACATCTCTTCTAGTTGTTTTCATATATTTTTCCTTTCTCTTTATCTTTGTGGCCTCTGATAGTCTCCATAAGCGGGTTGAAACAAATTTGTATTCCTGTGTGGATTTTTCCGTTCTTCCAAGGGTCATATTTCAGATAGCTACCGTATTTCATCGCTTCCATAAAGAAAAACATTCTTGCTGTCTACTCTTTTCACAGGTCTGTCCTCTCTTTCTCAGTCCTCGAGGAGGTTCTATCAGGAATCCAATACGAACCCTTTTTACATTTTCTTATTCATTTTGAGGTGTGGGACGGATTTTTGTTGTGCAAATGTCCCAAATCGACTTGAATTGTGCCACTTGATTTTGCCATCGATCAGAAACCACACTCTGTGCTTCCCAGACATAAACTGCTCTTTGTGTGTGATTCTTGAACACCCCCTTTGGCTTGGTCAACGTCCGAGGCTAGTTGTCGCTCCGACATTTGTGCCATTCGCCTGGAACCTTGCCCACAAAATAGGCTCCTTTGCTAATAAGCTATGGATTTGCCAGTTTACATTTTAAACATACATCAAAAAGAATCCTGGAGAGCTTTTTATTTTTAAATTTACTTTAATCTAAGCACCAAAGGAGCAGAGAAGGGAGATCAATACAGTGGTACTTCGATTCCCAAACACCTTAGTTCCCAAACGCCGAAAACCTGGAAGTAAGAGTTCCGTTTTCTGGAAGCCGGGTGTCCAATGCGACTGTTGGCGATTGTTTCCGGGGCGCCTGCACCAATCAGAAGCTGCATCTTGGTTTTAGAAAATTTCAGAAGTCAAAAGACTTCTGGAACGGATTAAGTTTTGCGCTTTTGTGTTTGCTATTTATTTTGCGTTTTTGTTTTTGAAGCTTTTTTAGTTCATTTGTTTTTGTGACTGTGTGGAACCCAGTTCAGCTACTGATTGATTGTGTGACTGCGGAAATGGATAAAAGCCCCCCATCCAAACAAAGATATTTTTTTTAAAAAATCATCTACAGTACTGTGTTATTTATTATATAGTGCAGTACATTGTTTATTGCTTTCATTTTATGGATCAATGGTCTTGTTAGTAGAATTCATGTAAAACTGTTGTTTAAGGGGTTGTTTTTGAAAGTCTGGAACTGATTAATCTGTTTTGCATTCCTTTCTATGGGAAAGTGCGCCTTGGTTTTGGAACGCTTTGGTTTTGGAACGGACTTTTGGAACGGATTAAGTTTGAGAACCAAGGTAACTAATACTAACCTGTTCCTGTACTAGTACCTAAAACTAACCTGTTCCTAACTTCACCCTAAGCCATGGAAGCCCAAGGGAGTTTCCTGTGACCTTCCAATATTGTGCAGCAAAGATTCACACAAAGAAAACAGAAAAGGCCGCTGCAAACCAGCTCCTTGCTCACTTAATCTGCATTGCAATGCCCCAGTGGTGTCTGAGAGATGGCTGATAAGCCTTGTATTAAAGAGAATCGACTAACTTTCCTTGACAGCTTTTGTCATCATCTTTCCATTAGGTGGAGTCAGAACCCTTTCTGGTCTCTCCTGTGTTAGGATCCTGGGAGTTGCTATTTGAAAAGGATCTGTTTCCTTCCCTTTAGCTTGCAGTCATATGCACACAAACCTGGACTTAAGTCCCATTCAACAAAACGAGACCCAACATGTGCAAAGACTGGCGCTGTTAAACAATTTCCTCCCTTTTCTCTCTGTTCAGTATCATATTTTTTTTTTATCTTTTTCATCATCTGAATGAATGAGCCAAGTTACAGTTCTTATGGCCGTAAAGATAGAAAATAATCTCAAACACAGAATCTGGGATGGGAGAGAATGAGCCTTTTTCACTAGTCAATAGAAAACAAGGCACAGAGTGTCGTGCTCCTCCCAATTATTCTCAGAAGCCAATTATATTATAAACATAAGAAATGTATGCAAACTGGCTTAATTTTCATAATCTAAACAGACTGCAAAATCCAGCTTTCCCTGCTGCAGAACTTTGTGCAGGCGTTTGAAATCTTCATTTAAAAAACGAAAAGTGCCAAGTGTGTACAATGTGGGCCACCCCCTGCGGGCGTCAGGCGTGCTTTTCACAGTCGGTCTTATTAGTCATTCTGTCCTGATAGCACACCGTACACAATCTGGCACCATTAAAATCCGTGGGAGCCGTCGCATGGCTGGGAGGTATCCGACAAAAGTACTACGGGCTGCATAATGGAATCCCCCCCTTCCTTCTCCCTGGGCTCCCCACTTCCTCACCCCATCTGCTCCAGAGAGTTGTGGGACACCCCCCCCCCCAGAACAAATGGAGAGCCTGTGAGGGGAGAGGAGAGGGAGATGGTCCTTTGCTCAGCCAGAAGTCCTTACGCGGATGGAGGAATTTCATTGTATATCTATCTCCCTATGCCAGGGGTCAGCAAACTTTTTCAGCAGGGGGCCGGTCCACTGTCCCTCAAATCTTGTGGTGGGCTGGACTATATTTTTGGGGGGAGGACGAACGAATTCCTATGCCCCACAAATAACCCAGAGATGCATTTTAAATAAAAGGACACATTCTACTCATGTAAAAACACGCTGATTCCCAGACCATCCGCAGGCCGGATTGAGAAGGCGATTGGGCCGCATCCAGCCCCTGGGCCTTATGTTGCCAACCCATGCCCTATGCCTGCGGTTCTCAACCTGTGGGTCCCCAGGTATTGTTGGACTACAACTCCCATCATCCCTGAGCTCTAGCCTTGCTAGCTAGGGGTGTTGGGAGTTGTAGTCCAACAACATCTGGGGACCCACAGGTTGAGAACCGCTGCCCTATGCCTTTCCCTCAATACTGTGAAGCAGGGTCACCACCATGTTGGAAGACAGGCGAACTAATGCCAGTGTGCTGGAAGAAGCAAAGATCACCAGTGTTGAAGCAATGATTCTTCAACATCAACTTCGCTGGACTGGTCATGCTGTGTGGATGCCTGATTATCGTCTTGCAAAGCAACTACTCTATTCCAAACTTAAAAATGGACAGCGTAATGCTGGTGCTCCACAAAAGAGGTTTAAAGACTGTCTTAAGGCAAATTTTAAAAAAATGTAGTATAAACACCAACAATTGGGAAACACTGGCCTGCGAGCGCTCCAATTGGAGACCAGCCTTTACCAAAGGTGTCATGGGCTTTGAAGACACTCAAACTCAGGACGCAAGGGAGAAATGTGCTAAGAGGAAGGCATGCTTGGCAAATCCACACCATGATCAACTCCCACCCGGAAACCAACGTCCCCACTGTGGAAGGACGTGTTGATCCAGAACTGGCCTCCACAGTCAAGTATGGACTCATTCTTCAAACCATGTTTATAGCTTACTGGGCTATGAGTAATCAGCAAAGAAGAAGGGACCACCATGCAAGGGATGGCTTAACTCTCCGCCTCCTCCTGCCACAATCCTGACACATGGTCATGAGACATGGGTGGAAAGCTCTCTTTGTCACCATGTCAGATCTGGCTGAACGTGGTCTTCATAATGTTACAGATCTGGGGTAACAGAGTTTGGGGGTGTGAAGGCACCCAGAACTGCTAGAGTCAGTGAAGCTTAGAAATTAATTAATGGTTGGATTTAGGTGATATTTTGGAGTACTGAAAGGAATATGCCAGACCAGTGAAAAGTACAGTTGAAGCTTCTTTCCCAGGTCGGGATAGAAATGGTTAAGAATGACAAAGAAGGTTCTGGAAACAAGTCCTAAACCCATCAATGGGAACCATTTGACCCCCAAGTATAGGGCGGTATGTAAATTCAATTAATAATAATAATAATAACCAGGCAGAAGGTTGCCAAGGTGACAGCAGGGGCATGATGTCACACAGGGAAAATGTGTCCTTTTGAAATTCGGAGGTTGGAGAGGAAGGGGGGGGGGGCAAATGGATGAGATGCTGTGAAGGCCAGAACCATTTTGTCAAGGGGAGGGAGGCACAGAGATGGCCAGGAACCTGGGGGGGTGGGGGGGGTGCTCCTCCTGAGATGCAGCTGCTGTGAAATCTCTCTCCACTGAAGGCTTCTGGTGTAAATATGTGTAAATGAACCCTATTTGAAAGACTCCCAAAGGAAAGCAGACCCTGGTTGCGTGTCAAGACCCCTCGGGGGTCTTCTGCCCCCCTCGGCAGAGATTGGGGTGGGTGGCAATAGGAACACAGATCTGGAGAAGGAGGAGGTTTTTGTTAAACTGGAAATCAGCAGGCCGTGAATGAACAGACACGAAATAATTGAAGACAAAAAAGAAGTTAGAATAGCAATCTGTTTTCATGATGGATAATTCCTCTTAGGAATCTTTGCTGACGTATTTCTCAATATCCCATAGGGGTGTAGCTTTATTTCAAAGAGATAAAGGGTTCAGGAGTTCTCTCTTGATAATTCTGTTTGGGTCCCTAATTCTATTTTATTTATTTCACAATGTTCATATACCATTTGATGGTAATAAAACCACAAAGCGATCTCAATAAAACCTGACTAAATGACATCTTCCGCTGCATTCCCTGACAGCTTCTTTCTCTCAAGTAAGGTATATTATCCCAGCAGAATAAAAGAAAGAAAAATCTGTTTCCCCAGAGTGGGATGTGACGCAGCGTACAATATATTTGCAGCCCAGGGAATTCTGATACATAAAATATACGCAGGCGTCAAATGCTTCACTCAGTTGGTGCTGGGTTTAATTGAGAAGCCCATTTCTGTTTTTATGTACGATATCAATTTTCATTTATTCAAAATTTCTACAGGCTAAAGCACCTGTTCTAATTTCATTCAGTGCCGTTCCTATGCAAACTTTGTCCCTTGGCCCTAGCAGGACACCCGCTCTTGTAAGCTGGTTTAGGATTGCAACTTTTCTTATTAATAACTCCTGTTGACATTCATTGATGATCACATCCTAAAGGCCGAAACAGAAAAGATGTCGGAGATCCATGACACAGGAACCAGTATGTTTTCTTCTGTGGGGCTAGTAACAGCTTTCGATTGGGGAAACAGTTAACGTCCCCTCTCAGTATCACCTCATTGATCTAGCCTGGAAGGAGAACTGCAGCTATTTTGAACCTAAAATACTATTTCCAACCACCTCAAACTCTGCCAAGTGGTGCATGAGATTCCTGGGGTTTTGGTTTGTGTTTTCTTTGGAAAATTCAGGCACAGTGGTTTATTTACGTTGGTTTATGAACTTAATCCGTTCCAGAAGTCTGTTCTTAAACCAAAGCATTCTTAAACCAAGGCGTGCTTTCCCATGGCAGTGGGGGACTCCATTTACAAATGGAACACACTCAACAGAAGTGGAACATGTTCTGCTTCCAAGGCAAAGTTCACAAACCGAAACACCTACTTCCGGGTTTGCAGTGTTCTTAATCCAAGTTGTTCATAAACTAAGCTGTTCTTAAACCAAGGTACCACTGTATTTACAGCCTGACACCGAAAGTGGAGGGCATGAAGAAGATTGCACCTCGAAAGCATCTCTTGTTGCTTCTCCCATAACTTATTCGGTCCAGAGCAGAAGCCAGCCTTGCTTCCTGGTCTTTCGGTGCAGCTGATCCCAGCCAGGGGGCATGGTTGCTTCCCGCTTCATCTGTGGGAAGAGCCTGAGATTTTGACTCTCTGAGTTGTGAGTTCAAGCAGGGAGTTTGACTAAATGACCCTCAAGTTTCCTTCCAATTCTACGATTCTTTGATTCTGTGACCCCTTGCCAAACGCAACCCAAGCCTCATGCGAAAAAGACACCCCCCATGGAGACATTACACCCCTGTGACCCTCCCCCTTTCAACTCTGATATTGTCCTCTGCTCACTAACCCATAGCTGGGGGGGGGGGGGGCTCCATCCCCTTCTTGACTGAGACTGAATTGTTTTTGTTCTTTGATGGCACCTCTCTCAACTCCTTTTTTTTAAAAAATAATTTTTATTTAATTTCCAATAAACATTTTATCCAAATTTAACTTTTGTTTTATACATAAACATCTTTTGGACTTCCATCAGCCTATCTGACAATTCTCCATAGTCTCACTACATCTCACATTTCTTAAATTTGCATTGCACTTTATCACTCTTAGTCTTAACCTTTCTTTCAAACAATATTTCTGTCAGTCTTTTTCACAAAGCTTCTTGAAAGCCAACAAGCGTTAGTTGTTCCTCACATTCATTTTTGATATATTCTGTAAATTTGCTCCAGTCCTCGGAAAATCTCTGGTCGCGTTGGTTCCTTATTTTCCCAGTCAATTTGTCCATCTCTGCAAATTCCGTCAATTTCATTCTCCATTCTTCCTTGGTCGGCATTTCTTCCTGCTTCCATTTCTGGGCCATCAAGATTCTTGCTGCTGTCACTGCATACCTGAACAAACCTCTCTCAACTCCTGAGGAAGCTGGCTGGACTTATTTTTCAGGCCTTGCTAAATCCATCGGTCAAACCTCACACTTTCAGAAATTATGGGGAGAACTTGGCGCCCAAGAATTTTGAGGCCTCCTTGTCCCCTGAGAACCCACAGCAACACCAGTGCTAGGAGATGTGCGGTATAATTTGACGCCTACGCAAAACTCAATGCGATGGGACTTACCGCCAGGTAAGAAGTACAGATAAAATTGCAGCTCTGAATCTGTCCATCTCTCATCTTAATCTGGGATTGTGAACCACCCAGACCTCCTTTACTTCCCCTCACCCCTGCATCCTCCTCCTGCTAGCCCACATTTTCTCCTCCCTAGGCCAGTGGTTCTCAACCTGTGGGTCCCCAGATGTTGTGGGACTACAACTCCCATCATCCCTGAGCTCTGGCCTTGCTAGCTAGGGGTGATGGGAGTTGTAGTTCAACAACATCTGGGGACCCACAGGTTGAGAAAGGCTGCCCTAGGCTCTCAAAATCCCAATCGGAGAGCTCCATTGACTGCATAGGGAATCTCTGGCTGTATGGAGGGCCTCTTGCAAGGCTTGTCTGCTTGGCATCAATGCCGTCTTACCCATAGGTGCTGGGGGTGCGGGGCACCTGGGCGCAAGGCTCTCAGGGGTGCCAGGCCGAGAGTCCGGGGCCTGAGAGTTGAGTCCGGGGAAGAGCCCGCCCATCTGTTGGAGCGCCGTGGTGTGCTCTTCTGTTGCAAGGAGCTCTACGCCATGAGTTTGGGGGCGACCGAGCCAGCGAGACGCTGAGGTGGCTAGCCAGCTCCACCCTCCTGCGCACCTGGGATCAGGCAACCTGGGGGGGGGGGGCTCCAGGCAGATCTTTGCACCCCGGCACCGCATTTGCTTAAGACAGCCCTGCTTGGCGTATTAGTGACCACACACAGTGCGGTCAGGATGCCTTGGCTATTAAGCTTGCCGGTCTCCCCCCTACCTTTAATTTTGTCCCAAATGTTTTCCGCACTCTTGCAAGGCTCTAATATGGATGGTAAAAAGGGATGCGGGTGGCGCTGTGGGTTAAACCACAGAGCCTAGGACTTGGCGATCAGAAGGTCGGCGGTTCGAATCCCCGCGATGGGGTGAGCTCCCGTTGCTCTGTCCCTGCTCCTGCCAACCTAGCAGTTTGAAAGCACATCAAAGTGCAAGTAGATAAATAGGTACCGCTCCGGCGGGAAGGTAAACGGCGTTTCCGTGCGCTGCTCTGGTTCGCCAGAAGCGGCTTAGTCATGCTGGCCACATGACCCGGAAGCTGTACACCGGCTCCCTCGGCCAATAAAGTGAGATGATCGCCGCAACCCCAGAGTCGTCAGTGACTGGACCTAATGGTCAGGGGTCCCTTTACCTTTTAATATGGATAGTAAAGTTTTGGCTACACATGGGTCCACCATCTGATAGCGTGACTGGTATATCGGATGCAGTGCAATCATTCTGTTCCATTCTGACCCTTTGCCCTTCTCTTGGTTCCCTTCTCATGTCTGTTCCTTCTTGATGTTTCGGCTTCTTTCCCAGCCTCCCCTCCCCTCCTTAGGCAACGCGGTCCTTTTCTCTGTCCTCCTGACTCAACACAAAATGTTCGTGGGCAACGAGGCCACAGTTCAAGAGGGCAGGTGAGCCCACAGACTTCGGGAAATCCTTTGCCGCTCTGGAGCTCAGCTGAGCCTGACCCCGAGGTCAACAGCAGACCTACAAGAAATGAAATGAAGAGGCCGATAATGAAATGAAACAAAAATCTGGAGGCTATGGAAAATGACTGGGGCGGGCAGGCAAGGAGGGAGGCTGGAGAGCAGGACCACATCAGAAGTGCTAGGAGCAAAAAGGGAGAGCAGCAAAACAACCCCTTCACAAGTGCTTTTGGAAAGGATTATTATTGTTATTATTATTAAAAGAGGCACGTCCTAAGGAGAAGCAAGTGATGTATGGAAGTGAGAGCTGGACCATAAAGAAGGCTGATCACCGAAGAATTGACGCTTTTGAATTATGGTGCTGGAGGAGACTCTTGAGAGTCCCATGGACTGCAAGAAGATCAAACGCATCCATTCTTAAGGAAATCAGCCCTGAGTGCTCACTGGAAGGACAGATCGTGAAGCTGAGGCTCCAATACTTTGGCCACCTCATGAGAAGAGAAGACTCCCTGGAAAAGACCCTGATGTTGGGAAAGATGGAGGGCACAAGGAGAAGAGGACAACAGAGGACGAGATGGTTAGACAGTGTTCTCGAAGCTACAAACATGAATCTGACCAAATTGCGGGTGGCAGTGGAAGACAGAAGTGCCTGGCGTGCTCTGGTCCATGGGGTCACGAAGAGTCGGACACGACTGAACGACTAAACAACAACAACAAAGGAGAAGCAAGACATTCCAGGATCAAATCAGAAACCAGGACGGCTTATGTAAATCTGTCCCTGGGAAATAGGAACACTTGGAGGGTCTGCAGAGTCTGATTGCAAGGACATTTTTTATCAGAGAAATGTTGGAGGGTATGGCGTTATGCGACCCCCAAGCCAAGAAGATAAGTAACTATACAACCTTCAGAAGACATATTGAAGGCAGCCCTGTACAGAGAAGTTTTTAATTTTTAATTTTTAATGGTTTAATAGGTTTTTATATATGTTTGGAAGCCACCCAGAGTACTTGGGCAACCCAATTAGATGGGTAGGATATTATTATTATTATTATTATTATTATTATTATTATTATTATTAATTAACTAGGACACCCTATTTTCCTTGGAGAAATGTTGGAGGGTATGGACTTTGTATTCCCAGCAAGAAATGCATGCTTGTGAGATCTGAGACCTAACCACATATAAAGGGACCCCTGTCCATTAGGTCCAGTCGTGACCGACTCTGGGGTTGAGGCGCTCATCTCGCTTTATTAACCAATGGAGCCAGCGTACAGCTTCCGGGTCATGTGGCCAGCATGACTAAGCCGCTTCTGGCAAACCAGAGCAGCGCACAGAAACGCCGTTTACCTTCCCGCCGGAGCGGTACCTATTTATCTACTTGCACTTTGACGTGCTTTCAAACTGCTAGGTTGGCAGGAGCTGGGACTGAGGAACGGGAGCCCACCCCGTCGCGGGGATTCAAACCGCTGACCTTCTGATCAGCAAGCCCTAGGCTCTGTGGTTTAACCCACAGCGCCACCCGCGTCCCTTTAACCACATATACATGCCATTTAAACTCTCGGGGAATTTCTCCCATGTCTCTTTAGAACAGGGATAAGGAACCTTTTGCAATTCAGATGTTGCTGGGCTGCAGCTTTCAGCCACTGACTGGAGCTGATGTGAACTGGAGTCCAGTAACGTTCAGAGAGCCACAGGTTTCCTATCCCTGCTCTCAAATTCAAACCTCTTCCTAAGTCTCTCTTTAAATGCCTAGACTATTTGAGCGCTGGCACTGAAATACCCACCATACCTGCTGGCAGAGAACCAGTGGCATTTGCAACACACCTTTGAATCGACTTGCATTTTATGTCTCTGCTTATGTCTCTATGGAATGCGTATTTGTGAGAGAGATACTGCCGAGCTGTTAGCTGAAGCCTGTACTAAAAGAGGCAACTAGAAGGACAGGGACGTTGGCCTCTCGTGCGGGGAGGAAAGCCAGAGACTGCCTTAGGACGGCTTCTTCTATTGCTCAAAGTGAACCGATTGCCCTTTCTTGTTTCCATGAATCAGAACAGGGATTATCACCTTCCAGAAATGGTTTTTAAATAGAACATAGCAAAGCCACTCTCTGAAAACTCTGTGGCTGCAGAGCATTGCTGCTGGCCTGAAAACAAACAGCTTGCTTTCTCACTACAGGCAGCATGGGACTGTTATTTTGCAATAACTGCCTATGGTATTAACAGTATCTTCTAATTACATCAATTAACCATAAGAGCATCACAGTGAAGTGAAACAGCAATTTAGCTTGTTTTGTTTCACAGCAATGAAGTATTGAAATTCAGCTGCTTTTTTCGAGAATGTAAGACCTTTGCTACTTCGTTTTGTTTTTTAAATACCAGTTTTTACCAATGACTGATTTAAGCTTATTAATTGCTTTTTCACTATTAAATGAATAACAAACCTTCTCTGTCCTTCTCTGTCCCTGCCAGGGCACTCTCCCATTGCTTTGCCCTGTATTATTCAGATCCCTCTGCTATCCCTCTACTGTAACCTGGAGCAGGGCTGTTGAGGTAGTGGCCCCCACATTTCAAAATGCCATCCCTGGAAGCCTGCCAATTTTCCCCCTACAGATTCTAAGACAGTTAGAAACTAGTTCTTCTTCCACAATGAACATATTTATTCCACCAGTTAAAGCAAAGGCTTGTTTTACCATTATTATTTTTTCATGCTTGTTGATTTCTATTTGGCATCAAGTGATTGGTTTTAATAATTTTAAAGTCAGGGTTAGAGAATGATTCGACCTGCTGATATTATTCTCCTGTTACATGGCATTATGCTATACCTGGCCTGGCAGTAAGATGGGCCACAATTCTGGATTTGAGATCTTGAAGTTAATTATTTTGCTCACTTGGTTTAAAGTACCATAAGCAGACGCTGCTGTGATTGAGCTGAAGATGCGCACAATGAATGGACAAAGACAATGTTGCAAAGTATGTAGGGAACAATCCATCTCTCAGTTCCACCATATAACTAGCAATGCTTTTGGATTCCTGCAGCTGCTTCTCTGCTTTGTGTTTCCTGCGCGACTTAATTTCCTCCCAAGGGAATCGAAAGCTTTGAGGCTCCTTCGCTGGCTATGCAGTTTGCCACCTCAAAAGGGACAGCAGAGTGCATTATACGCAGACATTTTACGTTGCCGTGAGCACAGTTTTTGTTTCAGCTAATTATTTGTTTGCTATAAGGGGCAATTGTAACAAAAAGGAAATTGTCTGCAGTCCTCTGGACGCTCCTCTGAGAGCTCCTCTTGGTGACTGGTCCTCTGTAGTCTCCAAAGCAGCATGACCATTGTCAGAAGAGAAATTGATGTAATTCTGAACAAAGAATTATAGCAATATACTTGTCACATTTTGTGGATTTCTCTGCCTTGCACCCTTCACCCATCCCCCAATGGAGGCTTTGCATGCTGCCTCAAGGCGTTTGAAAGAAAGGAACGTACTTTCAATGGGAAAGCTTCCTTAATATTTTATCATGTTTGTTTGCAAAATAAATGAGGAAGATCTGTTGTGTGTAAGGTGGGGAAAGCCCTGGCCCTACCATGAAATATTTGTTTTGTTTGTATTTATGCTACTGGGATTTTATTTATTATTTCTCATTTTATTTTATTTTGCTTTTTTCCTCCCTGCCTCACCCCTTCCACCATTGTAATGTGACCATCAGAAGGGTTAGCACGGTTGAGACATGTTCCTTGTCCCAGAGCAATACAATTTGTATAATTTGCTTATCATTCTAATGAAAATCCAAGCTACCTTTTAAACACAATTTTATGTTATTTTGTGTTTACAAATCCTGTCTGTGTTTCTATAAATCCCATTGACTTCAGTGGGTTATTTGCTCTTCTTTTCTCTTTCCTCTCTTTCCCGCCTTTTGGATTCTATTTGTTCTAGATACTATTTTATTGTATTGTTGAAAACTTTAATAAAAAACTTTGGGAGGGGGAGAAGAAAGTGGAGGAAATATAATATTCACTACTGTAAAGATACCCGAGGTAAAACTGATTTTTTAAAAAATGCAATATTAGCACAGCCATATGAAATATTCAAGCACTAATTTTGAAGACATGCATTCTCATTTAATTAGTTCCAAATCCAACTATATCAAGAAGAGAGAACTTATCATGACATTTACAAATATTCCCCAATGTCTCTCCCATATGCCAAGCGTCGGTGCACTATCACCCTGTTTAGGGAAGTTTTTAATGTTTGATGTTTTATCGTGTTTTTAATACAGTGGTACCTTGGTTTATGAACTTTATCCATTCTGGAAGTCCGTTCTTAAACAAAACGTTCTTAAACCAAGCCTCACTTTTCTATAGAAAGTGATGCAAAATGGATTAATCCGTTCCCGACTTTTAAAAACAACCCCTAAATCAGCAATTTAACATGAATTTTACTATTTAACAAGACCATTGATCCATAAAATGAAAGCAATACTGTACTATAAAATAAAGAATGCAGTATTGTAGGTGATAAAATAAAAATTCATTTTTTCTTACCTGCTCTGATGACAGTCATTATTTGGATGGGGGGCTTTTATCCATTTCCGCAGTCACACAATCAATCAATCAATCAATCAATCAATCAATCAGTAGCTGAACTGGGATTCGCACAGATCCCACCCCCACCCCCGTTCTGCTGCAGGAAATGCTCCCTAGAGTGTGTGCCTCCCGCAGTGGCATGGGGGGGGGGTGGAGATGACTGACAGGTGCGCAGCTTCCCTCCCTCGCAAATGTGAGAAACGCCGTGACGACCCCCTTCTCCGTTGCTGGACAATGGAAGTGTGGCACTCAAAATGGAAGTGCAGCCTCGAACAGAGTACAGTGGTACCTCGGGTCAAGTACTTAATTCATTCCAGAGGTCCGTACTTAACCTGAAACTATTCATAACCTGAAGCACCACTTTAGCTAATGGGGCCTCCTGCTGCCGCCCCGCTGCCGGAGCACAATTTCTGTTCTCATCCTGAAGCAAAGTTCTTAACCTGAAGCACTATTTCTGGGTTAGCAGAGTCTGTAACCTGAAGCGTATGTAACCTGAAGCGTATATAACCTGAAGCGTATATAACCACTGTACAGTCATACCTCAGGATGAATACGCTTCAGGTTGAGCGTTTTCGGGTTGCGCTCTGCGGTGACCCGGAAATAACGGAATGCGTTACTTCCGGGTTTCGCTGCTCGCGCATGCGCAGGTGCTCAAAATGACATCACGCGCATGTGCGGAATCAGCAAACTGTGACCTGCTGTCGCGTCTTACCTTCCTTTCATGATGCGAACGGGGCTCCGCAACGGATCCCGTTCGCATCCAGAGGTACCACTGTACATTCGTATACAAACCAAACAAACAAACAAACAAACACCCAACCCAGAACACTCATTTCTGGGTTTGAAGTGTTCATAATCCAAAAAATTAGTTAACTAGGCTGTTTGCAACCCGAGGTACCACTGTATTCTGTTTGGAGCTGCCCAGAGTGGCCATAAACTCATATGGCTCCTCGCCATTCTTTCTCACAAAGTGGGCTTCTCTTGGAGGAGCAGGCTGGCATTTTAGTTCAAACCAAATTCCCCTTTCCTTTCCTTCTTTTTTTCTTTCTTTCATTTTCTTTCACACACTGATAGAAGCTGCCTCTGCTTTTGGAGTGCTTAATACACTCAATTTGCACATGAACTCTCTTGGCCAGAATCTTGCCCTTAGAGTAACTTTCTTGTTCACCTTAATTCCCACAGCATGCTGGGTAATGCTGTATACCAGTGTTTCTCAACCTTGGGTCCCCAGATGTTGTTGGACTACAACTCCCATCATCCCTGACCACTGGTCCTGCTAGCTAGGGTTCGTGGGAGTTGTAGGCCAAAAACATCTGGGGACACAAGGTTGAGAAAGGCTGCTGTATACCCTTCCCTTATTGCCATGGTAACATTTATGGCGCATGTTGTTGTTGTTTAGTCGTTTAGTCATGTCCGACTCTTCATGACCCCATGGACCAGAGCACGCCAGGCACTCCTGTCTTCCACTGCCTCCCGCAGTTTGGTCAAACTCATGCTGGTAGCTTCGAGAACACTGTCCAACCATCTCGTCCTCTGTCGTCCTCTTCTTCTTCTGCCCTCCATCTTTCCCAACATCAGGGTCTTTTCCAAGGAGTCTTCTCTTCTCATGAGGTGGCCAAAGTACTGGAGTCTCAACTTCAGGATCTGTCCTTCCAGTGAGCACTCAGGGCTGAGTTCCTCCAGAATGGATAGGTTTGATCTTCTTGCAGTCCATGGGACTCTCAAGAGTCTCCTCCAGCACCATAATTCAAAAGCATCCATTCTTCGGCGATCAGCCTTCTTTATGGTCCAGCTCTCACTTCCCTACATCACTACTGGGAAAACCAGAGCTTTAACTATATGGGCCTTTGTTGGCAAGGTGATGTCTTTGCTTTTTAAGATGCTGTCTAGGTTTGTCATTGCTTTTCTCCCAAGAAGCAGGGGTCTTTTAATTTCATGGCTGCTGTCACCATCTGCAGTGATCATGGAGCCCAAGAAAGTAAAATCTCTCACAGCCTCCATTTCTTCCCCTTCTATTTGTGGGGCATGCCTTTCTGAATTGTGCCCATGCCCTTTATGTCAAGAATATCACTGTTCTGATAGATGCGCATGAAGGTAGCGAGAGGGACCACACCATGTTTGCGAAAGGGTCTTGAGAACATGTAACATGTCCCCCTCCCTTTCCCCTTGGTGTTGGTCATCTTGATGGATTACTTACTGTAAGATGGCGTCCAAGGCCAGGGGAGCGGGGAGTGAATCATAGCATTGTTGATCATCTAGTTTAAGCCCCTGCAATGCAGGAATAGGCAGCTGTCCCAGATGGGGATTCAAACCCGCAAACTTGGTGTTCACAGAACCACACTCTCCCCAAGTGAGCCACCTGAAACCCCTCTTTTTGTTCAGCTCCTGGGCACCTGTCTCCTTAGCCACGTGGGACGCTCTTCTTTCCTCCCACCTGAGAGCAACACATGTGGATTAATCTTATTAAATACAGAGTTTGACCCACCCTGAGCTCTCAGGCTGGGCAATAATAGAGGCAATTCAAGGTTAGAAATATGACTGTACACAATTTAGAAAGACCGCTTATCTGAAGGAAACAGAACACAAACATGACATTTTAATCCGGTCAAGGCTGTTCCCTTGCTGTCCGTCCCTCACTGTCTGGCCCCCAACAGCCGCTTCTAAGGCCAGGGAAAGGTTGCTTCCAGGTGGTAACGGAATCCTAATTAAAATGATAAACAATCTTTAGCTAAAGAAGAATTCACCTGTGTGAACTGTCTCCCATCGAAAAGGAAAATCCAAAGAGGCTGAATTTGGGGTCTACTGCTTTGAGAACAAAATGGATGGGAGAAGGATTAGAATAATTATAACATGCAATTGATAACTTGAGGAAAGCACGGGGGGAAGGGAAGTCGACCATTGAGGGATTAGCTTGTGAACTGTTAGATTAATTGTCTTGTATTCTCTCTGGGAAATGTATAAATATTTTTTGGAAGGAATTTGGGGTCTACTGTTCCTCTTCTTCTGTGCCATTGTTATTCAGAAGACAGACCAACACGGGAGGCACAGAGGCAGTCTACTGCAGAGCTGGGAGAAAATGTCTCAGATGTCTAATAGCTAACCCTGAAACTAGAAATTATTTTGCAGGCGCCGGTGCTGTTGCCATGGTTTCCAGGAGGCAGGAACTCCAAGGTCATTCCCTGGAAATCCTTGACGCCTGATGCCAGCCCAGAGATCTCCTCAGCCTTCTCCGTGGCCTCTTCCAATCTCCAGCAATGGAGGCCGTCGCACAGCTCAGCTGCTGCTGTTGCCACCTGAGCAAAAGGCCCAGAGAGAAACGACTTGCCTTCTTTACGCAGTCAAACAAATTGCAATATTAGGCAGAAACGGGCTGTCTCTGAAGTTTTTCCCAGCAGCCTGCCAATGTCTGGCCACATCTGCAGATGCTTTGGGAAAGCCAGAATCACGTTGGGTTTTTCTGGTGCCCCTCTCTGGGTAATTGTTATTAAATATACCAAGAAAATATCTGGCCAATATAAATTTCAGTAGTGGGAGTAGTCCTTACTCGCAAATCAATAGTCAATTGTAACAAAGACAGGGCCCTGTTTCAATGTATTCACCTTCATCAGCTAATTTTTAAGGGGTCATGTAAGTTTGAAGAATTCGTATAAATACTGTATATCCTGTTATTTTCTACGTTTCTCAGAGATAACAACTACGTGTGGGTAGATCGATGTGTATCTGAAGCAGAGAAAAAAACACACAGAAAAGCTCAAGATACATGTCGATCTACCCAGCAGATCACAATACATAAAATACCACAAATCATCCAAAACGATGTAAAGATCCCCTTAATGTCCAAAGTGAGTGGTGATCTTCTTTGTGGTGGCCCCTCGACGTCCGTCTTCCCAGGGAGGCTCAGCTTAGTGCCAAGCCTGATTTTCCCCCCAGCATTGTGAAGACACTTTTAATGGCCCAGATCTTCCCGTGTGCTTTATCTGTATCTTCTTAGAATCATGGAATTGTAGAGTTGGAAGGGTCCCTGACGATCATCTAGTCCAACCCTCTGCAATGCAGAAATATGAAGCTGTCCCATATAGGGACCAAACCTGCAATCTTGGTGTTATCAGCACCATGCTCTAACCAACTGAGCTTTGAGATGAAGTATTTCTTCCATCACTCTGTTTTTATTACTTTTAATAGATTATCATGTAAACGTGCTATGAAAAATGCCCTGGGAGGGCTTGGCTTGAATAGAGCTATAGAAATTATATAAATACATGCATTGGCACACATAGCCCAGTGAGTTCAAGACTCTCTGAAGGGAAAGCAATGAGGAATCAACCAACCATTCCATTTATTGATCCAGTCAACAAACCTCACCATAGCACATTCATAACATTAAAAACAAAGCTGCAAAATTATTGAATATCCCTGCAAAATGGGAAAACATGTTTAGATTCATTAGGTAAGATTTTTACTTGTATCTTCATTGATCTGAGCAAGTGTTTAGCTGCACAATTATTTTTTCTTACCTGAAAGGAGACAAAGAGCTTAATGTTCCAGGGACTGTCTTCCAGGATACAAACTGGTTACTGGATCAATCAAATGCTTTCTGGAGATCTCAACAAAAGTTCCGAAATAGTAAAGAAGAGGGGATCTAGTTGAAATGTGCAAAGAAGAATGGAATGCATTGTGAAACACTTAAGCTCTGCAGGTATTTGGTCTGAGAAGGGAAATGCTTTGTGTGGCTCTTAAAGAGCATCCCCCTGGGATGCTCGCCTTGCCCTTCTGGGACGCTTGCCCTGCCCCTGCAGGCAGCTAGGACAGGGTGCCGGCAGGAACAGGTTACCAACAATGTTGCTCCCACAACCTGGGACTGGGCTGGCTGGCTGGCTTTTATCTCCTCTGAGGCATAGGGCGGCCCCGGTCCACAGGTGCCTCACCTCTCCTGGCCTGGAGGCGAGCACTCCTCCTGCAAGAACTTAGTTCCCTCCACCTCTCTGCCCTGAGTCTCTGCAGCTCAGGAGAGGCTGGAGGGTTACTGGACCCAGAGGCAACCTCAGCATCCTCTGACGGGGCTGAGAGTGGAGCACCTGCAGGCAATGGGTCCTCCATCACCTCCGGAGCCAGAGCAGACTCAGCTGGTGTCTGCTCCTGAGGATCCGGCACAGGTGAGAGCCCTTCAGGTTCAAGCCCCAGCCCCGGCTCAGCCGGTCCTGGAAGTGGGGACTCCTGTGCAGGCTGGGATTCCTCAGGTTCAGCCTCCGAGTCCGAATCCCAGGCCATCACACCCTGCCTCTGACTGGGGCCACCAAAGATTATCCTTAAGAACCTGGATTGAAAGTCTTCAACACTTGAATTGAAACTCAACATCCAAATCTGAACACAATATAAAAGCCAAACAGGTGGCTTAGCGGCAACAACTTGCACTCCTGAGGGGCAACAGTCCCCTTCCTTGTAGCTGAGTAGCAATTCTGCTATCATGTGAATTTTCTATTACAAAAATTCCTAGGAAATTCCCAAGGCAGGAAAATTTCATAGGAACCTGTGAAGGGTTTCTGGGAATTTTAACTCTTTGAGGGGTAAACTGCACTGCCCATAATCTTTGAGTGTGTTTGAATGTGCTTGAATGTGCTTTCAAGTGTGCATGCAGTCTCAGATAATAAGTCCCATTAAGTTATATTATATAGGTGTACAGGTTTGCACAATCTTTTGTGCTATTATTTCATTTATTTGCATTTCTAACATGAGCTATCCATTAGACACAGGGAAAAACCACTGTTTCATAATATGCTAAGAATACAGATCTGAGCATATGGTTCAGATATACTGCAAACTTGGAAAAGATCACTACTTATTGACTTTTATTTGCAGGAAAATAAACCCACCTTTCGGGAACAGATCAGACACAGCAATTCCTTAGTTAAGTCAATAGGTGATTTGTTATGTTGGTGCTCTCCAATGATGTCTGTCTGGGGACTGAGGATGCGTGCAGTATATGGTCTTCCTTACAGAGACTGTTTATCCTGCCGTGAGGCCGGCAATAACCGGGATGGGCAGAAAGGCGGCCTCAGACATCTCTGTCCACAATGTGTTCCTATCAGTCACTGATGGCATAAAATCAATGGCCACAAAGGTCTCGTTAATTTCAGTCTCTGTCAATATGAGAGATGTATGAAGGATTGAATGTGACCCGGGCAGCACTTGCGCTAAAGCAACAGTCGTAACCCTCTGCATTAGGCCACCGGTTGAAATCCAGAGCATGTTTAGAGACATGCTTTTGAAGGCTGACAGCACATTAAGTTCATAACTCAGCAGCTATATGGCATCTTGGAGGGAGACGGAGAAGGACTCTTAACCGTTGGCCTGTGAATTGCTGCCAAGCAAATACAGTGGTACCTTGGGTTACATACGCTTCAGGTTACAGACTCCGCTAACCCAGAAATAGTGCTTCAGGTTAAGAACTTTGCTTCAGGATGAGAACAGGTGGCGCGGCGGCAGCAGGAGGCCCCATTAGCTAAAGTGGTGCTTCAGGTTAAGAACAGTTTCAGGTTAAGAACGGACCTCTGGAATGAATTAAGTACTTAACCCGAGGTACCACTGTATCCTGAATTTTCATAAAAGGTAAACACGAACCTTTGTCGACCAAATTCAGCACCGATAAAACAGGTCCTGGGACAGGGTGTGTGGCTAACCATTTGCTCATGTGCTTGAGCAAAGATGGGGGAAACTGGTCCCTGTGGATGTAGACTAAATATAGCTGAGCCTTCCCCCAGGGGGTTGGAAATGGCAGCACTTCAGTTGGACAAAGCACGGAAGGTGTATTGCAACTCTGCCTGGAAGTGACATGCGCCAGGAAGAGCTCTTAGAGAAGTCACTGGCATTCGCAGACCTAAGTGGAAGAAAAATCTGGCCTGTTCCTTTCCCTGGGTCTGTTCGGCGAAGTGACTTCCTTGTGACAGCGCACGAATGCTTCTTTAATGAACTAGAACTCCCTCTCTCTCCATCTGGCTGGAGACGAGTGCCCCAGAACATGCAAGGAGGGAAAAAAAATCTAACCTAGTTTTATTATTTAAAGTTTTTAAATCCTGGGATTTGCCCATTCCTGAAGTTCATTTAAAAAAACAAAACACCAACTACCCCACTTTAAAAAATCTTTTGAGCTTGAAACTCAGCACATACCAAATATTCTCGAAAAAAGGATAACTGGTCAGGAAGTCTTTGCAGAGCTTGAGGGACTTGAATCATCACCATCATGATAATTTTATTACTTATAGGCCACCCATCTGACTTGAGATGCCCCAGTCGCCTCAACTCTCTCTGCCGGTGTGAGAGGCAGACAATCATGGCAGCTACATTCAGCAGTCTATCGTTTTGTTGTTGTTGTTGTTGTTGTTGCTGCTGTTGTTATTTATTTATTTATTTATTTCAGATTTTCTTGATTTACAAAAGTGTGTGCAATGTCTCTCTCTCGTGTTTTTTTTTTCCTTGTAACATTTTTACAAATCAGTTTCATAGAATCATAGAATCTTAGAGTTGGAAGAGACCACAAGGGCCATCGAGTCCAACCCCCTGCCAGGCAGGAAACACCATCAGAGCACTCCTGACATATGTTTGTCAAGCCTCTGCTTAAAGACCTCCAAAGAAGGAGACTCCACCACACTCCTTGGCAGCAAATTCCACTGTCGAACAGCTCTTACTGTCAGGAAGTTCTTTCTAATGTTTAGGTGGAATCTTCTTTCTTGTAGTTTGGATCCATTGCTCCGTGTCCGCCTCTCCGGAGCAGCAGAAAACAACCTTTCTCCCTCCTCTATGTGACATCCTTTTATATATTTGAACATGGCTATCATATCACCCCTTAACCTCCTCTTCTCCAGGCTAAACATGCCCAGCTCCCTTAGCCGTTCCTCATAAGGCATCGTTTCCAGGCCTTTGACCATTTTGGTTGCCCTCCTCTGGACATGTTCCAGTTTGTCAGTGTCCTTCTTGAACTGTGGTGCCCAGAACTGGACACAGTACTCCAGGTGAGGTCTGACCAGAGCAGAATACAGTGGCACTATTACTTCCCTTGATCTAGATGCTATACTCCTATTGATGCAGCCCAGAATTGCATTGGCTTTTTTAGCTGCCGCGTCACACTGTTGGCTCATGTCAAGTTTGTGGTCAACCAAGACTCCTAGATCCTAGATCATTTGTTGAAACATTAGGAAGAAAAGGGGGAGAGGGGTGGGGGGGGGGAAAGATGGCTAGGTGTGGGGTCGGGTGGCGATGCTTCTATTTTACTTACTATATGTGAGGTTTGGTGTCAGCGTTGCTTGTGCAGGTTCTTTGCTGTTCGCTGGTGTTCCTTTGGTGGTGAGAGAGGTTGGGGTTGGCCTAGGGTGTGACTGTTCATTTGTGATTGGCTGTGGTGATCTTTGTTTTCATGTTTGAGTGGGGTGGGTGGGTGTTTTGGATCAGGTTAGCCATATTGATTTGTATGCTGTTGGTGGATCATTGTCATTGTGTTGTTGGGCTGTGTATGTGATAAAGGTGAGCCATACCGGGGTGAAGGCGTCTGTCGGATTGTTTTTATTGTTGTTAGCCGCCCTGAGCCCGGCTTTGGCTGGGGAGGGCGGGGTATAAATAAAATTTATTATTATTATTATTATTATTATTCTGTTTGTACCCGTGTCAGTTTCAGTTTATTGGTTAATTTTTCTAGTAAGGCTGTTTCCCATACTATTTGGTACCATTGGTCCATGCTTACTCCTGACAGGTCTCTC
Source organism: Podarcis tiliguerta (assembly GCF_965153285.1). Classification (NCBI taxonomy): domain Eukaryota; kingdom Metazoa; phylum Chordata; class Lepidosauria; order Squamata; family Lacertidae; genus Podarcis; species Podarcis tiliguerta. Next base: position 27,958,274 of record NC_139550.1, read on the forward strand.
CAGTGTCTGGCTATGATGCTTCTGGCTACTGAAAGTAGATGGGTTATGAGTTCTTTGTGGTGTAAGTGAGCGTTATTGTCTTGGAAGATGTTTAGTAAGGCCAGTTCTGGGGTGGGTCTATCGCTTGTGAAACGATGGCTGCTCCCAGTCCCTATGCCTTCAGCTCCCAGCTGCAGCTTGTTTCTACCCCAGCACACTGGGCGCTACAGGAAGAGGGACTCAGGAGGCGGCCTGATGGGCAGGGTATAAATAATAAAATTCTTATTCTTATTCTTATTATTCTTTCTGATTAGTTCCCAGAAATGCAATCCTCTACAGGTCTTCTCAGAAGCTGGTTCCATCGGCTTCCACTAAGCTTACCCCCAGATAAGTGAGTCAAAAATAATTTATTTTAGGGATTTTTGCCCTAGTAACATTCCTAGGGCAGCATACAAAATTCAAAATTCTTGTATTTTTAATGCTAACTTGACAGGCAGAAATGAATAAATGAAACCTCTACAGAAGTAGGACTCGGGCACGGGGCAGAAATAACTTATACAAGGTGCAGAAAACACAGCGCTCCATCTTTTCGAATCACTTAGAAAGCACCTGCAAGATCAATCTTCTTTCTTTGGCGATCGCTTGTAGCCGAGTAAGATTGTCTTCCATAAACATGGTTTTAACAAGGAGTCTGAGGCTACCCTTCCTGAATCCCAAAATGGTTTTCGGCCTTCTAGGGGGACAGTGGACATGATTTTCACTGTTCGACAGCTTCAAGAAAAATGCAGAGAGCAAAACCAACCCCTGTCTATGGTGTTTATTGACCCGACTAAGGCTCCCGACACTGTAAATCGTAATGCAAGATCACACACACACACACACACCATTCAGGGGGGAGCAGAAATAAAATCAAATTCGCTGCAGATTCAGTCTGAATTCATTGACATACTACCAACCAGTAGCAAAACATACAAAGTCATGGTCAAGTCTCATTAAGTTGTTCCCTCGATCCCGTAATTGTCTTAAGCAAGTCCGAAGGCTTACAGTCATTTAAGCGTTGAATTGTATGTGTGAAGATGCACATAGGTAAAGGTAAAGGTACCCCTGCCCGTACGGGCCAGTCTTGACAGACTCTAGGGTTGTGCGCCCATCTCACTCAAAGAGGCCGGGGGCCAGCACTGTCCGGAGACACTTCCGGGTCACGTGGCCAGTGTGACATCGCTGCTCTGGCGAGCCAGAGCCGCACACGGAAACGCTGTTTGCCTTCCCGCTAGTAAGTGGTCCCTATTTATCTACTTGCACCCGAGAGTGCTTTCGAACTGCTAGGTTGGCAGGCGCTGGGACCGAACAGCGGGAGCGAACCCGCCGCAGGGATTCGAACTGCCGACCTTTCAATCGGCAAGCCCTAGGCTCTGAGGCTTTTACCCACAGCGCCACCCGCGTCCCTTGAAGATGCACATAGTGCCGGATTAAAACCTGTGGAAGCCCCTTGGGAGCCAAATTTTTTTTTATGGGGGAGGGGGCTGATGCACACTTTCCAGTGGGATAGCATTGAACTCAGAAAACTTGATTATAATTTTATTTCAAAATCAATTCAATATTATTTTGATCCATTGTTTAGGGTTGCCATATGTCCGGGAAAACCCAGTCATGTCCTCTTTTGGGGGGCCAGCATGCCCATCTGGGCTGGCTTTTATATTTTTAAGGCAATGTCTGGGTTTCATGGGCAGCTCCGGCTGCTCTGCACACCATGGCTGCTGCCAGTCTGAGCTGGGGAAAGAGGCGCATGGGTGCGGTGGTGGCCCTGCACACCTCTTTCTCCAGCTCGGGCTGGCAGGGGCTCAGGCTGTCCTCTTTTTTTGCTCTTCACGATATGTCCCCCCATTGCTGTGGGACCCCTAAAAATGGTGGGCATCACTGCTTCCCGTAGGAGGGGGTTCCATAGTTTATTTACTATCTCCTCTTGGACTGAACCCAGAGCAACCTCGGGCTGTTGGGGTATCTTTTTTGGGGGGGGCAGATTGCAGTAAAGAGCACACTCAGATACAAGCCCTTGAGATCCATCAGAAACATCTGGCCCCAAACAATTCCAAAAGATTTAGTTCCTCAAACCAACTTGTGCTGCACAGCAGCTTTGAGTTGGATAGAATGAAAGGCACCATAAAGACGTTTTCAACAAACAAAAAAAATAGAACAGAATAAGCCAATACTCCGCAAAGCAAAACAGGGACTAGGAGATTGATTGCCCCAGTAAAATAGGCAGAGATGTTTGGAAAGGCAAGAGTAGAAAAAACATCGCCCAGGCCGTCTCCAGCTTAAACCTTAGTGTCTACGTCACGTAATATCTACTTTCAAAGATCCAAAGTTCAGATTACGAGTGACATTCTCATTTGCTGCCATGAAACCCCAGCTTCAAACCCTGGTGGGACAGTCCCTAGTCCTCTCTCCCGCTCTGGTGAAACTCCATTCAGTGTGTCAAAAAATTATGCAGTGCAAAAGGGGGGGGGGGCGAGGACGGACTCTGAGCTGTTCAACTAGGCCAGCTGGTGCCTACACTGTAGATTTGGTCATCTGGCACTGACTACACATGGGGAACAGGTCAGAAGGTCTAGAAAATGCATCTTCCCTGCGCTTAGGTTGGGACAAGACTCTGTAACACAAAGGTAAGTCAATGATATGCGCTCAGATTGGTGCAGGCACCCCCCAACCTGCAGCCCTCCAGATGTTTTGGCCTACAACTCCCATGATCCCTAGCTAACAGGACCAGTAGTCAGGGATGATGGGAATTGTAGTTCAAAACATCTGGAGGGCCAAAGGTTGCCGATTCCTGGATTAGTGGCGCTGGATAGGCAGGTGTGTTGTACAATTCTTAATATGAAGTGAGTTTCTGGGTTTTTATATCACGAACCGCCCTGTGATCCTATAGAAATTTAATAAATAAGATGATGATGATTAATAAAGCCCTGGAACTGGGATCACATCCTGCTGGTTGATAACTATAAAGTCACAAAAGGTTTCTGTTTAAAATCAAGCAAATTCCAATCTTTTCCTGGGCACAGAATGATGAGATCGACTGGTGCTTTCATAGTAGTATTTGGGTGCAGAATTCTTTTTCAGGTTATATTCTTGGAGCTTTGGAAAATTACTTAGTAAGCACATTTTCATGTATATGAAAACATTGTTGGGGTGATTGGCTAATCTCCAATTTCTCCCCCTTCCCAGCTCATGCTATGCAAAGCAGCTTTAGTAACTAATGAGACATCTAGGGACTCCTGCTGCATTTATTTCACTCCAGTGTTTAGGCATGATATTTACATACCTGCAGCAGGGACAAGATTGGAACATGTTTTCAATCAGCATCAAAATTTATTTTAAGCTTAGCCTTGCCATGTATATCACATCTATGGAATGGCATTATGCTTTTTTCCTAATATGTTCCTTCCACTCTGTTGGTCTGGCTATTATTGGCCACTCAGTGCAGACATGTTAAAAACACCTATCCAGGACTTTAGGAAAGGGGCTTATAAAAAGAGAAGCAATTGCAAGATGTCAACCTTGAATGTACAGCGGTACCTCTGGTTAAGTACTTAATTTGTTCTGGAGGTCCGTTCTTAACCCGAAACTGTTCTTAACCCGAAGCACCACTTTAGCTAATAGGGCCTCCAGCTGCCGCTGCGCCGCTGGAGCACAATTTCTGTTCTCATCCTGAAGCAAAGTTCTTAACCCAAGGTACTATTTCTGCGTTAGCGGAGTCTGTAACCTGAAGCGTGTGTAACCTGAAGCATATGTAACCCGAGGTACCACTGTATTGGCTTCTTTCCATTCAAGTCTCTCTCATCCTCACCTAGATTGTGTCCATTATCTGGATGCAAAGTCCCAACAAACTGAGTGAGGCTTGCTTCAAAGGAATGTGCCCAGGACACTAATTGTCCTAATAGGAAACAGGAGCTGTCTTAAATCAGATAACTAGGTTTAAAAATATTTGGAAATTAAATAGGAAAAGTAATTCTATGCAAGGAAAAAGAAAGGATTTTTTTTAATGGGGGGGGTTTAGGGGGAAGTCAAACAAATGAATATGGTGTTATTATGAATGGAAAATTGTTGTTATATTGTAAGATTTTAAAATACAATATGTATTTGTATTTTAAAAATGTATTTGTATTTGTACAACCTTGGCTGCAGTCTTCAAGATAACCTTGTAGAGGTGTGTGGCTGTCATTCTCTCAGAAGACTGTTACCAGAAGCCTGATGAAATTTGCTTTTTCTCGGGGCTGTAAGAAAACAAAGAACCCCTAACGCTGCGGTTTATTACTTTCCCTGTATCATAATCGCTGTGGTGCTCTGATCGTACTGGGCTTCCGTATCGTACCCGGATGATTATTTTTAACTGCCATTCAAAATACATTAACCATCCAGAGAGGATTGCTAGCGCTGTGTCGTTTTGCGTGGAATTATAGGAGCACCGTGAGCTGAAAGCGAAAGGCAGGCAGCAAACCCCGAGAGACGCCAGCAGAGGGCTGCATGCTGAAATCCTTGTCCTTCTGTATAAAGAGGAGCAACTCAGTCACTTCTGCTGGAAAAAAACAACAGCAACATGCAGCAGGGTCATGCGCCAGTTCAAAGGGTTCTTGCTTCCTGTAAGACATTTGTCCTCGCAATGTGCATCATAATTTCCATGCCCGAAAGGTTAGAATTTGCAGGCTGGTGGCATAGAGTTCACGCAGTCGTACAATGCCCGGCTCCTTTATTCTCCCATCCATCTGTGTGGAAGAGATGTTGAGATAAATAGAGGGAACACATATGCATATTGGGAGATGTTACTTGATTAATTAAACATTAGAATCTGCAGGCGATTTTTTTTTAAAGATGTGCCATTATTCGGAGCTGCTTTCCTGACCTGGTGCTGGCAGATATTTCTCCAAAATATCTGGAGAGCAGCAGATTGGGGAAGACTGCTTTGGAGCGTAACTTAATTGCATTATTGGATATTTGTTCAGTGGGAAGTGTTGTTTTCTGTTGTTTCTGCCAGTCTATACATCCCACTGTAGTCTGTCCTTGGCATGTTTTGAAATGTACAATAAAAATACCAGAGCCCATCTGCTATAGATGCTTAAGGATGGAGAGTTCTGAGACTTTGCCCCCCCTGTTTGCATGGATCCTTAAGAACAAAGATGTAAACATTAACATTTCTTTATTTCACTTTTTATCTTCTCCTCTTGCCAAAGAAGTCCAGGATCTTAGAATCCAAAATGATGAAAACTAGGACAGAGAGCCCTCCTCTTTTGGAAGGGTAATCTGGTCTAAGCCAAGTTTAAAGATAAATAAAAGTGTGGGGTTAGGAGCCTTGAAGCTGCCCAGAAACACTTTGCCCCTTGGCAGCTGAGAGCTCACCTGGTCAGGGTCTTCCCCATTAAGGTGAAATATGTTCTGTTCCTTTTAAAATTACTTCTCAATTTGCACCTACATATATACATTCACACCTGTGATTTTTATGCAAATCTGCATCCTCTTTCTTGGTGTAAAGGTAAAGGTAAAGGGACCCCTGACCATTAGGTCCAGTCGTGGCTGACTCTGGGGTTGCGGCGCTCATCTCGCTTTATTGGCCGAGGGAGCCAGCATACAGCTTCATGTGGCCAGCATGACTAAGCCGCTTCTGGCGAACCAGAGCAGCACACGGAAATGCCGTTTACCTTCCCACCAGAGTGGTACCTATTTATCTACTTGCACTTTGACGTGCTTTCGAACTGCTAGCTTGGCAGGAGCAGGGACTGAGCAATGGGAGCTCACCCCGTCGAGGGGATTCGAACCACCGACCTTCTGATCGGCAAGTCCTAGGCTCTGTGGTTTAACCCACAGCGCCACCTGCGTCCCTTTCTTGGTGACCCCCCCCCCCAATATTAACAACTGTTTCAATGTGTGGGTGGCTGTGGTGCATTTTCCGTGAGCTTCCTTGCCTCACGACGGTTCCTTCTCTTTATTTATAGCACCTGAAGCCCAGAGGAAGGTCCCTGTGAAAACATCTCCTCATACACTCCAGTGCTTATTAATTACTTTAATGATTTTTGGATTAAGATGTTTCGAGCCAAAATAAAAAAATGTCAGGGAAAACTGGCAAGCAGCCATATGAGTGTACACAAGCGAATTGGTGCATGAATAAAAACTGCTTTAATTCCCTCAAAACCCTTTTGCAGGGCGGTGGGGGTGGGGATAATAATAATAATAATTGAAAATAAAAATCTGTTGTGCAATAAATCCATTCCCCATGTGTAGGCTAATGGCAGCAAAAGAAAACGGCTGTGTGCTTATCAGTTTCCCTCTAAATATCCGATCCATTTAATTTAGTGCTTTCCAGTGGCCTAATCTTTTGGGGGAGGCAGCATTTGGTTCTGCTTTATTACTAGTCATGAAATATTAGTGTGTCGCTGTGAGAGGAAAGGAAGGGCAGCGAATAGGAGACGGGAGACAGGGTTGCCATGAGACTCAAATGAGAGACCGGGCCTTTGGAAGGGGGCTCTGCAAATGGACCTGTCTCTTCCTTCGGGCAAGGAGATTCTCAAAAGCGGGTTGCTGGGAGACTAATCCTGCTTTTGGTGTGTGTGTGTGTGTGTGCTTGGCGGGAGGGGGGCTAGAATCTTGCAGGCCATTTAGTGTAAATCCTTAAAACTACTGAATGAATATTTCTCAGGATTCAGGTGACCTTGCAATGTCTCCACGAAGAAGACCAGTCTGGCCTCATCGTCTCTGTGCCACAGACGAGAAGACATTGCATCATGAATTGATTCAATCACATTCCTCTTAATAAGTTTGCAGCAGCTCCCTGATGATGTGGGCAGGGGCGGCAGCGAACATTGGTGTAACATTAACATATGAGAGTGCTGGAGGTGAAATAGTTAAACAGGTTACCCAATCGGAACCCGGGGGGTGGAGTCAGAGGGACTATAAAACCAGCTCTGGGAGGGGCGAAGGGAGAGTTCGTTGGGTGGTTGGTTGGAGTGGAAGTGAATTGGGATAGAGTCTGTGGGTAGGTTGAGTTAGTGTAGCGAAATAAGCTGAGTCAGGAACAGTTAGGAGCTAGGAAGACAAGTAAATATTTGAGAGGTGGTTTAGTCAGTGAGAGCAGGTAGCGGAAGTTATAGGTCTGGATAGACATCCCATGATTGTAATTGACCGATACTGTTTATGAAACCACATGCTTGTTAAACTGCAATAAATAAACAGAAGTTTATGTTCCAATTTAACCCTGACTGGACTCAGTATTGTACCAGGTAGAGTCTGGGTGGTGGCAGCGAGAAATCAAGTGGTGGCACAGGGATCAATAGATGGTAAAACGTCCGGGGATCCTGTGTGATCCCCACAGTCTTTAATATGGTGCCCTGAGCAAGGAGAAAATGTGGTGTGCCCCCTAAATATTTCTCATCTTCACAATAATTCCTTGTTTAGTTATGCGTTTGTGGTACCTTGGCTTGGCTCAGTGTGAGAGGCAATGGTCCACACTGCCCTAAATTTGGCACTGATGTGGAGTCTGGTCCTATGGAAGGCGGTTGTTCTTGCCTTGGGCTGGGGCTAAACGAAGTGGCTTGGGGGGTACCTGGCTTCTCAAATGCATTTTATCCTAGTGAGGTTTGTCAGGTAAAAGCCTCACTTCCCTGGGAAGCAAACACTCCCTGATGTTTTAAAGGACAGAAATGCATTGAAGGAGTCTTCACTGAAGGTGCCAATTTAGTTTCTGCCTGAATCAGAGGGTTTGCTGTCCCTCTGTGGGTGTTATTTTATCATTGCAAAACTCGAGAGGTTGTGTTGTCACCAGTAACATCTGTTGCTGTGCTAAGCCATTGTTTTGTTTTAAAATACGTCTTTCCAAATGCATATTTTAAAACTAATCTTCTCTCATAGCAAAGATTTAAAAATGCGTTTTGATTCGTTTCTGAGCCAAGGACTCAGTAGAGCATTTGAGAAGCGCAAAGGCTCACCTCTGGGTGGCTAAGCTCTGACCTTCACACATTAGTCAGGGAGGTGCGGATCAGATCAGTTGGAATGGGATTGTGCAGAGAGCAAATCCCTCAAGCGCTCCTAATCTTATCTGGACCCAGAGTGGGGCCAGTGGTACAATCAGAGGCACAAGAGGTACTTGTAAATTCAACTGCCTAGAGACGGATGTGGTGAAAATCCCCTGAAGCCCCTCTGGAGAGGCATCTCATGAATGCTCCATGTGGCAAGCTGTTCCCCATGTGCTTGTGCAATGAAACAGCTTCCCTGCTGCTGCCAGGGGAGATGAAGGCGTTCAAGGATGCCCCAAGAGGGACTACCTCTTCCTCTTTTTTGGCAAGCTGTGCCACATGGACCTGGCTTCTCACCAGAGGAGCTTCCATGACAAGACCTAAGCAAGGTGTGATGGCCTGGGACTCGGGCTCGGACTCGGAGCCAGAAGAGTCTCAGTCCGCACCGGATCCTTTGCCTCAGGCGGCAGCTGAACCTAGTCTGGGGCCTGATTCTGAAGAGCCCCAGTCTGCACAGGTTCCCCTGCAACAAACACCAGCTGGGCCAAGTCAGGGGCCTGAGCCTGCCCTGGCTCTAGATGCGGGGATTATCTCGTTGCCTTCAGCTGGGCCATCACTTACAGCTGCTCCACTACTGGTTGGGTCAGGAGAGGCTGAGGCGGCCTCTGGGTCTACTAACCTACCCACGTCTCCACGTCTCAGGTCTGAGAGAAGGAGAGACCTGAGTACTCGCAGGAGGAGTGCTCGCCATTGGGCGAAACAGGGAGGTGAGTTGGCAATTTGGTGTTTTGCAACTTTCTGACTAGTTGCAGGACCTTAGCCAGACCTAGCAGAGTACACGCAGAATCCATGGAAGCAATTGGCGACTTGGCTGCAGACAAGATAGACGAAGCAGGAACCAGGGACTTGTAGTTAGGTGTTTATTATATACAGTGGACTATTTACAGGAACAGAACACGGATCTTTAGCTAGCTCTCTCATACACGACTCACAACTCCTACACTGAAACACAGAACTCTGAACTCTGAACTACTGAACTTCTGAACTAACACATTCCAGTTAGTAGGCCATTAATTATCACTCCCTTGAGAGAGCTTGACCAATCATGGAGCTGTCTCCATGCCTCTGTTATCACCAGGCAGACTTACTCCTTCAGATTGCCTTCTGGCTGTCTGCCAAACCTTAATTTACTCTGTGTGAGTAGCTGCACGTACACAGATTCCCAACAGATCAGGACCGGCCGTTACCCCGACAAAGATAAAAGGCTGTCGGACCCTTCCCCAGGTTGTGGGAGCAACATTTCTGTTTGCCAGAGCCCGACTGAGATCCTGTGCCTGACCTTGCCTGGTTTCTGGCCTCGTTTCCTGCCTTGACCCTGTTGGACTGACTCCTCGTGGAACCCTTGGATTTGGGACTGGACCTGGACCACGTCGCTCGGGTTACCCCCAGGCCCAGCACACAAGGAGTGGAGAACCCTTTTCAGCCTGAGGACCACATCTTCTCATGGGGAACCTTCCCTTCATTGGGTGGGGTGGTGGGGTGATTACGTGCTTCTGGTGGACAGGGCCAGAGGTAGAAGTGGGTGGCACAATGGATGCGACTCTTATCTTCACAAAATGGGCTACACACCAGCCATGCAAAAGTCAGAGGGTTCTGCCCACATGGACTAGAAGGACATATCACAGCTAAGCAAAAGCACTCAAGGAGGACACAGAACGTAGCTGGGGATGGGTGGAGGGCCTAGTGAGAGCTGTTGGGCCACATCTAGCTCCTGGGTGAGGCCCCTCAGCCCTGCTCCAAACTGTCTTCAAGAGTGCCTGACATTATTTTGATGCTAAATCATCACAAAGCAGACACTGGAAGGTTTCTTGCTAGAGTCCTGAAATTAATTGCATTTGGGACCTGTAGTGGTTCTAGGGGTTGCTTGTGCGTAAGCCGGTGCAAGCACCTGGCTGGGTTGCCTGAGTGAAGCTTTTCTGTCCGGACAGCCACTCACCCGTGGCTGTCTCAATCGCTGGCAGAATCCACCAGTGGGCGTTTCTTAAACTTCTTCCAGCAAAGAAGCTCTTTGACGCCCAGTCTTCACCTACTCTCTCTGCGCGAAAGCCTTCTGCGCAAGGAGGGCATAGGCAGCGGAGGACCCCTACTCTCCCCACTGGTCCCCGGCAAGGAGTCATGGGACCACCTCGCCGCTTCCCCCATCTGCCCCCCTTCTCCACTGGTGCTACGCTGATTCTCTTCCCCAGAAGATGGGCTGCCTCTCCCAATCCCGGGACGCTCTCTGGAATCCCTCTGGATCTTGCTCTCTCCCTCCGGCACTGATGGCAGTTCCCTGACAGGACCTTTGCGACTTTGTATTTGGCATGTCAAACCAGAAGAAACATTTGTCAATAGGAGTATGAAGCACACAAAGGTTGCCCCATAGCATATCTTCGAGAAATCGCCATGCTTCAAGAAGATTGTTAATTTCAGGGCTCTTAACCCAAGCTGGAGAGAGGGTTGCTAGTTAAATCCAGACCAAAAATTCTATCGGAAAAGACAGCCATACTATTTTATATCTTTGAGCTAAGAGATAGGGCAGTAGCACTGAATTTTTAAAATCTCTCCTCAATATACATTTTCTTTTTCTTTTTTCTTTAAAAAAAATCTCTGGGGTTCAGGCCCGCTTGAGGGAGTGAGATAGTCAGGCCCCACATCTAAAGGGAGCAGCAAAGTTGTGACAAGGGCCTATATAGAATTGCTATATGTGTCCATTAGCTAACTAGTGCCAAGATATTTACGCCGATACATTTTTTTGAGAATGGTCACTGTCACTACCAGGACTTTTTGCATTTCATTCCTCTCTGACTCACTGCTTACAATCCTCTCCCCCAATGTGTATTTATACCAACTCAGGATAACACTTCATGCACCTGATAAACTGGACATTAATCCACAACCAAATTTCTTTTCTTGCTTCATAGTTGCAAATTTCCTTTATCTGTAGGAGGAAGAGAAGGCAAAGGGAACACATAAACCATAGCCTTGTTTTGGCAGGGATGCTACTCACTTCAGGGAACAGTGGTGAGTTTATTAAATATACAGTTATCATCTGACTTGAGATAGTACACCAGTGATTAAACAAGAAAATAAAGTCCATTTACCGTATTTTTTGCTCTATCGGACGCACCGGACCATAGGACGCACCAGACCATAGGAGGGGGAGAACAAGGGGGGGATTCTCCCCCTCTCTGCTCAGCGCCCCTTCAGCGAAGCGGCAGGAGAAACGGAGCCCCTTCCATTTCTCCTCCCGCTTCGCTGAAGGGGCGCTGCGCAGAGAAGGAAAACTGTGCAACGCCTCTCCAGCGAAGCGAAGCCTGGAGAGCAAGAGGGATTGATGTGCGGGGAGTTCCCGCTGTGCTCCGGGGGCTTCAGGCGGCTTCAGCGAAAGCAACGTGAAGCCTCCAGAGCACGGGGGGAGCTCTCCCTCTGCGCTTCGGAGGCTTCACGTTGCTATCGCTGAAGCCAAGGAGCCTGCATTCACTCCATAGGACGTACACACATTTCCTCTTAATTTTTGGAGGGGGAAAAGTGCATCCTATAGAGCAAAAAATACGGTAATTAATTGGCAGTCCTAATTATTTCCTTGACAGTTGCCATTTGCCTTCTTCCAGCTCCACCCCAAAAATATGTCTTTGGAATACTGAGCCAGAAGCCCACCTGCAGAAACTTGTAGGAGCGGCTGCCGGACCACAGATAGGGCCAGATTTTGTTTCTGTGTTTCCATCATTCTGTGCAGCTTCCATTCTCTGAATGGGAGGCATATTATGTGACACACACTCAGCCTAAGAGCCAGCAGTAGCAAACAGTGACATGATATGACAAGCCTTTCCCCCATGCATGTAAATAACCCCACTGTATTTTCTGAAGTTGTCAGGATTGCGCATTTCAGTACATTGTAGGCATGGCATTGTGGCTCATAAAATGCCCATAGCTGCAAGAGCTGAGCAAATCTGTCATTGCTGTACTGCCAACTGAGGAAAAGGGAGTCTTACAAAGACATCTCCAACCAAGTCATAAGCAGCCTGTGGAGGGTTTGGGGTTTTTTGCTCTGGAAGTTAAAAAGCAGTGTTTCCCATTCAGAAGACAGACTAAACATCTACAGATTGACAAGACGTGGGAATGGAGTCACCATCTTCCAGTGTGGTGTAGTGGTTAAGAAGGGTGGACTCGTAATCTGGGGAACCGGGTTCGCGTCTCCGCTCCTCCACATGCAGCTTCTGGGTGACCTTGGACCAGTCACACTTCTCTGAAGTCTCTGAGCCTCACTCACCTCACAGAGTGTTTGTTGTGGGGGAGGAAGGGAAAGGAGAATGTTAGCCGCTTTGAGACTCCTTTGGGAGATTAAGCGGGATATCAAATCCAAACTCCTCCTCCTCCTCCTCCTCCTTCTCCTCCTCCTCCTCCTCCTCCTCCTCCTCCTCCTCCTCCTCCTCCTCCTCCTTCTTCTTCTTCTTCTTCTTTCAGGGAGGACTCTGCACCTTTGCAAGTGCATGATAAACAGAAGCTTAGCCAGCAAAGTTCCTCCCAGATTAGAGATGCTAGACATTAAAAGCACAAGAGCCCTGCTAGTAGAGAAATTGGCAACCCTGTACAAAAAAAAGGCCTGTACCTTGATACCACTGCTTTAGCCAAACTCAGAGAAATGCTGTTCTATGCCTTTTGGCCATGCCTTGTAGTTATAATTCTGTGGCCCCTCTTATTATGCAGAAGCCAAGTTCACGTTCTCTCTCCTCCTCCAGCTTCTCGAAGGCGAATAATTGTTAGGTGCATCTGCCAGATTTGGGACAATTGCCTTGTTTTGTTGCAAACCCAGCTACCCTCTGCACCAGAGCCCACACATTTCCAGGGGTCACCCCACCAGCTCTTTAGAGATGCTTTTGGGGCCTTCAAAGGGCTGCAGGGGGAAGAGAGGATGGGCAAGATTTTTGTGCCAGTGGCCTTCTGCTCACACCTTTGGGATTCAGCCAATGGCGCCAACACTGTCACATCTAGTTTCGCCATTCAAAGACATCCAAGGCAGCCCTGTGCCTGCACATCTCGGTGGTCAAGTTGGCTGTCAGTTCAGCTTGTCCACTCACTGTTCCTAATCTTCTCATTGAGAATAACAGAATCATAGAATTGTGGTGTTGAAAGGGACCCTGAGGGTCACCTAGTGTCAGGGACTGGACTGAGGGGGATGAGGCTGAGGAGGAATGTGGAGACCACTGCCCCCCTGAACTTCCCAGAGAAGAAGAAGGCAGTATTGAATTACAGCAGGGGTTTGAGGAAGGTCGCAGCTCAGAGACAGGTGAACAGAAGAGTTGGGAGGTGTTGGGAGAAGAGAAGGAGGAGACAGAGACAGAGCAGCCAGCTGACACGTTATCACTGGAGAGCATTTTCGACCCCCCCCCCTCATCCATAACTCAGCATATGTTGAAAGTTGAAGAGTGAAGGACTTCAAGACAATTAGCCCTGCCAACCACCATAAGGGGAAGTACTGTTGCTAGGAAGGGAGGCGGGAAGAGCTCAGTTGGAGCAACATCATTTTTGGGAAGGTTGCATTCCTTCGTCGTTCTCTGTGAATAATTGAATGAATAGCTTGGTAAGAACTCTTATTCTTTCTCTTATTCTGGGCTGGCCCGTGGGAGGGAGTTGATTTCCTGACACCTAGTTCCACTCCCTGCACTGCAGGAATCTTGACTAAAGCATCCATGACAGATGGAGATGGCCAGCCAGCCTCTGCTTAAAAACCTCCAAGGAAGGAGAGTCCACCACCTGTTATAGCTCAACCACAATGGGAGTACACCCCCCCCCGCCCATGTGGATGTTCATTATTTCAGAAGCATGGGCAAAGGACAAGACAACTCGCTTGCCTTCTATTACAGTTTCACTCTAAACCCAGCCACCTTCCAGATCTTAGGACTTGTTTACATCTCTGCAGATGTAGTCCAAAAAGATGCACAATTGCATTGATGTTTCACCGAAAGCATTGAGGCAAACAGCTGCAGCTCTTCATGTACTGTATGAGCCTGCCGACTACTCAGGGGTTCAGAGGTGAGGAAACAAGACAAAGCAGCAGAGCTTGTTATTGAAAGTTTGATTTTGTGGGTGGGGTCGTTTTTCCCCCTTCCTGCTGGACCTGGGACTTGATCTGGCTGCCGGCATGGATGCCCTAGGAAAGGATGAATTGGCTATGCTGCTGTGAAGGGCAGGAAGGCGGACAAAGACTGTTGCTGCCATTTTCAGCAACAAACACCTCTTCAGTTCTTCAGAAACGGTTCAGTTCAAAACGCAGCAACAGTATAATTTTCTGCTAAGCATTAGACACAGCTCTTAAGTTCTACAAATAGCAAGCTAAGCCCTGGAGCCTTCATACTGGCATTCCTCTGCCACAAAAGGGACTATTGTCAGAACAGACTTGCATTTGGTTTAACAGGTAGGAATTATTGTGAAGTCATTCAGGATATGAGCCCATTGGCTGTAATGGACACAGTATTATACTTGGACCAGGGAGCTCTGGCTTCAAATTCCTGCTGGCCATGAAAGTCACTTTGAGTCTATTATTATTTTAGTCCATCGCTGGATCATTGAGAAGATAAAATGGGGGGACATCCCACATGTCATGCAGCACTCTGAATTCCCTAGAAAGCATGATGCGCCAAGTAAATTGGAACTTGTTGTTATTGTTTAGTCTTTTAGTCGTGTCCGACTCTTCATGACCCCCTGGACCAGAGCACGCCAGACACTCCTGTCTTCCACTGGCTCCCGCAGTTTGGTCAAACTCATGCTGGTAGCTTCGAGAACACTGCTCAGACATCTCGTCCTCTGTCGTCCCCTTCTCCTTGTGCCCTCCATCTTTCCCAACATCAGGGTCTTTTCCAGGGAGTCTTCTCTTCTCATGAGGTGGCCAAAGTCTTGGAGCCTCAGCTTCACGATCTGTCCTTCCAGTGAGCACTCAAGGCTGATTTCCTTAAGAATGGAGAGGTTTGATCTTCTTGCAGTCCATGGGACTCTCAAGAGTCTCCTCCAGCACCAAAATTCAAAAGCATCAATTCTTCGGCGATCAGCCTTCTTTATGGTCCAGCTCTCACTTCCATACATCACTACTGGGAAAACCATAGCTTGAACTATACGGACCTTTGTTGGCAAGGTGATGTCTCTGCTTTTTAAGATGCTGTCTAGGTTTGTCATTGATTTTCTCCCATTGGAGACTCCCAAATTGGAACTAGGTTGCCATATGTCTGGAACTTCCCAAATATAGCTGTGATTCTGCCGTCGCAAATAGAGTCCGGGCTGAATTCCTTGAAATGTCTGGGAAAATCCAGATGTATGGCAACCCTTGTTGGAAGTGTAGATTTTGGCAAATTTCCTTAGAAAAAGCTAAAGATCTTTTAAAATATATTTTAAAGAGATTTTGCCAAGAAAAAACTCAACAAAAGTCTGGATTTTCACTTTTTGAAATATGACAACTGGTTGGAACCATCTAAACATATTAAAGTGTACATTTCTGATGAGGCATCATTGGAATCCTGTGCGATGGGCAAATGATAGTCTTCCCACACCAGCACAGTTACAAAAATTGCCTAATTTTGTAAGGTTCCCCCCATGAAGTGCTTGAGGACTAAAAACTCCATTTAAAATAAAATTTAAAAACCCAAATTCTCCAAACTCCCTAGGATATTACCAAATGCAGTCTTAATAGCATTTCCATATTTTCTCAATGTGATCACAGTTAATACGGTTCCAACTTGGGGGATTTATTAACATGGGGAAGGTAGATGTTATTCTCGTCATATCAGCACCATACATTGAAGGTCCATTGATAACAGCACCCCACCCCAGGGAATTCTGGGAACTGTAGTTTACCCCTCACAGGGCTACAGATCCTTTGGGTGAAGTCATGTACCTCACAGGTATGGTGTGAATGTGGGAAACCTCCCTCAAAGAGAAAAGAAATAATTATTTCAAGAGGAAATGTTTGGAAGGGCTGGGAAATGGCGCTTCCTTAGAAGGTGATGTCTATGTGCAATGATGAATAACACTAATCCTACATTTAAAGATTGATGACTGAAAACAAGTTTTGGACCAGTTGCTCTGCTTCAAATGCTTAAAAGAGATTAAGGGCAAGTTGAAATTATTTATTACACTGACTTTGCATTAGAAAGGGAACCTCTACGTGGCCATCAAAATTGGCAGGGGAAAAATGAGGCTCGGAAATATCTGGCCTGCTGAGAGAAGTGCATTGTCTCCTTATCAATGACAAATTATCCACACTAATCCCAAGGAAAGGGGCTCAGATGACTAGGCAGTTGCTACTCCAGCTGATGAAATAAACAGCAGATGGGAGGAGCGGAGCAGCCTCAGAGGTGGCGGGTATTTCTGCCTTATGGACCTTCCTTAGGGAAGATGTGAAATAATTATTGGATCTCCGTGAAACGAGGAGGAGTCCTCAAAACAGCAATGTGCTTTCATGCAATTGCAGGGGCGAGCAAGCTAGGGGGCTGGTGAGGTGCATGTTTTGGTAACGTGCAATTTATATAATTATTATAAATATCACCGGTGCCAAGCTCCAGGCAGCTGCAATTAGCAGCTGCATCTGTTCACACACACACAGAGAGAGAGAGAGGGAGAGAGGGAGAGTGTGCGGGTCCCGTGAGGCGATGTCCGAGTCCAGTCCGAGGTCGAGGTCGAGGGTGCAGTATGGAGGCAGTCCGTCAAAGCTGAAGCTGTGTCCAAGGCAGGGAGTCGGGTGAGGTCAGGAGCTCCGGCAGGACAGGGTGCAGGCAGGAACTGGCTACCAACAACGTTGCTCCCACAACTTGGGACTGGGGCTGGCTGGCTTTTATCTGCCCCGAGGCATAGGGCAGCTCCAGTCCACAGGTGACTCGCCTCTCCTGGCCTGGAGGCGAGCACTCCTCCTGCAGGAACTTAGTTCCCTCCGCCTCTCTGCCCTGAGCCTCTGCAGCTCAGGAGAGGCTGGAGGGTTACTGGACCCAGAGGCAACCTCAGCTTCCCTTGACGGGGCTGAGAGTGGAGCATCTGCAGGCAATGGGTCCTCCATCACCTCCGGAGCCAGAGCAGACTCAGCTGGTGCCTGCACCTGAGGATCCAGCACAGGTGAGGACCCTTCAGGCTCATGCCCCAGCCCTGGCTCAGCTGGTTCTGGAGGCGGGGACTCCTGTGCAGGCTGGGATTCCTCAGGTTCAGCCTCCGAGTCTGAATCCCAGGCCATCACAGAGAGGGAGAGATGGGGAGGAAGTTACAAGAGCAAAGGGATGCCCATTTTAAGCCTGCCACGAGTTTGATTGGATTTATGCAGGGGTAATGAGAACATATTTTTGGGCCAGGCATCTCCCCCTCCCACTAACTCCCCACCAATGGCTCTGCATTTGGTTTTAGGGAGTGAGAAAGTCACTCTATGCTCATGTGTTGGAGAAAATATTTTCATAAAAATGCATATTGATGACTCCATTTTCTTATGTGTCTATGGCCTAGCTAAACTGAAAAGGCCTGTACCTGCCTGTACATAGGGAATGTCTGCTCCAGAACACTGAAAAGAACAAACTGTTAGAATGTATGCCTGAAAACAGAATCAGCTAGGCATGGCAACTGTGATTAATAGTGAATTGTTTTGTAGCCAGATGAAAGAGGACATTGGAAGATGTTTAATGAACAGGAAAATTAGTCAAAGTCTTAATAAAGAAAAATACTGGAAAATGGTTATATTCAATCATGTGATATTATGATGAGGTCTGATCTGAAGATCCAAATGATTTTGATTGGTTCAGGATGACATTGGGTTGCAACTATTAAGATTGCTGTGATGCTTTGATTGGTGAATAGAAATGACGGGAGTAATTTGGAAGTGTATAAATAGCATTGCTTTAGACATGGTTATTTGCAGCCTCCTTACTTTCAAGGCTGTCCCTATGCACATTTGTATTTCAATAAAGGCCTACCTTTTCACTTGGAAACTGCATCCTTTTGGGGGGCTTTCTGGGAGGGATCCCTCTAGTCTAGGGACCTCTTTTTAAATTCCTCCAACACGTAATGTCATGTTCTGGTTCGATGATGGATCCCACAGAGAAAGCAGAGCAGCTGGTAAGATGTTTCAGGACCATGGAGAGCTCTGAGTGAGCCACTTGCTGCAACAAAGCTTGGGAGCAGACGGAGGTCTTTCAAGCCTCTGTCTCCTGACCCCATGCTCTTTGTTGCGTTAGGGTTGCTCTCTTGGGTTCTGCTGATCTTTTCAATCAATCAATCAATCAATCAATCAATCAATCGATGGTACACACCCTTTAAACAAGGTGCATGATAAGGTGAGTTTCTTGGGCTCAGGGATTATACTAAAGCTGAAATGGGGCATATTTTTGTGGCTTGACGCCAGGAGGAGGGAGGGGAAATTGCCTCTCTTACTCCTAAAGTGGCCCTACAGGTGGGATTCTATCCTGAAAAATGCTGACATGTGACAGTGCTATAGGTTGTATAGGTAGCTATAGGTTGTATAGGTTGTTTTACCCACTGAAATGAATGCCCATGGCTAACCTAGATCCATTAATTTCAGTGGGTCTACTCTGAGTAAAAGCTAGTTGTATATAACTCTAAAGCTATAACATTCTCATACTTCAGGCTTGCAGCTGCTGTAGGATTCCCTCTTTCTGGTTTGTGTGCCTTGGACTCCACCCCCCCCCCTTCCACAAGGCTTCTGTGCCTAGGAATCTGTCAACTCCTTAAACCTCGGATACACAAAGCCTTTTAGACAGCAATTATAGCACTGCCGATATACTAGCAGTGCATTAATTCCTGTCAGGAGTGTTTGAGTTCAAGCACCAGAGCAATAATAAGATTATCTGTGAAGAATTGGGCTGTGACCAGGCAGCACGTTCCCACACTATCAGTTCTTGTGCTCATCCAGAAACAAACAAAGCAGTTACCTTAGAGACAAAAACCTTAGCAAAACATACGGCTGCTGGCTTACTATGGAACTCCTGCCACAACTCCTGACAGCCTCCTTAAGTTCAAGGAGGTAACTGGAGAAGCATTGATTTATGAAACTACCTGAGAAGCTAATGCAGGTCACGGGGCAAAGCCTGAACCTTAGAGGATGTTGCAGAAAACCAGGACAACTAGAATTAAGGTGTGTTATTACATGGCCTGCAAATGGTGCTCAGCGATTCTTTTTCTGTGGGTTGTATTTAGCAATGTGTATGTGCAAGGACGCAGGTGGCGCTGTGGGTTAAACCACAGAGCCAAGACTTGCCGATCAGAAGGTCGGTGGTTCGAATCCCTGCGATGGGGTGAGCACCTGATGCTCTGTCCCTGCTCCTGCCAACCTAGCAGTTCAAAAGCATGTCAAAGTGCAAGTAGATAAATAGGTACCGCTCTGGTGGGAAGGTAAATGGCGTTTCCGTGCGCTGCTCTGGTTTGCCAGAAGTGGCTTATTCATGCTGGCCACATGACCCGGAAGCTGTACGCCGGCTCCCTCAGCCAATAAAGCGAGATGAGCGCCACAACCCCAGAGTCGGTCATGACTGGACCTAATGGTCAGGGGTCCCTTTACCTTTACCTTACGTGCAGGGACATTGCTAGTTACTCTAACAGCCCAGGGCACAGGCCCATGGCACAAATTTGCACAATTATTTCCCTAGGTTAATTTCTATGCAAAGAGATACAAATTATGGCCAACTTTTAGAGGGGGAAAGCAAACCTGTTTTTGGCCTCAGGGCTTATTCTGAGCTATGAGGGACTATGGACCCAGGGCACTAGACATGGATCAGGCCCTCTGCCCTGTCTGCTGCAATCCATCAGCAAGAACTGCAGCAGATGTGCATGCAAATAAACTAAAATAAATGCTGCTCAACATCTAACGTGGTTTCCCTCTCCCTCTTTCTCACCCCATGCCTTCTTCTGCACCTTCTTTTGAATGTGCCTCTGGGCAAACTGAGACAGTGTTTGCATCTCATCAGCACCATTTCTTGACACGTGCCCAGCCACACTGTAAGCAGAGGTTTCTTGTTTTAAAATATAGTTGAAGATGCCTTCACCCCGGTATGGCTCCCCTTTATCACATACACAGCCCAACAGGACAATGACAATAATCCACCAACAGCATACAAATCAGTATGGCTAACCTGATCCAAAACACCCACCCACCTCACTCACACACGAAAACAAAGATCACCACAGCCAATCACAAGCAAACAATCACACCCTAGGCCAACCCCAACCCCTCTCATCACCAAAGGAACACAAGTGAACAACACAAACAACACTGACCCCAAACTCTACATACATTAAACATAATAGAAACACCGCCACCCGACCCCACCCCCTTCCATCTTCCCTCTCTCCACCCCCCTTTCTTTTTTCTTTTCTTCTCCGCCAATGCCTCAACAAATGAAATGGATTTGTAAAAATGTTACATGGAAAAACAACAACGAGACATTACACTTACTTCTGTAAAACAAGAAAATCCTTAATAAAATATCAAGATTAAAAAAAAAAAAGATCAAAGGAGGACAAGGGGCCCAGCACAAAAGACCCGGGTCTCTCGTTGCCTCGGTGTGTGATTGAAGGAAGGTCTTGCAAAAGGAAGATGCACTCTGCAATTATCTTCCTGCCAAATCCCAGGCAGTTTCCTTAAATCCAGGTGTTATTTTGGGATGATGGCAGGCTGTGACAATATGTAGTCAGAAGGATCATTTGTAATGATTCTCCCAGCTGCTTCTGTCATCAGGACACCCAGATCCTAAGTTTGAATCTCTCCCTCTCTCTTGGGTCAGAAGTCACTCTTATCAAATTAACTGTGGCAGGATAGGGAAAGATCTTCTTCGGTATTTTATATCAGCTTGTCAGTTTCTTTCAAATCAGGGCTCCTGTCCCTTGGCTGAAAAGGGACGAAAGAAGAAGAATTCAGCCAATGCCTGTAGACTCATGATGGAGCTGGAATTCCTTTGCAGGGAACAACACAGGACACAGATCATTAAGGGAGCCTACGCAATGTAGATTCCTAGGAAGATATATCATCTTTCCCCCCTTTTTGTTCCAGATAACTTTAACCAAGGCTGTTTGGTTTCCTTCTTCATCTAAGAAAGTCACATTCTCAAATGTGCTTCTAAAAAGTCCCACCACACAATATTCATGCCATTTTGTTTCCAACTGCAAATATTTTAAAAATGGCTCAAATGGCCAAAAGTAAGATCATGTACAAAACACATTTTACTGGCATTTATTGCACTTATAGCTGAAAGCTTGTAAGGTGGAAATCATGCAAAACATAGTTAGGCTTGGGATTATACCTGCTTCACAAATCCACACAGAAAAATATTGTAGTAAAGGAATGGTCTCTTGGGACAGAGCGTTCTACCATGTTGGGGCCAGTACTGAAAAGGCCCTGGTTATCTGTTAAAAGTTGAAGAAGAAAGAAACAGTGACAAAGGTTGCCGTCCCCATTCTGGGTTGGTTGTGTAATATTTCTTAAATGGCAAGCGATAGATCCTTTTCATTGGAGGCATTTGATTCCAGAGAAGGATTCTGGAATCACACTGACCTCTTTTGGTAGAGTGGAGCCTTTTAGAGTATCCAGGGCGCTTGTTGCTGAGATCAGATTATCCTTTTGTTGAACTGGTATGCCGTTTCACTGTGGGAAAAACCCTGCCATGCTCAGGGATGAATAAATCTCACATTCGTTCTCCACATATAGAAGAGAGCAACTATGAGCCAAACAATAAATGATGAACATACCTGAGCTTTGGGATAAAACAAGTAATTTTCACCAGAGGCTTCTAATAGTTCTTTTGCCCCTTACAGTGGTGCCTCGCAAGACGAAATTAATTCGTTCCACACTAATCCCAAGGAAGCGAAGCAAGCCCTTTGGAAAATCCGTTTTTTCGTTGAGCGAGTTTTTTCGTCTTGCGAAGCACCACTGCAGTTAAACACTAAGAACGGTGGGGAGCGGTGGGGAGAAGCAGGGCACCTGCCGCAGCCGGTACCTCAGACTCACCCACGCCTTGTGGCCACCACGCGACGCAGCTGCTGGAGGGCGGCGGGGCTTAGGAGCGCGACTCTGGCTGCAACGCTGGCTGCTGGCGGCAACAGCTCTCTCAGAGGAGCGTGCAAGGGCGGTGGGCAGCAGCGCGAGGCAGCCGGAAGGTCGGCCATCAGCCGGAAGGTGGGAGGGAGCCGGAGGAGCGGGGAAGCAAGCGTGCGTGCGTGCAGTGACCGTCGCCATGACAGGAGAGGCAGGGCTGTTTCGTCTAGTGAAGCAAGCCCTTAGGAAAATCCGTCTTGCGAAGCACCTCAGAAAACGAAAAACCCTTTCGTCTAGCGAGCTTTTCGTCTTCCGAGGCATTCGTCTTGCGGGGCACCACTATATATTTCTTTCCAGCCACTTTAGCCCCTGAGCACAAAAAGTCCCAATTGGAAAGGACTTCTCAATTAATACACATCTCATTAGGTTTATCTGGAGAATGCTTGGCACAAGTCATAAATGACTAATAAATATTACTTGCTTTAGCGCCACATCTTTCTGTGAGCGTCATTTTAGCATTGCTGGGATCTCCTGATCCCTCAAAGCACTCTCTAGTTCAGCCAACTAGTCAGCATTTAATCCTTATGCATTAATTTAAGACGGATTCGTTCAAGCCTGGCAGAGAAACAAATTATGTATGGAGGGGGCTTTTAATAATAGGGTTGTCAACCAACCAGGAAAAAAATAATGGTCTGGCTTGGTTTACTTTCTTTGCTTTCATGCCAATGAGTAGAAAATCAAGGGGTCCGGCCATCTGCAGCAGGTGAGTGCAACTCCTTTTTAGCCCCAGTGAAATATTGGAGGAGACTGGGGTCCCACAAAGTTGATGAGTATCGCCATTCAAATGGTTTAATATTCTTACTCTGCCCTCCGTTAGTTAACAGTCATCTAACTAACTGCTAGCTAACTAGCTAGCTAGCTAGCTAACTAACTGGGGACACGGGTGGCGCTGTGGGTTAAACCATAGAGCCTAGGACTTGCCGATCAGAAGGTCGGCGGTTCGAATCCCCGCAACGGGGTGAGCTCCCGTTGCTCGGTCCCTGCTCCTGCCAACCTAGCAGTTCGAAAGCACATCAAAGTGCAAGTAGATAAATAGGTACCACTCTGGTGGGAAGGTAAACGGCATTTCCGTGCAATGCTCTGGTTTGCCAGAAGCAGCTGAGTCATGCTGACCACATGACCCGGAAGCTGTACGCCGGCTCCCTCGGCCAATAAAGCGAGTTGAGCGCCACAACCCCAGAATCAGCCACGACTGGACCTAATGGTCAGGGGTCCCTTTACCTTTACACATGCATTCTTCTTTCAATCATTAAACATTTTTTTTATTAAATACGCCATTTCATCCATATTGTGTCTGCCATTCTCTGAAACAAGACAGCAATACAGTAGGACTCTTTTCCTCATTTTGTATGTCATATTTCCATATTTCCATTTTATTGCCATTATTGTTTTCTGCTAAAAATATATATATGGGGATTTGGGGTTTTCTCCATCAGGAAGATGATACCTTTATACAGGAAATCAAGCTAGCCCTTTCTCTTTTTCCCCAGCTTGCAAAACACAGTGGCACCACATGAAACGCACAACCCTGTCATGTTGATGCTGCCACATCAAAATGAAGCCCGTGTTCATTGTGTTATTGCATCCACTTGCCCTGTGATGGGAAAACTCTGCCTGGAAGTGTTAAGAATATAGCGCTCTCTTTTTAAGAATGCATTTCACTTTTTGCTATAAACCTGCCGTTTCAGCAATCGGCCCTGCCAACAAGCTCCCCCACCATAATACTGGTGGAAAGCACTTTGGAAAGGCTGCAAATCACATTCTGCGTAGGTATTTTTTAATAAAGAAAATTGCACAGTTGTACAAATGCTTCTTCAACACTTGCACAGTACAGAACGGCACTGAATCTGATGCATTGTTAGTGAGTTAAATTATCTCTGTCTCTGCCGAGCGCAGCCTTTCCCGTCCCCTTAGGGAATAGGATGAGAATGTGAAAGCGCATCTCTTGTCATGAGAGATGTGTGCATATGTTTTGCAATCTGGCTTGGAAGGCGGAACATGATGAGGCAGCACAAACGGCTGCCCCAAACTTCCCGAAAGCCACTTGGGAGCGTTTCTTGTGACTCAAATGACTTTGGAAGCAGGTTCAAAATCATTACATTGGAATTTGAAGTAAGGTGGAAACAAAGTCAACCTTATTCCAGTAAGGTTGCAAGAAATGGTTTAAAAATAGACAGCTTTCTTCGTATCATAGCTGTCAAGCGTCCCTTATTTGGCGGGACAGTCCCTTATCCCAGCGCCATGTCCCGCTGCTGTCCCTTATCGATGAGGCTTCGTTTGGCTGCTGGCTGGGCTTTCTGCCTTTGGCTCAGAGGGGCTCAGAGGTTGAACATACCTGTGCCCGGAAAATCCCTTATTTTGGCTGCTGATCCCTTATTTTCGAGGCTGCTGGTCCCTTATTTTCAAATCTGTAAATTGACAGCTATGCTTCGTATCATCTACAGATTACCATTTGTGCGATATTTCTCAAATCTGGTCTTTTCTCTCCATCAATACGCCATCAATTCTCTCCCTTATTTAACGCCTGAACAGTTTCAATGTTCTCTTCACCGACTTACGTTTTTCTCATCTCCAACCTCTCATTTTTGTTTTCATTTTGTCACTCAGGCTGGTTTCCCTACCTCCTCACCTTGAAACTCTTCCAACATCTCTCATCTCATTCTGCATCCTATTTATCAGTTCTAAGTCACTTTGGGTCGCCTGGGGCATGATAAAGCAAATAACAAATCTACTAAATAAAAGTAATATTGGCTCCTTATTCTTCTTCACTATAAACATCTCATCCTTTCTTTAGAAGCCTCTATCCCTCTCTCTTTTTGCCTTCTTACATTCCTTCTTCTTACATACTCTCAAATATGAGCAAGAAATAATCCCTGACTTTCTGCAGCCATTTGGGTAGATTACGAACTTCTGTGGCCGTGCAGACGGTATCAGTCTATTCCTCCACTGATCACCCAATTTGTTTTCTTTTCTTTTTTTAATAATAATTTTTATTAAGTTTTCCATTTTAACAATCCAATCAAATCACATTAAATATTCCAAATTATACAAATACATATCATAAAGTCCAAATATTTTGCCAAATTATAAATTTTTGTTGGGGCTTCCCATGCTTCAAGTTCAGTGGGGTCCAATCATCTTATGTTTCTACTGCCTTGAGTTTCCAAAAGTTCCTTCTTTGAGTCCTCCTGTTGTTATCCTTAATTTCGTTTTCATCTTTGACTCAGGCTCCGTCCAGGCACTCACCAGGCCTGAGAGCATCTTTGTGTGATGGGAGAGCAGGCATGGCCCTGTTCCCTCCACCATTCGAAGAATGTCACAGCTCATGAGTGACATGGTGTGGCATTTGTCCTCCTAGGTGTGTGGCATCATACTGGGTTCATAAGGAAAGGGTTAACTAATTGTAAAATGACTAACCAATGGGAACCCAAGGGGCAGAGTTAACTGTGTATAAGGTTTAAGCAGGGAGGTTTTTTTTTGGAGAGAGTTAGAGTTAGGGTGGTTGAGAAGACAGTCTGGAGTTAGAAGAGACAGAGAAGATAATCTGTGGGTTGGGCTAGTCGAATGTGAGAGAGTGAGAGAATTTGTTAAGAGGAGTCAGTCAAACAGTTGAGATAATCAGTCAGAAGGTACAGTGGTGCCTCGGGTTAAGAACTTAATTCGTTCCAGAGGTCCGTTCTTAACATGAAACTGTTCTTAACCTGAAGCACTACTGTAATGGTTCTAGGGGCTGCTTGGGCGTAAGCCGGTGCAAACACCTGGCTGGATTGCCTGAGTGAACCTTTTCTGTCCGGACAGCCACTCACCCGTGGCTGTCTCAATCGCTGGCAGAATCCGTCAGTGGGCATTTCTTAAACTTCTTCCAGCAAAGAAGCTCTTTGATGCCTAGTCTTTGCCTACTCTCTCTGCGCGAAAGCCTTCTGTGCAAGGAGGGCGTAGGCAGCGGAGGACCTCTACTCTCCCCGCTGGTCCCTGTCAAGGAGTCATGGGACCGCCTCGCCGCTTCCCCCATCTGCCCCCCTTCTCCACTGGTGCTACGCTGATTCTCTTCCCCAGAAGATGGGCTGCCTCTTCCAATCCCGGGACACTCTCCGGAATCCCTCTGGATTTTGCTCTCTCCCTCCGGCACTGATGGCAGTTCCCTGACAACTACTTTAGCTAATGGGGCCTTCTGCTGCCGCTGCGCTGCTGGAGCACGATTTCTGTTCTCATCCTGAAGCAAAGTTCTTAACCTGAGGTACTATTTCTGGGTTAGCAGAGTCTGTAACCTGAAGCGTATGTAACCTGAAGTGTATGTAACCTGAGGTACCACTATATTAGGAAGGTATAGGCCAGTAAAGAAACTAAAGTTAAGATACTGACAGGAATATTATCTGAGAAACCATAAACTTGTTAATGTTTGTAAAATAAACTTGGTTTTTTGGTTCACTTTTAACAACTGTCTGGACTCGGTGTTTTACCAGAGAGTAATGGGTTGGTGGCAGCGGGGAAGCGAGCACAGTGGTGGCACAGGGATCAATAGACCGTTAAACATCCAGGGACCCTGTGTGATCGCCACACACGGCTATTCAGTCGGGCAGTTAGCCAAGTTGTGTGTTTCTTCCCCTTTAAAAGGGAGGGAGCAGGAAGATGGCACAACACAGAGCTTTGCATCGACCGGCCTCTGGGCGGAGCATTTTGCATGTCACAGCAGACCACACTGTGTGCCTGATGGGATGTGCACCCAGTCCTCTATTGCGAGATCCTTGCTGCCTAGGAAAGATACAGAACCAGGTTGTAATTAATGTTCTTAAAGCTGAGTTGTCTAAAGCAAAGCCTTATCGGAATTTTGCATGCAGGAGGACTGAAGAGTTCATGACAGTGGGTTTCTCCATATGATTAACTGAATTCTGTTCCCCCCGCCTCCCAAATGAACATAGAAATAGTCAGTGTGCCACGTCGCTCTTTGGGATATTAGGAAAGCACCCACTTCATAGCCTCTGAAAGATCAAAAAATTATTTACAAAATGTTTGTTTAGCTACCGTTTGCTTTTGATTTTGCAGCTGCTTGAAAGGGTTGCTTTCAAATCAGCAGCAACGTCAGAAAACGGGAAGCAGAACATTAAAAAGAGGGGGGAATATCTATTGAAACCTAATACTCTTCCTGACAGTCGCCTTTTATGTCTGTGCTTTCCTTTTTGTCAATTATTCATAGGTGACGTGAGGGGGCAATTTATAAACAATGAAATATATATGAATCGCGGTAAAGGTAGATCTCCGAGAAAGACAAAGAACTCAGCGTTTCATCGGGTCTTCTTTGAAATACAGTATTAGTTCAAGGCAGAGAACTGATCGAGTCCACAGCTTGATCTGAGATGGCTTGACTATGGGCCAGGCAAAAGCTACGGTCAGGCAAAGAATCATAGACACCGAGAGACAACTGGACTGCGCAAGGTGCCCCGACTATAAAATTGGAGAAATCGAGGGATATATAGCCGCACCGGCAGCATATCTCTTCTTTCTCGTATCTAAAAATGCAAGAAGGGCCTTTACACTCATGAGAAGCTTGGCTCTGCCCTCGCCGGTCCTAGAAGGGCCTTTAAAAAAGTCCCATCTGCTCAGAGACTTTGCGCCTGTTCATTGGGAGAGGTAGGAAGTGCAGAACACTTGTTCTTTAGATGTCCCTTTTATGAAGAGGCACATAGTGAGACCATTGATCCCCTACTGGTGAGGCTCGCAGACCTCCCACAAAAGCAAAAATTTGACCTTTTCCTGTTAGGTAAAGATCAGAAGACGACCTGGATGGTCACCAGATTCTGTGTACAGATCTGTAGGCGCAGACCATCTCCCAACTCAAACTAGTTCGTTATGAAAATCCCCAAACTCAGTTCCATGGGTGACTCTGGGTCAACGATAGTTTATTGCTGTACATTGTTTTTAAATTTATTGTTGTACATTGTTTTAATTGTCTGTTTTTCTTCTGTGACTGTACCCCCAAGTGTGTTTTATAAGCTGGTCTCCGACCGTAATAAATTATCTATCTTGAACTGAGATGGCTTGACTTGGCTTTGAGAGCTACTCTCTGGTAAGTGTGACTAGAATCGCAGCCTTAGACTGTGTACACATGACATTTTATTCTAAAACCAATGGACACCCAGTACTTGTTTTTTTTCTGCACACCATCTAGATCTGTTGCATTTCCTTTTGCCCTGGAAGAGCTCTTATTTGTTTCCAATTAATTTTTATTAATTTCCCAAATTTTAAAAAAATTCACAACAAACCGATTCAAATCTAACACCAATTTAACAATTAATTTTCTGTCGCCCCCCAAGAGCCCATCTGATTTCATTATGAAAATGAAAGCACATTTGCAGTTTGATTCTGAGGTACCCCAGAATGTGTCCATTAGAAAAGACATGAAAACAGATGCAGATGATCCTGGAAATGGTGTGTGTTTGTGTGTGTTATCCACACTTGCCCACCAACATTGTGGGTCAGATTCATTTGAAACTACAAACCCGCTTCCGGACGGGGTGCCCAGTCAGGCAGACGAAGACACCCCCCCCCTGGAAAAAGAAGGAAGAAAAGCTCCCATGA
Organism: Podarcis tiliguerta; assembly: GCF_965153285.1. Lineage (NCBI taxonomy): Eukaryota > Metazoa > Chordata > Lepidosauria > Squamata > Lacertidae > Podarcis > Podarcis tiliguerta. The sequence continues at coordinate 27,986,936 of NC_139550.1, forward strand.
GAGCCAATTTCCTGGCAGACACACAGAGTAGCATCTAATTGAGAGCAGTCAGAGCATCCCAGGTTCCCTTCCTTCCCAACACCCACCAGGCGCCGAAACACAACAAGTCTCCCCTGAGCAGTGATAAGAGATGTGCTACACCTCAAGCAGAAAGGCTGACAGCCCAGCTAGATCAAGGCCCAGGAATCAGGCAACTGAATTAATTGAGACAAAGTGGGGCAGCTTCCCTATCTGAACAAAGGAGCTGCAATGTTTGAGATCTCCAAAAGAAGCGTTGGCAGGACTGACAAGGCCATGGGTAGGCAAACTAAGGCCCAGGGGCCGGATCCGGCCCAATTGCCTTCTAAATCTGGCCCACGGACGGTCCAGGAATCAGCGTGTTTTTACATGAGTAGAATGTGTCCTTTTATTTAAAATGCATCTCTGGGTTATTTGTAGGGTGTTTTTACATAATATAATAATGTTAATAATTTGTTATTTATACCCCACCCATCTGGCTGGGTTTCCCCAGCTGCTCTGGGCGGCTTCCAACAAAGTATTAAAATACAGTGGTCTGTTAAACATTAAAAGCTTCCCTAAACAGGGCTGCCTTCAGATGTCTTCTAAAAGTCTGGTAGTTGTTTTTCTCTTTGACATTTGGTGGGAAGGAGTTCCACAGGGCGGGCACCACCACCCAGAAGGCCTTCTGCCTGGTTCCCTGTAAGTTGGCTTCTTGCAGTGAGGAAACTGCTAGAAGGCCCTCGGTGCTGGACCTCAGTGTTTGGGCAGAACGATGGGTGTGGAGACGCTCCTTCAGATATACTGGACCGTTTAGGGCTTTAAAGGTCAGCACCAACACATTGAATTGTGCTTGGAAACGTACTGGGAGCCAATGTAGGTCTTTCAAGACGGGTGTTATGTGGTCTCGGTGGCCGCTCCCAGTCCCCAGTCTAGCTGCCACATTCTGGATTAGTTGTAGTTTCCGGGTCACCTTCAAATGTAGCCCCACATAGAGCGCATTGCAGTAGTCCAAGCGGGAGATAACTAGACCATGAGTAGGATGTGTGCTTTTATTTAAAATGCATATCTGGGTTATTTGTGGGGCATAGGAATTTGTTCATATTTCCCCCAAAAAAATATAGTCCGGCCCCCACAAGGTCTGAGGGACAGTGCCCCATCCATGTCTCCCAGATCCACCATCTGAGGCATCCACCTCTGCCTAATGGTAGGGCCTTCTACAAACCCCATGTCCCATGTATCAATTACTCAGACTGTGGGGCACTGCAAAATGTGGAGGTTTTCACTGCAAAACCATTGCAAAACTCTGGCATGGGTTTGGAGGAGATTCCAAATTATGGCTTCTTAGTTAATTTGCCTCCTGGCCTGGCCTACATCCCAACCAAAACACAGTTCAGAGCTGTTGCTCCTCCCAAAGCTTTCTTCCCTGATGAAGATACCAATAAAAAAGCATAGTGTGCCGAATTTGAATGAGCATTGTCTCTCCGCCCTTTTCTCCAAGAAGCCCCTGGGCATTGCAGTGGAACCTCGGGTTACATACACTTCAGGTTACATACGCTTCAGGTTACAGACTCCGCTAACTCAGAAATAGTACCTCAGGTTGAGAACTTTGCTTCAGGATGAGAACAGAAATCGGGCTCTGGCTGTGCGGCGGCAGCAGGAGGCCCCATTAGCTAAAGTGGTGCTTCAGGTTAAGAACAGTTTCAGGTTAAGAACGGACCTCCGGAACGAATTAAGTACTTAACCTGAGGTACCACTGTACATGAAAACTTCCCATGGGAGGATAAGCGATTAAGAGCGTCACTTCTCAGAAAATAGCAAAGTGCTATCTAGCAGTGTCAAGCGCAGTGCTGAGGTCCCTCAGCAGCCCCAGTGAGCGACTCAAGTTCTTTTGTTTTTAATTATGCTGACAAAAAGGGACAAGCTCTTTTGGGCAACAGCAAGCAGTGGCACTGAGAGTGGGAAGCTCTCTGTTGATCCTGCCAGCTGGACAGAGGAAGACTGGCATAAGTCGGCCGTCATAAGCCTCTCACACTTCCCATCCGAAACAAAGCAAACAGTGCGAAAGAGAAAAGAGCGGCCTTTGTGCCTGATGAAAATATTTGTGTAACGATGGGCCCCTGCCATGTTGTTGTCAGCCATACCGAAATGCTTGTTCCCTGCTGAATGCTTAAAATGGTCGCTTTGTCGGCTGCTGTAATGGATGACAGGGAAGCACAGAGAATTATGTTGTACCCTGCTAGTACTGAATTTTTGGAATGTGTCTCCCTTTCTTCTTGTACATTAAGAGAGCTTGAATTCACCATCTCATTTGACAACCCACACAATGCCTGAAGAATACATGGTCTCAGGATTGTGCCATACTGGGAGAATTAAATTTCCCTGGCCTTTTGTCTCTCTCCCATGTAAGAAATGCAGGAAAAGCTTGAGGAACATTTTATAATTTTATATATATATATAAGATAGCACAGAATACTTGCCATTTCCCTTGGCAATTATCTGTGGTGTCATTCGGGACCCAACAAAGCATGACTGCAGCAGATCCCCATATGTTTAAATCCTGAGCTGCCCCAAGCCCCTATATAGGTCCTGCACTCCCTTGGTCTCTGGCTGCCCTCTGTGACAAGGGGATGCTAGAGTAGAAGGACTTGTGGCCTGAGAAAAGGAGTGAGAGTCTATTTTAATGACCAGGGGGCAGTGGGCTAAAGCATTGCTTGCCAGCAGCAGCAGATCTCCCCACAATCTGAAGCCAAGGGACTTTTCTCTCCTGCAGATACAAGAATGGGTGCGGAGTAGAGAAATTGAGGAGAGAAGGATGCTAGGGACATAAGGAGAGCTCTGCTGCGTCAGGGCAATGAGCCATCTAGTCCAGGATACTGTTCTCACAATGGCCAACCAGATGCCTATGGGAAGCTGTATAGCAGACCATGAGTACAGCAGCATTCATCCCACTTACGATTCCTAGGAACTGGTATTCAGAGGACTACTGCCTCCAACAGTGGAATGAGAACACAGGAGATACACGCGCACACACACACACACACATATACAAGGGTAAAGAGACCCCTGACCATTAGGTCCAGTCGTGGCCGACTCTGGGGTTGCGCACTCATCTCACTTTGCTGGCCGTACAGCTTCCAGGTCATGTGACCAGCATGACTAAGCCGCTTCTGGTGAACCAGAGCAATGCATGGAAACGCCATTTACCTTCCCACCAGAGTGGTACCTATTTATCTACTTGCACTTTGACGTGCTTTTGAACTGCTAGGTTGGCAGGAGCAGGGACCGAGCAACGGGAGCTCACCCCATCATGGGGATTCGAACCGCCGACCTTCCGATCGGCAAGTCCTAGGCTCTGTGGTTTAACCCACAGCGCCAGCCACGTCCATATACTTATACATATACATATATATACATACACTAAGGTTGCCCAACTCAGGAGATTACAACGAACAACAGGTCTCCAATGTTTGATACTTGTCAATGGTATAATTCCAGATTTGGAATTCCAAATCCACCTTCCTTAATTTGTACTTGCATTTTCTGCAATGATATTCTCAGTACAGAATAAGAAACCTTGAGGCCTCTAGGTCGGGACCTCCAGGGGCTTCCTGCCCACAAGCCAGACCCCACGGAGGAATCAGAGTTCCTGCCCTCAAGGATATGCAGCCAGGCTCTGGCCAGAGGGCTGTTCCTGCCAGCCTCTCCATTCTCCGCCAAGGGAGAAGAGTTGTGGCAGGCAGCCATGCCCAGCTTGGTGCCCTTTGGGGATTTTAGACTACAACTCCCATCACTCCCAGCAATAACAAGGGGTTATGGGAATTGTAGGCCAAATCAGCTGGAGGGCAGCTGGTTGGAGAAGATGGATAAGGACTGGCTGCCGTCTCGTGAAGGCATCACAAGCGTTCTGAGATGCTGCCAGAGCCCTTACACCGCTTTCCCAAAACCCAGTAAGTGAGGAAACCTGCTGGGGGGAGAGCAGTGAAGTCTGGGTGGGATTCTCCACTCTCCATTTATTTATTTATCCCCCCTCCCTTCCTGGCAAAGCTGGTGTAAACGCAGGGCAAGTTGTGGGTTCACTGCACTCTGTCTCCAGGACCTGTCCAGGGTCCTGAAGGATCTCTCTCTGCACATTCTTGTCTTTGGGATCTTGTCCTTTGTTCCACTCCCTGATGGTCATTTCCCCTGCTCTGGCTATCTGTTCCAGACCCCCCTGGGCTCCTTCTTGTTCCTCTAGATCATGGGTAGGCAGCCTGGGGGCTGGATGTGGCCCAATCACCTTCTAAATCCGGCCCACAGATGGCCCGGGAATCAGTGTGTTTTACATGAGTATAATGTGTCCTTTTATTTAAAATGCATGCCTGGGTTATTTTCAGGGCATAGGAATTTGTTCATTTTTATTTTATTTTTTCAAAATATAGTCCAGCCCTCCACAAGTTCTGAGGGACAGTGGGCCGGCCCCCTGCTGAAAAGGTTTGCTGACCCCTACAAGTCTAGATCTCACCAGGGACTCATCCCTCACACAAAGCTACTAGGCATCAGCAACAGCTAGTGGTGTGTGATGAAGGAAGCAACTCTTTGCGTAATTCTATTCCTCTGTTCTAGGACATGGGTGGCACTGTGGGTTAAACCACAGAGCCTAGGACTTGCCGGTCGGAAGGTCAGCGGTTCGAATCCCCGCGACGGGGTGACCTCCCATTGCTCAGTTCCTGCTCCTGCCAACCTAGCAGTTCGAAAGCACATCAAAGTGCAAGTAGATAAATAGGTACTGCTCCGGAGGAGAAGGTAAAGGGCGTTTCCGTGCACTGCTCTGGTTCGCCAGAAGCAGCTTAGTCATGCTGGCCACATGACCCGGAGACTGTACGCTGGCTCCCTTGGCCAATAAAGCGAGATGAGTGCCGCAACCCCAAGGTCGGTCACAACTTGACCTAATAGTCAGGGGTGCCTTTACCTTTACCTTTATTCCTCTGCTCTGGTTCTGAGTACTGTGGATTTTCAGTGTGTAATAGTTGTATATAAGTATAGTGTCTGAAATACCGAATTGGCCCCAAAATAAACCACACCTGAATATAAGCCGCACCTTTAAAATTGGAGGGCAGGGGGGAGGGGAAAAGACTGATCAAGGACTTAGGGGACTGAGTCCCTTGAGGAGTTGGGCAGCAAAAGCCAACCCCCCCTATAGAGATTTGCATGTGCCACAACAATTGAAATATGCCCAGGAAGATGCAGGCAGACATTACACAAAGCCCCTTCAAAGGGGAGGTATAACAGCAAGTTCATGGCAGTGAGCAGCAGGAAAATGAGAGGTCTGCGCAGTTGCTGAGAAACACCTGGAAAGGTAAGCAAACAAAAGTGAGGAGAGGAACACAAGAAGAGATGCTGCGAGATTTGGAGATAAAATGAAAAGGAATGGAAATGTGCTCCACAAACTTCCACCAAGCCCTTACTCTCCCACCGATTTTCTGCACAAACAACTGCTTATGCAAAAATATCAATTATGGAATTCAGAAAATGGCAAATGGCTAGTTTAAAACAAGTGAAGACATTTCGTTTTGGACATCTGTGCATTAAACTGCAGCGCTGCTTCTTCCACTTCAATTTGAGGCTTTGTTCACGCTTGGAAAACACCAGTGGAAAAAGAAACGCATTCGGCTTGAAATGAAGAGCAGCGATGTGACTTTGCATTCTGAATTAGGTTCCGGGACTTCAAAGGGTTCCAGAAAAGATACTCAGTGGCAGCTAATCGAAAATGACTGATAAATTTGCAACCTAATTGGAACACGTCAAAAGTTCGGCAGCGACTGTGTCTTTTCCCCACATGCTCTACAGTTCTGCCCTCGCTTAGTAGAAGCAGCAGGGTCAACAATGGGGAAATGCTGTGAAGGAAAGCAATTTGTAAGGATGGAACTTGTTTCCTGGGCCACAGGAATTAATCAGCTTCCATTCCATGATTCATTCCCATTCTGACCGAACTTTCACCTTTACAATGAAAAACATTCAAACTTGAACCTGACAGGGGCTTTCTCAATTGTTGATTGGCACAAAACTGGGAGTGTGCTAGTCAGGTAAGCCCTGGAACTCCCTGCATCATGATATTAGGCTGGCCACTGGGCCCATCGCCTCCTGGCAAATAGAAGGGGAAGAAATGGAGGCAGTGAGAGATTTTACTTTATTGGGCTTCATGATCACTGCAGATGCTGACAGCATCCACGAAATTAAAAGACGCCTGCTTCTTGGGAGAAAAGCAATGACAAACCTAGACAGCATCTTAAAAAGCAGAGACATCACCTTGCCAACAAAGGTCCGTATAGTTCAAGCTATGGTTTTCCCAGTAGTGATGTATGGAAGTGAGAGCTGGACCATAAAGAAGGCTGATCACTGAAGAATTGATGCTTTTGAATTATGGTGCTGGAGGAGACTCTCGAGAGTCCCATGGACTGCAAGAAGATCAAACGTATCCATTCTTAAGGAAAACAGCCCTGAGTGCTCATTGGAAGGACAATCCTGAAGCTGAGGCTCCAATACTCTGGCCACCTCATGATAAGAGAAGACTCCCTGGAAAAGACCCTGATGTTGGGAAAGATGGAGGGCACAAGGAGAAGGGGACGACAGAGGATAAGATGGTTGGATAGTGTTCGCAAAGCTACCAGCATGAGTTTGGCCAAACTGCGGAAGGCAGTGGAAGACAGAAGTGCCTGGCGTGCTCTGGTCCATGGGGTCATGAAAAGGCGGACACGACTAAACGATTAAACAACAAAACAATCATTCAGTTCTTTTAGATGCCTACTGAAAAAGTTTTTTTTTCCGTGGGACTTTTCAGACACCTGACTGGTTACATGTTTTATTATGTTTCATTGTTTTTAAACGTTTTAAATAATAAATGTTTTTTCTTTTATTTTTTAATTGTATCTTTATTTAGGGGGGGAATAAAAAAATTGATGACTAAACAGATAATGGGGAGATTGCAACTTGTCAAGTGCAGGGTTGTGAACTGGTAGATGCTTTGGGGTTGCCCCATTTGTGCTAACTCCATTAGGCTGCAGTCTGCAATTTGGCCTGGCAGCATGTGCCCAGGGAACAGGGCTCTCGGACCACGTTCACACCATACAGTGAAAGCACTATGATGCCGCTTTAAAATGTCATGGTTTCCTGCAAAGGATTCTGGGAGCTGTAGTTTGTTAAGGGTGCTGAGAGTTGTTAGAAGACCCATAACCCTCTCCCAGAACTACAATTCCCAGAGAAAAGGGATTGATCATTAAATCACCCTTGGAATTGTAGCTCTGGCAAGGGAACAGGGGTTTGCTAGCGATATTTGACAAGAGTTGGGGTGAATAGGCAGTGAAAAAGCATGCTGCTCTTCTTGGCCCTGTTTGGATGATAATGACTTGGCTTTCTAAGCTGAGATGTGTCCGTATGTGTCGCTCCTTTCCCCCCTGTGTGGTTTGTTCTATTAAGTCTCTAGTTAGCCTTAGTTTCCCATTTCCAGAATAAGGAGGGATCTTAAACCACAGTTTATATAATAATTTAATAATAATTTATTATTTGTACCCCGCCCATCTGGCTGGGTTTCCCCAGCCACTCTGGGCGGCTTCCACAGAGACCAAGAATACACTAAAATGTCACAGATTAAAAACTTCCCTGAATAGGACTGCCTTAAGATATCTTCTGAATGTCAGGTAGTTGTTTATTGCTTTGACATCTGACATCACAGGGCGGGTGCCACTACTGAGAAGGCCCTCTGCCTGGTTCCCTGTAGCTTTGCTTCTCGTAATGAGGGAACCACCAGAAGGCCCTCGGCTCTGGACCTCAGCGTCCAGGCAGAACAATGGGGTGGAGACACTCCTTCAGGAGTTTGAAGCTGCTTCAATATCATGGCTTCCTCCAAACCTGCTAACTATCATTTCTTGGTTTAATGAAATGGGAAACTATGTCTAATGAGAAGCCTTCCGGTATACTTGCGATTCGCATGAAGGAATGAGCAAAGGAAGACTCAGGTATAACTTGGCTTACAATAATCCAAACAGGCTCACTATGCCTGACAAACCTTTCTCAGCCAAATGAATTGAAGCAGATAATTCTGTGCATCCAAAAGAAGTGGGTTAAAAAATCAGCGTGAAAAGGCAGAGAAAACATCCAGAAAGGAAAGGCCATTATTAGCAGTCGATGTACTATAGATTGTGTTGCTCTTATATTCTGGCCCTTGTGCCTTTAGGACGTTTTCCTCAACATCATTTTAGCACTAACAAGTCATCTATCATCCCTATTCATCAGAGGAGGCCAGAAATAAAACGAGGTCACCCGGTTTCTGAAAGGCGGTTATCCCCCAAAGTACTTGAGGCTGCCAAGAGCGCGGCTGGCAGACCTTCTTACTAGAAATACTTACATAGTGCAGCCTGGAGGCCTCTGCTAAAGCCCCTCTCCCCGTCCACAGTTGCAATTTTATAAAAAGCGAATTGCTCCTGCTATACTTTACATTGCTAGCGGTTGATTGGTAATGTTCAGACTTAGACGCAGGGGCAAAAGCGGTGGAGGGAAAGCACGTGAGGAAGTAAGTGAGGTTGCCTCAAGACAGAAATAAGAAGAGCATTTAAAGAGCTGCTTCAACTGAGCAGGCCGTTTTGCATTTAGATGTCTAAATAAATAAGTAATTTTGAAAGTAGCAAAAGGTACCAATACTCTTTTATGGCCTCTTTGAAAGTGATGGCACTGTGTCAAATCTTTCTAGTATTCTGACCGTGTAGCCCCAAGAGCTACAAGACAACGAAAACAAGAAAATGGTTATTGTTGCTGTTGACAATAAAGTAATTACATTTGGCAGGGTAAACTACAGATATCATCTGGCTTCCAAGGAAGCTCTGACCTTTGGGGCATCAACTGCGTCCCATAACACACAACCACTTTTGCACGAAGAAGAATATAAGCTGCCTCATCCGCCACCATCTTCAACACCAAGCAAAAACATGTTGTATTGGCAGATCTCCTGCTGTCAAGCTCACATTCTGTCCTCTCCAAAGCCAGCTCCAATAATTAAAGGTTTCTCCTTCTGAAGGCAGGGGATTAAAAGAAAGGAAAAGCAAAACTTCGGTCTGTCAAGGACAGTATTTTTGAAGGTGAAAGGCAAAACATTCCATTCGGTGCCTTCCGTTAAGGATAAATGTTTGTTTTTCAGGTAGATTCAAGAGGATATGTGCTAAAGAATGTGGAAGCAACAAAGCTTCTTGTCTGATGCCTGAATTAGCTTCCACGTGTACTTTCTGAAATGAGGATATACAGTTCAGAGTTTTGAAGAATTTACATTAGAAAGACGATGATAATGAGAATTTTATTTATTACATTACTTAGTAACTTTATTCAAAAAAAGGTCTCAAAGCAACTTAACAAGAAATAATATGGAATTGTAGACTCATAGAATTGTAGATTTGGAAAGGATCCCCAATGATTTTCTAGTCCAACCCTCTGCAATGCAGGAAACTCAACAAAAGCATCCATGACAGAGGGCCATCCAATCTCTGCTTTAAAATCTCCAAGGAAGGGGAGCCCACCACCTCTTGTATTGTTCCGCTGTCTAACAGCTCTTACTGTCAGAAAGTTATTCCATATGTTTAGTTGGAATCTCCTTTCCTGTAACTTGAAGCCATTGGTTCATGTCTTGCCCTCTAGAGCAGGAGAAAACAAGTTTCCATGTGACACCTCTTGAGATATTTGAAGATGGGCCAAAACAAACAAGATGAACTTTAACAGGGAGAAATGTAAAGTATTGCACTTGGGCAAAAAAAATGAGAGGCACAAATACAAGATGGGTGACACCTGGCTTGAGAGCAGTACATGTGAAAAGGATCTAGGAGTCTTGGTTGACCACAAACTTGACATGAGCCAACAGAGTGACGCGGCAGCTAAAAAAGCCAATGCAATTCTGGGCTGCATCAATAGGAGTATAGCATCTAGATCAAGGGAAGTAATAGTGCCACTGTATTCTGCTCTGGTCAGACCTCACCTGGAGTACTGTGTCCAATTCTGGGCACCACAGTTCAAGAAGGACACTGACAAACTGGAACGTGTCCAGAGGAGGGCAACCAAAATGGTCAAAGGCCTGGAAACGATGCCTTATGAGGAACGGCTAAGGGAGCTGGGCATGTTTAGCCTGGAGAAGAGGAGGTTAAGGGGTGATATGATAGCCATGTTCAAATATATAAAAGGATGTCACATAGTGGAGGGAGAAAGGTTGTTTTTTGCTGCTCCAGAGAAGTGGACACGGAGCAATGGATCCAAACTACAAAAAATAAGATTCCACCTAAACATTAGGAAGAACTTCCTGACAGTAATAGCTGTTTGACAGTGGAATTTGCTGCCAAGGAGTATGGTGGAGTCTCCTTCTTTGGAGGTCTTTAAGCAGAGGTTTGACAACCATATGTCAGGAGTGCTCTGATGGTGTTTCCTGCTTGGCAGGGGGTTGGACTCGATGGCCCTTGTGGTCTCTTCCAACTCTATGATTCTATGATTCTATGATATCTCCTCTCACAGTTTCCTCTTTTCCAGGCTAAACAGACCCAGCTCCTTCAACCGTTCCTCATCAGGCTTGGTTTCCAGACCCTTGATCTTCTTGGTCGCCCTCCTCTGCACACCTTCCAGATTGTCCTACTTAAGTTGTGGTGCCCAAAACTGGACACAGTATTCCAGAGTGGCAGAACAGAGTGGGACTATGACTCCCATTGATTGGGACACTATAATTCTCTTGATGCAGCCTAGAAAAGCAGTAGGAGTTAAAATCAGGAACTTTAAAACAACGTACAATACAAAACACCTGAAATTCTCAGCCAATAACGTAATAATAAAGTCAAGTCCTACCACCCGAGGCAGCAAACAGGGATGCAACACCCATGCTCAGGGCCCAGGCTGATTCATATGGGGGGAGGCAGCCTTTGAGAAAGTGCAATTCTGAGCCACGTAAGGCTTCCCAGCGCAGAAGCAACACTTTGAATGATCATCATATCAAATATTTAAGTAATGCATTTGACCCAGTGAAGCTCATAGCCAAGTGGGGATTTGAACCGTGGTCTTCAAGGGCCCGGGACCCGGGTGGCGCTGTGGGTAAAAGCCTCAGTGCCTAGGACTTGCCGATCGAAAGGTTGGCGGTTTGAATCCCCGTGGCGGGGTGCGCTCCCGTCGTTCGGTCCCAGCGCCTGCCAACCTAGCAGTTCGAAAGCACCCCCGGGTGAAAGTAGATAAATAGGGACCGCTTACTAGCGGGAAGGTAAACGGCGTTTCCGTGTGCTGCGCTGGCTCGCCAGATGCAGCTTGTCACGCTGGCCATGTGACCCGGAAGTGTCTGTGGACAGCACTGGCTCCCGGCCTATAGAGTGAGATGAGCGCACAACCCTAGAGTCTGTCAAGACTGGCCCGTACAGGCAGGGGTACCTTTACCTTTTACTTCAAGGGCCCAGTCCAGCCCTCTCACCACTACTCTAAACGGATTCTCATATAGGTGTCCTTTTTTATAATAGCAGTTGTAATAGCTACAATAATTGTCAATATTAATGACTCAATCCCTATGAGAAGACAGAAAAAGGTCCAGTTAGATAGGCCTCAAAGCTGGGCAAAGCAGAAAGCTGAGGCCAAGAATTCTCTTTCACTGTGTGTTCCTGACTTTGTGTCTTCCACTTAGCTGAAATAAAAAAAAATACTTTGCTGTCATTTTTACCCCTTTCTTTTTTTAGTGATATGGAAACAACATTGTTCCTGAGATTGATCCCTTACATAAAACTGATGCCATGACTTGATCTGGAAATGGCAATGTTTATCATTAGGGTTTCTTTTTAATATATATATATGAGGGATGCGGGTAGCACTGTGGGTTAGACCACAGAGCCTAGGACTTGCCGACCAGAAGGTCGGTGGTTCGAATCCCCGCAACAGGGTGAGCTCCCATTGCTCGGTCCCTGCTCCTGCCAACCTAGCAGTTCGAAAGCACGTCAAAGTACAAGTAGATAAATAGGTACCACTCCAGCGGGAAGGTAAACGGCATTTCCATGCGCTGCTCTGGTTCGCCAGAAGCGGCTTAGTCATGCTGGTCACATGACCCGGAAGCTGTACGCTGGCTCCCTTGGCCAATAAAGTGAGATGAGCGCTGCAACCCCAGAGTCGGTCACAACTGGAGCTAATGGTCAGGGGTCCCTTTACACACACACACACACACACACACACACACAAATTGTTGGGCTTGTGAAGGGTATTGGATTCAGACAGCAGAAAGATGAAGTTACACAACAAATAAGCAACACAAAGTGAAGATAAGCCTCCATTAATTTGCCTGCTAGCACAGGCCCATTCTAAAGGACCCCCTAGTCATTCTTTGACCTTGGTCATCAAGACGTTGTTCTCTCAAAGGAGCTTTCATACACTAGCAAATGGGCTGAAGCTACCAGAGGTCAGTGAGCAGACATCTGGCCTTAAGAACTCAGAGCTGTTGACATAGGTTGGTTTTGACCTCTGGATGGGAAGGCTCCATGAATCAGCCAATTTACTCCAGTCAGTCAGGGCTATTAAGTGGGAAATGTTGAATGAAGCTTCTGCAGCCCGCTTGCTAAAGACTTGAGATGACACTGGGCATGAACCTATTGTGTCTATGGATTTTGATGTGTGTGACGCTCCCCACCACGTATAAAATTTGTAATTAATTAATTTTGTATATTGCCCTTTACCCGTGGACCTCAGGGCAGTTCACAACATAAATTTACAAAATACAGACTTGAAGAACCCTTTTTTCTAGAAACAAAGATTGTGGATAAAAAAATTAACATTTAGCACCCGGGTAATCCAGACTCAATGCTCGGAACAGCTGATGTTGCAACATACAATATAATAATGCAAATTGAACAGATTTGCATAATTTCTACTATGTTGAATTAATTAGTCTGCATTTCTAAAAGCTATTATTTAGCCTGATTTTGATCACTGTAGTGAGAGGCTAGGGACTAAAGAGAGTGCTGAGGTTCTGCCCCGACCATGGGAAATCTTGCTCAGAGCTCATCACAAGCTTGTCGCACAGATCCAAGTGGTTTTCTGTTTGCCCCACCTCTTTCCCCAGGAAAACCCGCTCTTTAGTGCTATATCGGCACAAACATCAACCAGTGGAAAACCCGGCTGACTTGTGCTTCGAATTAGTGGGAAAGTTGGGGTTTTCCCAGGGAAAAGTTACCTTTCTAGCTTCCATAAATTCACCAGATAAGTTATGTGATAGGAATTTTGAGGTCTGCTTACAACAGTTACAAAACATAAGGTAGCGATCGTAAGAGCTAGAAGCTTGCTGGGAAAGAATAAAGCAGGCGTTTTCCGAGATAGCAATTCTGCACCTAAAATGCTTCTTTCTTGTTTCATGGCGCCATGGAATTGTGACATACATACATATATATCTTCTTCTTTGGTGATCAGTCGTAGCCGAGTAAGGTTGTCTTCCATAAACACGGTTTTAACAATGAGTTCATAAGTAACTGTGGAGGCCAATTCGGGATCCACGCGTCCTTCCACAGTGGGGACATTTGTTTCCGGGTGGGAGTTGATCACGGTGTGGATTTGCCAAGTGTGCCTTCCTCTTAGCACGTTTCTCCCTTGAGTCCTTAATTTGAGTGTCTTCAAAGCCCATGCCACCTTTGGTAAAGGCTGTTCTCCAATTGGAGCCCTTGCAGGCCAGTGTTTCCCAGTTGTCAGTGTTTACCTCACCGGCAGCGTATCTAAAGATGACAGGCTTCCTTTACCCCTCATGCTTCCCATTACCACTTCAGGTAATATGATTGACAGTGCAATCCTTTCCATCCCTACTCAGATCATATCCTTCTGATCACTGAGGCTTCCTGCCTGGTGAATGGATCTGGACTTGCAACCTGAAGTCCCAAGTTCTCTTTATGAGAATAAATGGGATCTGTGAACATGGACCCCAGATGTACACTAGCAGCTCAGCTCTATGGATTCCAGGCAATGTCCTGTTGCAGTGGCGTAGCGTGGGTTGTCAGCACCCGGGGCAAGGCAAGTAATTTGCCCCCCCCCGCTGCACTGTCCCTCCCCCAGATAGTCCCTCGCTCTCTCTCCGCACCGCACCACACGCCTGGCACCCCCCCCTCCACAGTGGGCGGCGACCCGGCGGCTCGGATCGGATTCGCACAGCTAGCACTGCAGTGTGAGAGAGTGAGTGAGCCAGGTAGGGGCAGAGAGCTGCGAGTGCGAGCGCCCCCCCCCCAGATGTTGCGCCCGGTGCGGCCGGCCCCCCCTGCACCCCCCACGCTACGCCACTGTCCTGTTGGTCTTTCTTTTCAGTATTTATCACTTCCTCCTCCTGGCAGAGTTGTGTTCATTGAACCTGGTTTTTCAACTCTTTGGAAAACTTTCTCTAAACTTTAGCCATACTTGGCTCCATGCGCAATATGACTATAGGTTGCCCCCCCCCTCAACCAGCTCAGTTAAATAGCCATACAGATTGCCTCTTTTCCTGAATCCTGAGCTATCTTCTGCATTTCTTGGGAGAAAGAGACTGTTAAGTAAATTCCCCTTCTCCAGTCTCACAGTTGCTATGTGATCTCTGTCTGCTTCCAATCCACTTGACAAACAGTCTCCTTGAGAGTTTGGACTGCATTTGCATGAGCAAACAGACTTAACAAAAGTACTAATGAGCTGTGAATGTATTGTGTCAGGGACTTCTCATGATTTGCCAATGCCCCTTCCTCTGAAAGGAACCTCTCGGTGTGTGCCTACAAGCACGCACACACGCAGGGCAAATTGTTTGCATACAATTTTCCAGAGCAAATAAAGGCCACAGAGAACTCCCCCTGTCCAATCCCCTTTTATATCATTGGAGAGAGTCCATGTAAGCCTTCTGGGGATGAATGGTGGATTCTGCAAACACTGCTGTGCTTCCTGGATATCACCCTACATGGGCGGATGTCAGCAGGGGCAAAATGCCCAAAATGCAGTTGTGTGTTTTCCGATTGTTTCGTATAATCCATCTGTGGATGAAACCGGCCTGTCATTTATCAAGGCCTTTTTGTGTGCGCCTGTTCCAAACAGCTGCATGCATGGCTGTGATTTCCTTGTTTATTATTTCCTCCAGCTGATGGAGTGGGATCAAATATCAACGGCCAAACTGTAGTTTCTCTCCAGCGCTGCATATGCCCATGTTTGCAAGACTGCTTCACAGAATTGCTGGCCAACTCGTTTTGTTTGTTAATTAGTGGCAACCCCAGCATTCTGGCTAAATTTCCTCCAAGGGTGAATAGCAGACAGCTGAGTGAAAAATCTCCCTTCTGCTTGGTTTGGATGAAATTTGGCACAGATGTATTTCATTTTTTATGAAAGGATGTTTCAGGCTGTGAGATCCAACAGCAGTCCCAGTTTTGCATCAAAAAACCCCACTACTAGATCCTGCAGTCAGGAAATGTTACACAAGCTAGGCCCCATTCCCCAAATTGGCTCTGGGCATGACCTGGTGTTGCTGCTCATGTGCAATCAGTTTCCATAGTGCTGAACAGCTGTGGAGAACAGAGGAAAAGAGTCACTCTGGATTTGGAACGGGTATGTACACCAATGAAATCCCCATTGTGGTCCCACTCGCAGTGACTCCTCCCCAGGGAGCAAGGCCTAATCTAAGAAGATGAACAACTTGGACAAGACAGGTGTGGAGATTTAAAATGGGCTACAACTTTATTGGGGCGAGCTGGGGCGGGGGACTCCCTGGTCCTGAATGGGGTAACAGTGCCCCTGAAGGACCAGGTGCGCAGCCTGGGAGTCATTCTGGACTCACAGCTGTCCATGGAGGCACAGGTCACTTCTGTGTCCAGGGCAGCTGTCTGCCAGCTCCACCTGGTACGCAGGCTGAGACCCTTCCTGCCCGCAGACTGTCTCGCCAGAGTGGTGCATGCTCTGGTTCTCTCCTACTTGGACTACTACAATGCGCTCTACATGGGGCTACCTTTGAAGGTGACCTGGAAGCTACAACTAATCCAGAATGTGGCAGCTAGACTGGGGACTGGGGGCGGCTGCCGAGACCATATAACACCCGTCCTGAAAGACCTACATTGGCTCCTGAAACTGTTCTTAACCTGAAGACCACTTTAGCTAATGGGGCCTCCTGCTGCTGCCGTGCCGCCGCTGCACGATTTCTGTTCTCATCCTGAAGCAAAGTTCTTAACCCGAGGTACTATTTCTGGGTTAGCGGAGTCTGTAACCTGAAGTTATGTAACCTGAAGCATATGTAACCCGAGGTACCACTGTACTCAGACTGTCTTGCTCTGGCAGCTGAATTCTATATATGTAAGCAGCTCTATAAATACATTTACTCGCCTCTGCTGTTTCCAGTTGTGAACAAAATGTCATCTACTGTACTGTTCACACTGGGAACGGTGTCCTCCCCCCCCCCCCCCGCTGCTGAGATCTGACTAAGCTCCTTTCTGCAGTTGTTGAGGGCGAGCGAACAGATGGATAGTGTAGAACGGCACACGCTGAACACAAGCGGCTATTTTTTGCTTCCCTTGTCTGTTGCCTTTTCAGCCTGCCTGTATCCAAGGGGACCCAGCTTCATTCCAGTCTAGAACAATGATGCAAAAATGATGGTGAGACAAGGGGGACTTCTCTGCATGGGAAGAAAGGATCGTTTTGATGAACTAATCCCAGCAATTTTCTTCCCACGCTTCTGAGATATGGCAGCATAGAACACAGCTCACATCGTCTTCAACACGCCTGCAGAGCGGCTGATTCGTCTTACAGATGATAGTCTGTCCTTAAAAAATAAAGAAAGAAAAAGCATTTTAAATGGCAGACATCCATCTCTCTCAATATGATTGTGGGCTTGTGTGAGATGGCGGATCTCTCGCTCCTGTTAAACAAATTGAATCGAAACAAAAACTCCATCCAGATTAGTGAGCAGCATTTTACCCTTAGACAACTTCCTGCCTCAGGGCCAAACATCTTTAGAGAAGATGCATGATCAGAGCTCCTATCACTTTCGTTGTTTGTCAAAAGCAGTCACAGGGAGGGTTTTGTTTTGTTTTTTAAATGCCTCTCCAGTTCAGCATGCTTTTCTCCCACTGGTCAGCCCAGATGCCGATGGGAAGCCCCCCTTGGAGGAAGAAACAGAGCACCCCTCTTCCACTCAAGAGGGCCTGCAGAGGGGTACTGCCACTGATACTTTTTTCTTCTTCAATTTTTTAAATTAATTTTCACAAAATTATAAACAAAGCACACAAACAAACAAACAAACATAAATCATAACCTTATTAAAATTACACTTATTAGCATTGTTAAGTGACTTCCTCACTTCCCCTTGGTTGAATTTCCATGCATATCCTTATAACGGCTTTCCAAGTCCTAATTCTTATAAACCTAACTTAGTTCATCAACATCCTTCAAATCAAAATTGTACATGTTAAACATCACTTAAATCAAAATTGTACATGTTAAACATCACTTAACTTATATAAATTCCTAAGCCAATCTGTCACCTGCAAGCTATTTCCAATTAGTTTAACTTAACAAATTTAGCTAAATAATTGTTAAATTTTGTCCATTCTTCCTGATACTTCTGCTTCTTCTGGTCGCAAACTCTTCTGGTAAGGTCGGCTAGCTCCAAAAACTCCATCATCTTCATCTGCCATTCCTCCACCATTGGTAATTCTTGGGTTTTCCACTTTTTAGCTGGTAAAATATGAGCAGCAGTTGTGGCATACAAAAATAATTTAACACCTTTCTTGCCATGGATACTGGAGCATCAAAGCAGTAGTCCATAATAGGCACTGGTAAAGGTAACATAAAGGACTCATGGGTGGTTAAATCCAGCCAAAGGTGACTATGGGGTTGTGGCGCTCATCTCGCTTTCAGGCCAAGGGAGCCAGCATTTTTCTGCAGACAGATTTCCAGGTTGTGTGGCCAGCAGGACTGAACTGCTTCTGGCGCAATGGGACACCATGACGGAAACCAGAGCGCAAGGAAACGTTGTTTACCTTCTTGTTGCAGCAGTACCTATTTATCTACTTGCACTGGTGTGCTTTCAAACTGCTAGGCTGGCAGGAGCTGGGATAGAGCAACGGGAGCTCACCCCATCACGGGAATTTGAACTGCCAATCTTTTGATCAGAAGTCCTAAAGGCTCTGTGGTTTAGACCACAGTGCTACCTGCTCCCCTAGAGCACTGGTACCCTTCATAGGCAAGATAAATATGGGCAACATGATAAATGTGGACATAGACACTTTAGCTTCAGTTACGGTGGGAGCAAGAAGGTTCACTATATTGGGGCAATGCAGCGTAGATAAGGTCCCATAATACCTTATTGACCTGAATATAAGGCTTATATTCATGACCTTATGCCGCCGGCAAAGGGGCGCAGCGCTCCCCAGGAAGCAGCCCAGGTATTGTCTTTGTTTTCTTTTCCCTCCTTCAATTTTAAAGGTGCAGCTTATTTGTGGGTGCGGCTTATGTTCGGGCCAATACGGTAATAGTTACCATACATGCCAACGACTTGCACCCAAGCGATCTTCTTGCTATACAAGAGGAGCACTGATCCCAGATACGACGCTGTGAGTTTTGTCACTTGAGAAATGAAACAGGACCTTGAACTGATAGAACCTGTCACCTTCTTTCTCCATGTTTTGAATCTGTGTGTGAATGCAGAGCCAATCTATAAAAATTAACAACTAGGCATATTTGATGCCTTTTCCGTGATGCACTGGGTTGCATCCAGCACTGCAGTTTTGCAGGTGTCGCAGATGTCCATGTGTACCACAGAACTTCTTTTACCTCTCCTGCCCCCTTTAGCCCCACCATACATCCTCACCATCGGCTCCAGAGGGTTGGGGATAGTTCAGAGCAGGGGTGCTGTAATGGTTCTAGGGGTTGATCGTGCGTAAGCTTGTCCCAACATCTGGCTGGGTTGCCTCAGTGAACCTTTCCTGTCCGGGCAGCCACTCGCCCATGACTGTCTCAATCGCTGGCAGAATCCGTCAGTGGGCGTTTCTTAAACTTCTTCCAGCAAAGAAGTTCTTTGACGCCCAGTCTCTGCCTACTCTCCCTGCGTGGAAGCCTTCTGCGCAAGGAGGGCGTGGGCAGCGGAGGACCCCTTCTCTCCCCGGCAAGGAGTCATGGGATCGCCTCGCCGATTCACCCATCTCCCCCCCTTCTCCACTGGAACTACGCTGATTCTCTCCCCCAGAAGATGGGCTGCCTCTCCCACTCCCGGGACGCTCTCTGGGATCCCTTCGGAGCTTGCTCTCTCCCTCGGACACTGATGGCAGTTCCCTGACAGGTGCCAACTGGAATAAAATATTGGGGAAGTCAAGGAAGCCCCACCCTTCATGATGTGGTGCACAGACACCATTTGAATGGCAATGCCCATTAACTGGGGGGGGGGGCTCAAATATTTCATTGGGGGGCAAATACCCCTCCACCCCCAGGAGTTGGCTTCTATGGTTGAGAGCAGATTTGGGGTTGTGCAGAGAGAGGAGAGAAGTCCTGTGTTGTGAGTGGAACTCAGTTGACAAAGTGTTGGAGGCAAGCCACTACAGTGGTACCTCGGGTTACATACGCTTCAGGTTACAGACTCCTCTAACCCAGAAATATTACCTCAGGTTAAGAAGTTTGTTTTAGCGATGTATGGAAGTGAGAGCTGGACCATCAAGAAGGCTGATCACCGAAGAATTGATGCTTTTGAATTATGGTGCTGGAGGAGACTCTTGAGAGTCCCATGGACTGCAAGAAGATCATACCTCTCAATTCTTAAGGAAATCAGCCCTGAGTGCTCACTGGAAGGACAGATCGTGAAGCTGAGGCTCCAATACTTTGGCCACCTCATGAGAAGAGAAGACTCCCTGGAAAAGACCCTGATGTTGGGAAAGATGGAGGGCACAAGGAGAAGGAGACGACAGAGGACAAGATGGTTGGATAGTGTTCTCGAAGCTACAAACATGAGCCTGACCAAACTGCGGGAGGCAGTGGAAGACAGGAGTGCCTGGCATGCTCTGGTCCATGGGGTCACAAAGAGTCGGACATGACTAAGCGACTAAACAACAAACAAGAAGTTTGTTTCAGGATGAGAACAGAAATCGTGCTCCGGCGGCACGGCAGCAGCGGGAGGCCCCATTAGTTAAAGTGGTGCTTCAGGTTAAGACCAGTTTCAGGTTAAGAACGTACCACTGTATTTCCTTCTACTTCATGACAGAAACGTAGACCACTCAGCTTGTTCTTAAAATACCAACCTGGTCAAAAGTGGGTTACCTTAATTGCCAAAATGCAACATTCCCCAAAATTGGTCTTCATAAACCCCAAGTCCAACAATCTCATGCTGAATGCTATATTTCTTTTAACTTCAGAAGTATTTACCGACCGCTGTGAAGTTCCAACATCTGCTGAAGTCCTCCATCGACTGTTCTCTGCTCTCCCCAGAATTCAGCCTCGGAACCTATTTTGTTGTTGAGATCCACCTGCCAAATGGCCTAGTTCTCCTTTAATGTGCATCTAAATTTGTTTATCCTTCTCCTCAGCATCTCATTTGAGTTTGCCACGTCAGGTATGAAAGAATATTCTCTCGAGATCAGCCGCCATCGCAGCTAATTAACCACCCCATCCTCTGCCGGCTGTTTCTGAGATGGATTTTCAACAACCATCGCAAATCTAACTTCCAATCTGATGATCTTACGTTGGAAGCGACAAAGCTTTCCCGCATCCTCTCTCATTAATTAATTCAAATTGGCTTGGAAATTAGCACTTCGGAAAGGTTTACAAGCTGGCTGAAGGGCCGTAAAACTTACCAGTGATAAACGAGAGTTTTCTGTGAGGGCCCATCCAGTTCAATTTAACAGAAATTATGTTAGGCCCTGTTGCCTTGATTAACACGTGCATAATAAGACGAAATGGGGAGGGCAGTGCAGGGGGGGAGAGATGCACTGTCTAATTGGGCAGAGGTCAGTAAACACATGGAAACAAAACAGTGGCACCAAGCAAAAAGACCCATCTGTGAGGGCTGCAGGGCAAAACTTCAAGAGAGCTCAAGGTTGGCAAACACTGATGCAAGTACCGTATTCTTTGCTCTATAAGACTCACTTTTTCCCTCCTAAAAAGTAAGGGGAAATGTGTGTGTGCATCTTATGGAGCGAATGCAGGCGCGCAGCTATCCCAGAAGCCAGAACAGCAAGAGGGATTGCTGCTTTCACTGCACAGCGATCCCTCTTGCTGTTCTGGCTTCTGAGATTCAGAATATTTTTTTTCTTGTTTTCCTCCTCCCAAAACTAGGTGCGTCTTATAGAGCGAAAAAACCGGTAATTGACTGCAATAGGACAAAAGTAATCAATAATAATGGGACATGGGTGGCACTGTGGGTTAAACCACAGAGCCTAGGGCATGCCGATCGGAAGGTCGGTGGTTCGAATCCCCGCAATGGGGTGAGCTCCCGTTGCTTGGTCCCAGCTCCTGCCAACCTAACAGTCTGAAAGCACGTCAAAGTGCAGGTAGATAAATAGGTACCGCTCTGGCGGGAAGGTAAACGGCGTTTCCGTGTGCTGCTCTGGTTCGCCAGAAGTGGCTTAGTCATGCTGGCCACATGACCCGGAAGCTGTACACCGGCTTCCTCAGCCAATAAAGTGAGATGAGTGCTGCAATCCCAGAGTCGTCCGCGACTGGACCTAATGGTCAGGGGTCCCTTTACCTTTCATTCAATAGCAACCATGTGTGTTAAATGGGATGCACATGAGTAAGAGGAAGCAAAAGCAGTTGCTGGGGAAGATGATCTAGCCTTCTATAGGTATGGGGCAGAAAGAGACAAAGGAACATGAAACACGGGGACTTCTCAGTGGTGGCACTGCAGCTTCTGGAAGAGTTTCATCTCAGTGGCCTTTAGTGTGTCAATTCCTGCGGTGCTTTTAACATTGTTTCATGTTGCCTGCTGTTTTAGATTTTCTTCATTGGGATTGTTTTATAATTTTGCAGTTCTGATGGTTACATTATATATGTTTCCTGGGGATACAATACATGTGTTGGGGGTTCAATACTGGTGTTCAGGAACTCAGGGGTGCTAATGGTCCACAGGTGAGGGGGCACATTACTTGGCTTGCC
This sequence comes from Podarcis tiliguerta, assembly GCF_965153285.1. Lineage (NCBI taxonomy): Eukaryota > Metazoa > Chordata > Lepidosauria > Squamata > Lacertidae > Podarcis > Podarcis tiliguerta. Next base: position 28,009,013 of record NC_139550.1, read on the forward strand.
CCGGGCACTGGCAACTCACGCTATGCCACTGTAGGTGGGCAACGATACTGCCTGCACAGCATAACAGGTCAGAAAATCTTCCTGTCTAGACATTCCCTCTTTTGCCACTTCATCCAGAGTGAGTTCAACAGGGTGTCTTCATTTACCCTCAGTGATCATAGAATCATAGGACTGTAGATTTGGAAGGGACCCCAGGGGTCATCTAGTCCAACCGCCTGCGATGCTGGAATCACAGTTAAAGAATCCCTGGCAGATGGACATTGAGTCTCTGTTCAAAAACCTTGCAACATGAGCCAGCAGAATTAAAATACCCCTGAAAATCTGCTTTAGTTCAGTTTTTAAAAGACATGCATCTGTGAACTTGCCTGGTTGCACAAGTATTTTCCTGAAAAGCAGAATGGAAACTCCAGATGTGGCTATACATCTGAATATATTATTTAAATATTTCTGCATTTAAATATTTGAATATTAATGAATATTAATAGCATCGCCACATTATAATGTGGTGATATATTACTAATATACATACAGATGCATTAATTATTACAAATGTAGCAATTAAGCATTAACACGATAAGCACAAACATCGCATCTCAATCCTCCTGAAATCTCAATTCCACCTGGGATAGCGCAACATGGAATGTGGGGAGGGGGGAGGGGGAGACCCAGCTGGTCAAAAATTGGTCATGGAAACAAGTGGGTTAGCTCAATTAAAGCCCAATATTCGTCAGCCTCATTTGTGGCAGCTATTTTTGTTCAGCCCCGCTGGGAGACGTGAACATCACAGCACCGGAGAGTAGAAAATGTATTCAGCTGCCTGTTCTTGGCCAGCTATGCTAATGCAATCTGCAGCAATAGCTCAGTAACAACGAGCACTAATTAAAGATATTTAAATAAGTAAACAGCCTTTTTATCAAATGAAGCAATGTTAGAGGAGATCCTGAAAAGATTAGAGTGCCTGGGGGATTAATGAAGGGCTGTGCAATCCATTGTCACTGCCTCTGCAGTCAAAACCTCCCAGCTAGCCAGAGAATTTTGGGGGTTCCCCGATTGGGTGGGAATCCCTAGTGGTTAGAGTCATAGGGCTATTTGGGGCCATTTGGTTCAACCCCCTGCTTGAAAATGCAGGAAAACCAGAGCTGGAACATCTGCAACAGATGGCTGTCCAGTCATTTATTATATTCTTATTTTTGCTCACGGCTTCTGGAATGCAAAATTGGACATTGAATGGGCCCACCAAAAATGCTGGCATAAATTAAGCACTTCTTAATACATGTTAGGGAACCTGTATTTTAATCTAGCTTCTGATCCCTTTAATATAAGGAATGGTGCCAACTCCATTCCCTCCAGACTTAGCTGGTTTTAATTAGGAATCTCTGTTGAGAAAAACCTGCCTCAAAAAAGGACAATTAATTGTGCAGGCCAGTGTTTCGTGCACTGTGTTAGCAGCTGCAGCACCGAGAGCCGAGCAAGGGGCATATCCTTTTAAGAATAATTGTTTCAGCCGTGAGTAGAACCTACCTCCATAATTGTTTCAGAAATGCACGAGGGTTAGGATATGCAGGACTGAATTATTTTGGAAGCCCTTTTAACGAGTTGCTTTGCAGATCATGCCTCAGTAAGATGGTTCCTCCTTTATTGCCCCGTTGCTCAGATTGTGCAGAAACATTTTGAGGGCATCAGGATGGGAAAGGCTAGGGCAGATGAGACAGAGTTCACTCTGGTCCAGCAATTGCCTTACGTTGACGCCCTGCATGGAAGCCACTGTGCAAACCTGTGCAGGATACCATTTAATTTGGTGAAAGGGGTGGAACCGGAAATCCACCTTCCACCTTTCATGGTCGTATTGCTTGCAGGTAAGCAGTGGCGTAGCGTGGGGGGTGCAGGGGGGCCGGCCGCACCGGGCGCAACATCTGGGGTGGCACACTCGCACTCGCAGCTCTCTGCCCCTACCTGGCTCACTCACTCTCTCTCACTGCAGCGCTGGCTGTGCGAATCCGATCCGAGCCACCGGGTCGCCGCCCACTGTGGAGGGGAGGGTGCCAGGCGTGCGGTGCGGTGCGGTGCGGTGCGGTCCGGTGCGGTGCGGTGCGGAGAGAGAGTGAGGGACTATCTGGGGGAGGGACAGTGCAGCGCAAATTACTTGCCTTGCCCCAGGTGCTGACAACCCATGCTACGCCACTGCAGGTAAGTCAACAGAAAGGCAAGGAGGATCACTCAATCCAGCTGCAATGGTTTGGATCTATCACAAGGCACATGCTACCCAACCCACTATAGCCTTATTGGAGTTCACCGATTGGGTCTGCGTTGCTCCCAGACGGGAGGAAGGAAGTCAAATTACACCGAGGTTGGTTCAAAGAAAGAGTTTATTCTGCTCTCCAGATAGCAGAAGGCACTTGTGTGGTCAATCCACAGCAAGTCCAAAGAAATGAGAAATTTCATGCAGTATATATATCCTCCAGGCACCCTCTCCCTCCTTCCCTAGGAATCCAACTACGTCAGCCTATGTACGCAGGTTGACATCACATATGTTCCTGCTCTGGTGTTCTTAACCATAAAAGGGTATTCCTTCCGGTGCTTCTGACCATGAAAGGATATTCCTTCCTGTACTTCTGACCATAAAAGGATCTTCCTGTTCCTACTCTTATCTTGGAGCAAGAGGTCACCATCTCTGAGAACACATTCTGGCGCTGTTCCCAGACTGGTTCTGTGCGTCTTTGTGGTCAGGACGTAAGATAAGGCACAGACGTGTCTTCTCTGTTCTACTGGTACAGTCAAGGCTATCCTTGCCGTCACAAACTGATAAAGGAGAGGGCTCTGAGCACTTGTTTATAAAGCTGGGTTTTGGCTCAAAAACTCAGGTTTATGCATTTTAGAAATGCTAAGAAGAAAAGGGGCGGGGGTTGAGTCCATTCCTTCACCACGCTCTGTTCCATACCCTGCAGAGTGTTGGTGAAGAGATGTATGCCCACCTACTTTATATCTTTCACCGCTGCCACAAATATTACCTGTTTTGGACTTGCATACTGCTTCTAGACATGCAACTGCATTTGTAAGGCAAGCTACCTCAAATGTTTAGCTCTCAAGGATAAATGACTTGGGTGTTGCAATTCTGCTCCCCTCAATTACTTTGCAAAGTAAGAAACGAATATAATGGAGGAAGAATGGACAAAATTTAACAATTATTTAGCTAAATTTGTTAAGTTAAACTAATAGGAAATAGCTTGCAGGTGACCGATTGGCTTAGGAATTTATATAAGTTAAGTGATGTTTAACATGTACAATTTTGAATTGAAAAGATATAAGGAGGTTAATGAACTAAGTTAGGTTTATAAGAATTAGGATTTGGAAAGCCGTTATACGGATATGCATGGAAATTCAACCAAGGGGAAGCGAGGAAGTCACTTAACAATGTTGATAAGTGTAATTTTAATAAGGTTATGATTTATGTTTGTTTGTTTGTGTGCTTTGTTTATAATTTTGTGAAAATAAATTTTAAAAAAAGAAGAAATAAATACAGTGGTATCTTGGGTTAAGAACTTAATTTGTTCTGGAGGTCCGTTCTTAACCTGATGCTGTTCTTAACCCGAGGTACCACTTTAGCTAATGGGGCCTCCCGCTACCGCTGCGCCGCCGCTGCACAATTTCTGTTCTCATCCTGAAGCAAAGTTCTTTACCCGAGGTACTATTTCTGGGTTAGAGGAGTCTGTAACTTAAAGCGTCTGTAACCTGAAGCGTCTGTAACCCGAGGTACCACTGTATCTAGCACACATTCCTGCCCTGCCTATGTTATGCAAATGGGAGCAATTTTTGAGACCTGGCAACCTTTTTTTATGGGCAGTGCATTCACCTAAGCATATAGGAGATGTTTTTGCTGACTGCCAGCAATGCATTGCATGAAGCAGCTGCATCGCAGAAGAACCAGCAGGTCTCAAAATGCACAAAATTTACAGTCTTGTGTGCAGGAACTGCTGGGATCAATAAGCTGTGCTGAAATCAGCAAATGCATTTCATGTATTCAGCTGATTGGTTACAGCTGAAGGCATGAGTGAATCCCACTTCCCCATTAAGTAAGAAAGATAGACAGGGCTTCACTAAGGCACATTGATTGCATGTTTTAAGGCTTTGTTAAATGTTTCAGAAAGTAGTTTATGCATTTCATTAACAGGCATCCGTGTCCTCTGTGGCATGTTTGCTGAATGAATCTTTTGTGACATGGAAGCTTTTCTTAAACAATCCAATTTTATTAGGGGAACAATTCATTCATTTTGCTGTCTTTATAGATTTTTTGTGCAACGTGTTTGTTTTCTGAAGGTGAAAATCAATTCCCTTTTGCCCAGAATCCAGACAAGGTCTATGACAATGAATTGGTTATCACCTGAAAACATTTCTTGGGGGAAATCGGCCACATCCCCCTAGCACTGCTTTTGCTACAGGAATACAAATAGGCTATAATGGAACAGCATCTCTCTCCCTTCCAATAGATACACAACCAATCCAGAAAAGATTAAATGCAAACCAAGCAGAAAATAGCAGAAGGCACAGCATATTATAAATAATAATCGCATAACGTCAATAATCTAAGCTGTATACTAGACTCCATAACATGTTAGCATATCCGTCAGTCCACTTTCCTGACCCCAAGCAGAACTGTAACCAGACATGCCCTTTTCTGTTAATATCATGAGCACAAATGGATTGATGGCATGGTATGATTGCACTTTTAGCATCTTGTCTTGCCCATCCCTTGGTGGGTTTGACTGAAAGGTTTCCTCCAGTAAATGGAAGCATGGTTTTCCACAAGAGGGAATTCCTTCCCTTCATGGAGAGAGAGTTCTGTTCACAAAAGGATTTCCTGCTATTCATGGAACCTTTGGATCCAACCCAATATCAAAGGCCGCTCTGCCCAGAGACAGTCAAGTAACCTCAGGAGTCAAAAAGGCTATTTTCTAATAGGACAACATGGAGTTCAGGAGGCAAGTTATACGACATATATGCATGGAGAGGAACAAACAGGGCCTGTGGCATTTTTTTGAACTTTATCAGAGATCTGTCAATGAGAAGGTTCATAGGTAAAAAGTTAAAGGTCAAAGACCCCTGGACAGTTAAGTCCAGTCAAAGGCGACTATGGGGTTGCAACGCTCATCTCATTTTCAGGATGAGTGAGCTGGCATTTGTCCACAGACAGCTTTCCGGGTCATGTGGCCAGCAGGACTAAACCGCTTCTGACACCACGGGACACTGTGATGGAAACCAGAGTGCACAGAAACACCGTTTACCTTCCCGCCACAGTGATACCCATTTATCTACTTGCACTGGTGTGCTTTCGAACTGCTAGGTTGGCAGGAGCTGGGACAGAGGAATGGGAGCTCACGCCACCATGGGGATTCGAACCGCCGACCTTCCGATCGGCAAGCCTAAGAGGCTCAGTGGTTTAGACCCCAGCACCACCCTGAAATATAGTACATTCAGGTCTGGGCACAAAACTCTGCCCACACCTGAATGTATTACATGTCTTATTGCCTTTGACACCTGCTAGCACTTTTTATGTTTTTATATCTCTCTTTTAAAAAACTGAGTGAATAGGGTGTGAAACCTTGTGAGCCAACGTACAAGACTGGTAAATGAAAAACTGAATTTTCTTCAAAGACAAAAATAGCACTAAATTGTCTGGATCTCATGGGAAATCAAAGGAACTTAGACAGCTGTATTATCATTGCCTCCCTTATGAAAAAGAAACAGAAGCGGTAGTTTCTCTATAAAATATATATAAAGATAGATGAGCCTTGACCCTGTTCACATGTACAGCTGTTTTTAACACACTTGCATGCAGTTACCGTACATAAGATTTGTCATCAGGCAAAACCCATAATTCTTCTGGAGCTTATAATTGCTTGAAGTGCATTTTCCTCAGAATTATACCCAGCTCCAAAGTGCTGCTGAGGGCCATTTGACTTCCAATATCCCTTAAGGTAGCCTGGGGCCTTCCTTAGACCATTCTCTTCCAGACACTAGGAGTGCAATAACTTCCATTTGTCTCCAGGCTGCATCCTTTATCAAATTGCCTTCTTATAAAAAGAAAGTGGTCAACATGTATGGAGTTGATTATGTTCATTTATAGATTGTAAAGGTAAAGGGACCCCTGACCATTAGGTCCAGTCAAGGCAAACTCTGGGGTTGCAGCACTCATCTCGCTTTACTGCCCGAGGGAGCCGTCGTACAGCTTCTGGGTCATGTGACCAGCATGACTAAGCCGCTTCTGGTGAACCAGAGCAGTGCACGGAAATGCCATTTACCTTCCCACCAGAGTGGTACCTATTTATCTACTTGCACTTTGATGTGCTTTTGAACTGCTAGGTTGGCAGGAGCAGGGACCAAGCAACAGGAGCTCACCGCTGACCTTCTGATCGGCAAGTCCTAGGCTCTGTGGTTTAACCCACAGCGCCACCCGCGTTTCATATGGGCATCTTATGAAGGAGAACTAGGCATTAAACAGAGATGTTTCAGATTTACCAAATCAATCTATTAAAGTGTTGCTTGTTGTAGTAGAACAACTGGTCAATGTCAAATCCTAATCTTACGAGACACTTTTTCAGCTGTTTGAAATATTGTGCTGGATCTTCTCATTTTGATGTGGCAGATCCTCTGCATTACTTCACCAGGACTTTTCTTCTTCTTTTTTCTTTCACTTCTGCACTTTACCAGACAAAGAAGAAGAAGTTGGGGGTCAAACTGCATGCAACTGAACAAACTTGCCATGACTCAGTCTCAGGAAGTCTGGCCTTCAGACTGTGGAACTTGCCTACGAAAACTGGGAAGATACGAGTCAGCAGGGCAGATATCAAAGGATGGGAGAAATATCTGAACCACGAGGAAACTGTGTGAAGCCCTGAATGAGAAGTTCTCCTGAGATGAGACAACCTCACCTAAGTATCTCTGAAAATTACACCAGTACTGATCAGCCAAGACCAGACCTTGCAGTGTCTCTGTTTTCCAAGGATAGTCCAAGATTTACAGAAACTGTCTCAGTTTGTTCCTGTCCCACTTTTCCTTAGGCCATCCCTATTTTCATCGGAGAAATCTTGGAGGGTATGGAGTTATGTGATGACCAAGCCAAGGAGATCTATACAACCTTTAGAAGACATCTGAAAGCAGTCCTGTACAGGGAAGGGTTTTTTAATGCTTTTATGTATGTTGGAAGCTGCCCAAAGTGCCTGGGGCAACCCAGTCAGATGGGTGGGATATAAATAAAATAATAATAATAATATTTCTTCTTGTTGTTGTTGAATAGGACCTCTCTGTTTTCACTGGAGAAATGTTGGAGGATATGCAAGACTACTGTTGAAGGGACTCATAGTAAGAATGAGTGTAAGCATTCTAGAAATTTTGGGGAACACCAAAAGCAACAGTGAAAACATGGCAGGAAACTCATTATAGATGGTAAGAGTTTTAATTGCAGAATATGTGACCCACAGAGTACTTCCAATTTCCCTTAGCATCTCAGGTGTGATTGTTCTAGAAAGGCATAACTGAAGAGAGAGAGAGAGACTAATTGGAACAATTAATTGAAACAACAATTAATTTCAGTGATGACAACCTTGACTGTGTTGCTGTCTTTCGATATTAAGAGCGGAGACGGCATTGTCACTCACAGATTTAGACATGGAGAGATTTAGACATGCAAGAAATAAATGGGAACAACCCAACGATCGTCTGTTCTGTCTCAGGAGATCCACCATCAGGTGTATCTCAAAGGGCGAGTTGCAACGGGTGATTTTACTATTGCTGTGAGGGATACTTGGTACACTGAAAAACTGCTGGGGAATCTTGATCTGTGCCGGCATCACAGAACCCATGGCGCACAACAATCTTGCAAAGCAGTGACCTGCCACTCAGGGATCTCACCTGCAATGGGTTTTTCCCCAACGTCTCTGGCTGGTGGGAAGCTCACAGGTTTTAGGAATATTAACTTGGGGATTTGTCCATGGAGTTTTCTTGGCAGGGATAAAGCATCAATTCTTCAGCGATCAACCTTCTTTATGGTCCAGCTCTCACTTCCATACATCACTACTGGGAAAACCATAGCTTTAGTTATACGGGCCATCACCTTGCCGACAAAGGTCTGCATAGTTAAAGCTATGGTTTTTCCAGTAGTGATGTATGGAAGTGAGAGCTGGACAATAAAGAAGGCTGATCACTGAAGAATTGATACTTTTGAATTATGGTGCTGGAGGAGACTCTTGAGAGTCCCATGGACTGCAAGAAGATCAAATCTATAAATTCTTAAGAAAATCAGCCCTGAGTGCTCACTGGAAGGACAGATCCTGAAGCTGAGGCTCCAAGACTTTGGCCACCTCATGAGACTCCCTGGAAAAGACCCTGATGTTGGGAAAGATGGAAGGCACAAGGAGAAGGGGACGGAGGAGGACGAGATGGTTGGACAGTGTTCTCGAAGGTGCCAGCATGAGTCTGACCAAACTGCGGAAGGCAGTGGAAGACAGGAGTGCCTGGCGTGCTCTGGTCCATGGGGTCACGAAGAGTCGGACACGACTAAACGACTAAATGACAACAACAACAACAACTTGGGGATTGGGAAACTGCCAACTCTCCACACGAGGGCTGGGCAAGAACTGGTTTTCAGCATTGTGATATATCATCAGCTAAATATCGCGATATACTGATATATCACAAAGTCTGAAATAAGGATGGAGCTATGTAGATACCAACCGATGATTTTGGAAGGCTTGTTTAGCAGGTGCAAAAAACCAGGAGAGAAGGCACCTGTTGGATATGCAGTGGGAGAGATGTGCAGAGAGTGCAAACACACACTAGAGACAGACGACATGATGATACCCTTGAAAAAAGGGTTGGCTGATGAGAGTCCTGCTCCTCTCTCTGTCTCCCAAGGCACCAATCATATGTCTCTCTCTGAGCCATGGGTTGTGCTCCTCAAAGTGCCCCCCCCCTTACACTGATGGCACTGATGACGCTTCCAGCTTCCAGTCTCCCTTAGAAAGCAAACAAAGTGCTGGAAAAGCAGCTAATTGGGAAATTCATGCAACAAAAGCCAAGAAAACCAGATGTTGTTTATGCCCTTCCAAAACTGGTGTGCATACATTTAGTTCAGTATTTCTGCTGTGTTTCCTGGCCTGAATGTGCTTTTTCTTTTTTTAAAAAAAAACAGGCAAAATGTGACTGAGCCACAGGTGGTCCATTCAAAACCTCTTTTGATTAGGATTTCTTGCATATCAGCAATTAAAATCTTTTGCAGAATCAACTTGTCCTTAACCTTCTCTTTGAAGCTTCGGGCGAGCTTTTTAAGCTTCGCTATGCTTGCTGAAGTCTTGTCCCCCCATTTCCACACTGATTTGCTTTATTCTGCTCTTGGTTTTTAGCATATGAAATTGATTTTAGTAATTTGAACTGTTTTGCATTGTAACTTAAACCATTTATTTGTGCTTTGTTTAGTTTGTGAGGCCTTTGTGAGCTGCTTTGAGTTTATTTTATAGAGAAAGGTGAGATCTATGCCAGACATAGGCAAACTCAGCCCTCCAGATGTTTTGGGACTACGACTCCCATGATCCCTATCCAACAGGACCAGTGGTCAGGGATGATGGGAATTGTAGTCCCAAAACATCTGGAGGGCCGAGTTTGCCTGTGCCTGATCTATGCTTTCAAATAAATAACCTGTGAAACAAAAAATGATTTAAAAGCAAAATAAAACATTGAAGTCAAATATTTCCTGATTTAGGAGGGGAATAGGCATGGAACAAAGGGGTTCATTAAGATCATGCCTGCACAGGAATATACTGGTTTTATTTCAGTTTTTAAAAGACATCGTCCTGTATTTACAGTTATATTAGTTATCTAAGTCATCTTAAGTACCACTTTCCGTATTAGTGGAATGCTGGGCATTGATGAATGGAACATGGTACATTCATGGAGCATTGTTTATTTGGTGCATCAGTGGAAATATTTGTCTGAGAATTGAACAGGACTCACATCCTTTTGGGATAGCCCTGAGAGTGAAAGCACGAGACTCTCAATCTCAGGATGGTGGGTTTGAGCCCCACATTGGTCAAAAGATTTTTGCAGGACAGAGGACACTTTTCTCCACCCAAAAAGAGGACAATTACATTTTTCTAGGAATGGGTGGTAACCCTAGTTGGAAAGGTGCCATTGGTGGTAGCCTGCCGAAAAGCCCTGAAGGAGGGCGTGTTTGGGCAGGATGGGAACACGGACTGCTTTGGAAACACTGGATCCAACGCCCTGGGAATCCTCTAAGGAGACTCTGGATCCTTGGGCCCCTCTGATGTGCCAATCTGGAGGGAGTGGTGTTAGGTCCTGAAAGAACTACATTGGCTCCCAGTACGTTTCTGGGCACAATTCAAAGTGTTGGTGCTGACCTCTAAAGCCCTAAATGGCCTCGGCCCAGTATACCTGAAGAAGTGTCTCCACCCACATCGTTCTGCCCAGACACTGAGGTCCAGCTCTGAGGGCCTTCTCACAGTTCCCTCATTGCAAGAAGCGAAGTTACAGGGAACCAGGCAGAGGGCCTTCTTGGTGGTGGCACCCACCTTGAGGAACGCCCTCCCACCAGATGTCAAGGAGATAAAGAACTATCTGACTTTTAGAAGACATTTAAATCAGCCCTGTTTAGGGAAGCTTTTAATATTTGATGAATTATTGTATTTTAATATTTTGCCGGAAGCTGCCCAGAGTGGCTGGGGAAACCCAGCCAGATGGGCGGGGTATGTATGTATGTATGTATGAATGAATAAATAAGTAAATAAATATTAGATGTGCTGCTCCATTGTTTCCCCAGTGGGGTTTCGATTTTAACTGATTTAATTCAGATCCATGCAGATGCAAGCTGCCTTGGTTCCAATCTCAAGAGTCCCACTACACACAAACACACACTCGTGTGGTGTCAATATTATTTAGAAGCAGCAGTACCAGAGCCCCGTCTTTCAACGAAAAGTTTGGAATTCCACTGCATGTTTGCCATACGCATTTCTAGTTCGGAGCATCTTTGATTTCCTTTCAGAAAAGCCTTATGCACCTGGCCAGGCATGATAATTGCTGACGTTCCCATTTTAAAGTAATTCCCCGTTACAGATGCCAGAATACAGTAATGCGACACAATGAGTGAGGAATCCTGACTCCATCACTGAAGAATTTCCTTGTCAGTCTTTGACTTGATTCATTGGCCTCAAACAATGGAAACTGCTTGGGAAGATTAGTCGGCGTGTCTTTTTCATTGTACATTGTTCCGTCTGCCAAGACTAGGGTGCCTTGAGAAAGTTTTGACAAACTCAACACAGAGAGACAGACACACACACACACACACACACAGAGAGAGAGAGAGAGAGAGAGAGAGAGAGAGAGAGAGAGAGAGAATGGTTTGTTTGCCACCGACCTGACAGTGCTTAAATAAAACTGAATAATTTTAAAGACCCTTATTGGTCAGATTATCTGGATTGTTCTGAGCCATTCTTCATGTGGGCAGCTGCTGGAGAAGGAGGAACCACCCAAAATTAGGGGTTGTGTGCAGCTTCAGGGGGAGGAGGAGATGGGAAACATGTCTTTCCTTAAGCATAGGATAAAGCCTATATATACAGTGGTGCCTCGCAAGACGAAAAGAATCCGTTCCGCGAGTCTCTTCGTCTAGCGGTTTTTTCATCTTGCAAAGCAAGCCCATTAGCGGATTAGCGGATTAGCGCTATTAGCGGTTTAGCGGCTATTAAAGGCTTAAGGGATTAGCGGATTAGCTGCTAAAAGGCTATTAGCAGCTTAGTGCCTTAGAAAAAGGGGGTGGGGAGCGGGAAAAAATCGCAAGAATCGCAAGACATTTTCGTCTTGCGAAGCAAGCCCATAGAGAAATTCGTCCTGCGAAGCGCATTGAAAAACGGAAAACCCTTTCGTCTAGCGGGTTTTCCGTCTTGCGAGGCATTCTTCTTGCGGGGCACCACTGTATAATGATCCCTGATCCCAATTCACCAACATTGTAGTAAGTCCATTAAAATATTTATTGCAGATGATGTTGTTGCTTCTCCTGGTTGTTCCCTCAACGCCACTGATTCGGCCTGTGGCTCCGTGTGTAGACAAACATCAGCACCCATGAAAGATGTGTTGTGGTGCATGATGCTTTGCTATATAAACCAGGAATATAAGAAACCAGGAAGATCAAAATTTCAATAAAGAACGGGAGAAATTTATAGTGTATCTGGGAAACCACTGTAAACAATTGAACTCTTTATCAGGACTGTAATAACACTTGTAATGTAACAAGGATTATGGAGACTTTAGAAAAGGAAAAACTGGAGAGACTTAAAATATGCAGCAGAAAAGGACTAGCAACGGAACCCATGGAGGCGTGGAGGGATTAAATATATTTTTTAAAAAAAGAATAGCAAAAGAACATCTCAGAGCTAACATTGCCGAGAATGATTTAACCACCAACCCCTCTTCACAGGGAACTCTGGGAACTGTAGTTCTGGAAGGGGAATGTCATCTTCTAACAACTCTCAGGACCCTTAACAAACTGCAGCTCCCACAATTCTTTGGGGAAGCCATGCCTGTGGCATCAAAGTGTACTGGAAGAAGCAAAGATCACCCGTGTTGAAGCAACAATTCTTCAACATCAACTTTGTTGGACTGTTCATGTTGTGCGGATGCCTGTTGATCATCTTCCAAAAAAACTACTCTATTCCGAACTTAGAAATGGAAAGTGTAATGCTGGTGGTCAGCAAAAGTGGTTTAGAGACTCTCTCAAGGCAAATCTAAAAAATGTAGTATAAACACCGACAACTGGGAAACGCCTGCAAGCGCTCCAGTTGGAGAACAGCCTTTACCAAAGGTGTCATGGCTTTGAAGACACTCAAACTCAGGACGCAAGGGAGAAACGTGCTAAGAGGAAGGCACACGTGGCAAATCCACACCGTGATCAACTCCCACCCGGAAACCTATGTCCCCACTGTGGAAGGACGCGTGGCTCCAGAATTGGCCTCCACAGTCACTTACGGACTCATTGTTAAAACCGCGTTTATGAAAGACAATCTTACTCGGCTACAAGGGATTTGCAAAGGAAGAAGAAGAAGAGGAGGAGGAGGAGGGGGGGGGAGGAGGAGGAGGAGTGCTTTCAATGTATGGTGTGAACATGGCCAGAAAGTGTTGTTGTTGTTGTTGTTTAGTCGTTTAGTCGTGTCCGCCTCTTCGTGACCCCATGTACCAGAGCACGCCAGGCACTCCTGTCTTCCCCAGTTTGGTCAAGCTCATGGTGGTAGCTTTGAGAACACTATCTAACCATCTTGTCCTCTGTCGCCCCCTTCTCCTTGTGCCCTCCATCTTTCCCAACATCAGGGTCTTTTCCAGGGAGTCTTCTCTTCTCATGAGGTGGCCAAAGTATTGGAGCCTCAGCTTCAGGATCTGTCCTTCCAGTGAGCACTCAGGGCTGATTTCCTTCAGAATGGAGAGGTTTGCTCTTCTTGCAGTCCATGGGACTCTCAAGAGTCTCCTCCAGCGCCATAATTCAAAAGCATCAATTCTTCGGCGATCAGCCTTCTTTATGGTCCAGCTCTCACTTCCATACATCACTACTGGGAAAACCATAGCTTTAACTATATGGACCTTTGTTGGCAAGGTGATGTCCAGAAAGTGTTACTGCAGGCCTATTCTCACTTACCTGGGAGCAAGCCCCACTGACGTCAATGGCACGTACTTCACTGTGGATGTGTCTAGGATGGCATCAGATGTCCCTCAGTCAGCAGCCTTCCTTTTAGAGATTAAGCATGGGCGTGCTGACAGTACAAGACACATTAGGGCAGAGAGAAACTCAAATGTAAGCATGGACAAAGACATCCCCACCATCCCCATATTTCAAACATTATTTCACTGAGCGCAGTATCTGGGACATTTCTTCTAACCCTAGCGGGCATAATTCTATTCTCTGTAAGTTAATGCACAGACCTTGTGACCTATTTTGTTCCCACTGAAGGCAATGAAAAGTCTTAAGAGCTCCTCCCCCCCCCCCATATTTCTCATTAATGTATGTGCTATTTATAGAAGACTCTGTCACTAAAGATGAGTTTAAAAGCTAGTTTTCGCTGAACATTCACCCTGAAATAAAGACTGTGTGTGGATTTGGCACTCACCAAATTTGCACCCTTCCAGGCGTAATGATAAACTTGAAAACAGACATTTTGAAAACTCTGTGGGTTTTACAGTTTCGAAGTATCTGCTTCTTCTTTGTGAGATTGATATTTTATTGCAAGATGTTTCTTTATAAAGAAAAGGAAGAAAGGAAAAGAGAAAGAAGGGGAGAAAGGTGCAAAAATACAATGTAATATATTGTTGTTGTTCAGTCGTTTAGTCGTGTCTGATTCTTCATGACCCCGTGGACCAGAGCACGCCAGGCACTCCTGTCTTCCACTGCCTCCCGCAGTTTGGTCAAACTCATGCTGGTAGCTTTGAGAACACTGTCCAACCATCTTGTCCTCTGTTGTCCCCTTCTCCTTGTGCCCTCCATTTTTCCCAACATCAGGGTCTTTTCCAGGGAGTCTTCTCTTCTCATGAGGTGGCCAAAGTATTGGAGCCTCAGCTTCACAATCTGTCCTTCCAGTGAGCACTCAGGGCTGATTTCCTCCAGAATGGATAGGTTTGATCTTCTTGCAGTCCATGGGACTCTCAAGAGTCTTCTCCAGCACCATAATTCAAAAGCATGAATTCTTCGATGATCAGCCTTCTTTATGGTCCAGCTCTCACTTTCATACATCACTACTGGGAAAATCATAGCTTTAACTATACGGACCTTTGTTGGCAAGGTGATGTCTCTTCTTTTTAAGATGCTGTCTAGGTTTGTCATTGCTTTTCTCCCAAGAAGCAGGTGTCTTTTAATTTCGTGACTGCTGTCACCATCTGCAGTGATCATGGAGCCCAAGAAAGTAAAATCTCTCACTGCCTCCATTTCTTCCCCTTCTATTTGCCAGGAGGTGATGGGCCCAGTGGCCATGATCTTTGTTTTTTTGATGTTGAGTTTCAGACCATATTTTGCGCTCTCCTCTTTCACCCTCATTAAGTAATTTCATTGCTATAGATTATTATAGAGATAAAAGGGATAAATATAATAACCCACTGCGTTCCAAATATAAGGGTTAATATAATAACCCACTGCGTTCCAAATATCAATATATTTATCCAAACAAAGTCTACATCTATTGGTCATCCATCCATACTTGCAAGTGTTATTGTGTTGTCAATCTTTTGATTAAATGAAATTGGATCTTTTTTTTCTTTCCTCCAGTTCATCAGGATCAGTCTCCTAGCAATCATTAAGGTGCATATTGTCAACTTCCATATAATAAGTATATAATTCAGAAGAATATTCTCCTCTGTAAGTTTTAACTTTTTCCATACTTTCAGGGAACTGCCATCGAAGCTGGAGGCAGAGAGGAGGCTCCAGGATGATGGCGGAGAGGGTCCCAGTAGGGAGAGAGGTAGCCCATCTGCTGGGGAAGGAAATCAGCGTAACACCAGTGGAGAAGGGGGGCAGATGGGGGAATCGGAAAGGTGGCTCCAGGACTCTTCGCCGGAGACCAGCGGAGAGGGCACGGGTACTCCGCTGCCCACACCCTCCCTGCGCAGAAGACATCCGCGCAGGGAGAGTAGGAGAAGACTGGGTGTCAAACAGCTTCTATGCTGGAAGAGGTTCAAGAGACGCCCACTGACGGATTCTGCCAGGGACTGAGGCAGCCACGGAACTTGAGGCTGTCCAGACAGAAAGGGTTCAACCAGGCAACCTAGCCAGGAGTAACGGCAACTTATGCACGAGCACCCCCTAGAACCATTACACATACATTCATATTTACACAGTCCAGCACTTTCTCCCAATAAGTAATGCACTGTAAAAGGGTGTGTTTCAAAGAGGCATTGTCCTGATTACATCTCCAGCAAAGAGCTGCTTTAGCTAGTCCGTTTTTATAGAAATCTAAAGGAGTCCAATAAATTCTGAATATTATTTTCTGTTGTGTGTCTTAATTTAAGATCCATTGATACCTTTGGTACCAATGTATTTTCCCGCTGTGGGTAATATTTAAAGTTCCAGTGCTTGGCTCCAATCATTTCTTAAAGTCTGCATACCAAGCTTGTTTATTGATAACAAATATGTACAAAAAGCAATCACTGGCTTTTTAGTTCCAAACGAACTATTCAATTGCTGCAATATCTTAGGTGTCTCAGAAGCAGAAAAGGCTGCTGGCCCAAATAAATTTGTTAAACGATGTCGTAGCTGGAGAAAGATGACACTTTTCTCTGAGAACATTGAAACATCTGCTTCTTAGAAAGTCTGTTGCGTGATTCCCTCTAATGGCCAGACTTCAAGAGTTTTCACACATGACACTTAAAAGAGCTTTTGAATCACTTTCCCTGCTATTTGGGCACATGTGAGTGTTGTCAACACAGGAAAGAAAGCGAAACCCAGCCAATTTAAAACCAAAAGTTTATTCTAGCTACCGTAGGCATTATTACATTCACATTACAAAGAAAATGGGGGTGGGGAGGATTTAGGCCTCATATGTGAAAAAGCACCTTATAATCATGCTTTCTCTTCCACAGAAATTGGTACAGTCCAAAAAAGTTCATTCCTGATTTTCTACTCACAGGAAATCTCTGGGAACTATTTTTCAGTATCATTGGAAACACATTTGTGTGCCATCTGAGCTACAAATTATTATTTCTGCATACTTTTTCCAATCATGGTTTTTAAACTGAAAATAGCATCTTGGTCAGCCTTCCTCAAATTGCTGCTCTCTCTTTCTTTAAAACAACCCCCATCACTCCAGGCTGTTGGCTGTTAACCATGCTGGTTGAGGCTGGTGGTAGCTGGAGTGCCAAATAGCTAGACTTTGCCAGATCAGGAAAGGGTCATGAGATCAACACACACAGTGACGGAGCTCAGGTGACGTGTTGGACTGTCCTGCTCTATAGCAACTTCCTTGTTCTCCACTGGTTTCTTCAGTCGTTCAGATGAAGAAGAAGAAGAAGAGTTTGGATTTGATATCCCGCTTTATTACTACCCTAAGGAGTCTCAAAGCGGCCAACATTCTCCTTTCCCTTACTCCCACCCAACAAACACTCTGTGAGGTGAGTGGGGCTGAGAGACTTCAGAGAAGTGTGACTGGCCCAAGGTCACCCAGCAGCTGCATGTGGAGGAGCAGAGACGTGAACCCGGTTCCCCAGATTACGAGACTACCGCTCTTAACCATTACACCACACTGGCTCATGAAGATGTTTGACAAGGCCACAAACCTGAAAGAGAAATTGGTTTGACCAGTTCAGCAGTTCCTTCTACAGCAAACTTCCACCTTGTTCCATGCTAAGTCCCAGGTTAGTTGGGATTCAAAGGGATCATCTAAACCACCCCACCCCACCCCAATCCTTTTTTTTAAATAACTTTTTTTATTCAAAATTAAAACAAAACATATTATCCAGAAACATATCATGCTTATTTTTCCCCATTTTCCTCCCTCCCCCTCCCTCCCCCCACAGAACTCCCCCAACTTCCCTGTTCCAGTCTTTGATTTCTCTAAAAATACTGTTTTCTGCATGTTACACAGTTGTATAGATCCTCAAACTATTTAGCTGATTATTATCAATAAAAGGTTTGTGAATGTTTATTCAAAACCAGCCAAGGAGTCCAGTTCGCTTTGTTGCGTCTTCAAATACTTTGTTAAGGGTTCCCATTCATCTTTAAAGTCACAGTTATCCCTGTCCCGTAGCTTGTATGTCAGTTTTGCTAGTTCTGCATAGTCCATCAATTTTTCTTGCCATGATTCTTTAGTTGGGGTTTGTTCAGTCTTCCATCCTTTAAACTCGTTGTCGCATACATGAAGATGTTTTTCAGCTTTTTTGGCAGATCTTTCCCTACAATCCCTAAAAAAATGCTTCAGGTTTTTTAACAAATGTTAAATGGAACATTTTCTTCAATTCGTTGTATATCATTTCCCCCCAAAATTTAATTACCTTACAATCCCACCACATATGATAAACCCCAATCTTTTAACACTATTACATTACTCAGGCTTCCTCAACCTCAGCCCTCCAGATGTTTTGAGACTACAATTCCCATCATCCCTGACCACTGGTCCTGCTAGCTAGGGATCATGGGAGTTGTAGGCCAAAAACATCTGGAGGGCTGAGGTTGAGGAAGCCTGACATTCCCTGATGGCATTCCTTGACCCGCATTTGCAGCCAAGGTCTGAGAGTCACAGAGGTCTGCTAATATTGAAACTGCCGCCTGCCGCCTGTTTTTATTACAAAACTGCAGGGGATGGCTAACACCCTGGCACAAATCCTGCCACCCCAGCACCACTGAAGGAGGGGCCCCAGCTCTGCTCCGGCTCATTTCACCGGGTTCCTCCTGGCAACCGCAGCTCAGTCTCCCGGCTGCTACTGCTGTGAATCCATTCGAAGGTAGAGTCCATGACTGCTGGTGATAAAGGGCAAGATCTGTAGAAATCGTAATGCAAGAACGTTTGACACTAACCCAGCCAAGTCTATGAGCGGAATGTTAATGAAGGAACCTATTAGTTCTGCAGAGCAGCGGCACTGTAACTGCATTGGCAACCCACTTGCGACAAAGGCACAAAGCAGGGGACCTGGGCTATTTCGATGGAGGGCGGCTAGCAGCTGGCATTTCACTTTTGTACCTTTCTGGTTACATTTTTGTTTATCAGAAGGTTTGGTCCTTCCTGCACTATGCGGTTCTTGCCTTAAACTCAACTCACGTCTTTGAAGTACAGTGGTACCTCAGGTTAAGTACTTAATTTGTTCCAGAGGTCCGTTCTTAACCTGAAACTGTTCTTAACCTGAAGCACCACTTTAGCTAATGGGGCCTCCCGCTGCTGCTGTGCCGCCAGAGCATGATTTCTGTTCTTATTCTGAAGCAAAGTTCTTAATCTGAAGCACTATTTCTGGGTTAGCGGAGTGTGTAACCTGAAGCATATGTAACCTGAAGTGTATGTTACCCGAGGTACCACTGTAAGTTAGGCTGAAAGCTGGTAACGTGCCCCAAGTCTCTCAGGTTGTTGTTTTATAAATAAATAAATAAATAAATATTGGTTTAAAATACAAACATACAATCATACAACGAAGGTACCATATTTTTCGCTCTATAAGACGCATCAGACCACAAGACGCACCTCGTTTTTGGAGGAGGAAAACAAGAAAAAAAATATTCTGAATCTCAGAAGCCAGAACAGCAAGAGGGATCACTGCACAGTGAAAGCAGCAATCCCTCTTGGTGTTCTGGCTTCTGGGATAGCTGTGCAGGCTGCATTCGCTCCATAAGACGCACACACATTTCCCCTTACTTTTTGGAAGGGAAAAAGTGAGTCTTATAGAGCAAAAAATACGGTAAGTATTACTGAGTTAAATTCAAAAAGGGAAAAAAAAGAAAAGAAAAAGAAAAATTTGAAGAAGAAACAAGAAAATAATGAAAAAAGGGGGGGAGATTTATACGACATTATATCTATCAAATAAAAAAAAATGCAGAAAACTCCCAATCTTTCTCGTTATACTTTTTCTGTTGTCATGGTATCATTGTGCAGTTTTGTTTTATATCCTTTTTCTTACATTCCACTATAATGTTTATTTCAGTTATCTATTATTCACAAGTATCATTCCAATTCAGGTGGTATCATTTTTGCAATATTTCTTTTGCGAGTGTCTCAGGTTATAATCCTATAGACCTTTGTCTGGAATCAAGTCTCATTGAAAATGGGACTAATTTCTGAGTGGGCATACAAAGATCCTAAGGTAAAAGGTATATTGCCTATAAGATTGCCCCACACTGGTTCTTGCAACGGGCGTCCTGCAAAGAACACCTGGGTCTGCTCTGCCTCCAGTTTCCTTGTCCCTGCCTGCTCTACCCTTGATCTTCCCACGTTGAGGTGGAAAGTCTGACGGGAGTTTGGATGTGCGTTTGCCCAAGACCAACAGCTAGGGGTGCAGCAGGAAACACATGGACATTGGAAGTGGGGCTGGCACTCCACCGAATGTGGGAAGTTTTAGGACAGGCAAAAGAAAGTACTTTTCCACACAACACGTAGAGTCTGCTCCCAACCAACTTGGAGCGCTTCAAAAGAGGGTTAGATAAATTCATGTAAGATAAGTCTATCAACCATTACCAGGCAAAAATGTCTATGTTCCCCCTCCGTATCACAGAATCGTAGAGCTGTAGAGATGGAAGAGACCACGAGGGTCATCTAGTCCAGGGGTCTGCAACCTTTAAGACAAAAAGAGCCACTTGGACCCGTTTCCGAAGAAAAAAAAAACCTGGGAGCCGCAAAACCATTGCGACATTTAAAGCATGCGTGACGCTGCCCTCCGATCTGACAGCGGGTGGGAAGGTGACGTCGGGACGGTGCGTGACTAACGCACGCACTGCCCCCATGCGATGTCACAGCCAGTACAGCGCCCGCCACAGTGGGGAGTGATGGGGCGCACAATGCGCCTCCTCCCCTCATTAGTATCTGCCCCAGAGCCGCGGCAAAGGTGTAAAAGAGCCACATGTGGCTCCGGAGCCGCAGGTTGCAGACCCCTGATCTAGTCGAACCCCCTGCCCAACATGGGGGCTTGAACCCACAACCCTGCAAAGGAGAGTCCCCTGCTCTACCAACTGCATCATCATCATCATCATCATTTTTATTTATACCCCACCCTCCCCAGCCAAGGCAGGGCTCAGGGTAGCTAACAAGCAATAATAAAAGCAAGTTGAATGAATACAACTTAAATACAAGATTAAAATATTGAAACATTAAAATATTAAAATGCAGCCTCATCACAGGAGGAGAAAGGAAAAAGAAAGAGGGTGAGGGAATCAAATTGGCTCCAAGCCAAAGGCCAGGCGGAACAACTCTGGCTTACAGGCCCTGCGGAAAGAAATCAGATCCTGCAGGGCCCTGGTCTCACGAGGCAGAGCATTCCACCAGGCCGGAGCCAGTGTTGAAAAGGCCCTGGCTCTGCTTGAAGCTAATCTAACTTCCTTAGGGACCGGGACCACTAGGGTGTTGCTATTTATGGACCTTTAAGGTCCTCCATGGGGCATACCGGGAGAGGCGGTCCCGTAGGTACAAGGGTCCTAGGCCATGATATTAATAATATTAATAATAATAATAATAATAATAATAATAATAATTTATTTATTTATACCCCGCCCATCTGGCTGGGTTTCCCCAGTCACTCTGGGCAGCTTCCAACCGAATATTAAAAACAATACAGCATCAGACATTAAAAACTTCCCTAAACAGTTGTCTTTTATAGGAATTGTAAGTGAGGAGAGTGGCGGTGTGTTCAGGTCCTGCTTCCAGCCTTCTTCTCAACACTTCAGGACTTAAGTGGACTTTCCTGTGAACACATTCAAGGTGGAAACCAAGGGCTGTTGCGCTTGCAGCCCCTGAACCAGAAGCAGTAATCTGACACGGGAGCACCTGGAGGAACCGAGAGTAGGGTGATATATCAAAGGCCACCGGAAAGAAACAAGGGCTCCATCTGGACTGCCAAAAAAAGTCTCACAGGCATCCCATGGAACATCTGGACAGAGAGAGCTTGATGTCTCGGATCCGTACAATTACTGATTTTAAAAATCTACCTCTGCAACAAACTGTAACAAGACAAACTACCGGTCCATTGGTGGACTTTGTCGTGTGAAACAGATCATTTCAAATGCATTAGGAACTGAGCTCCACCAAGCACATATTGATACCAAACTTACTTGTTTTTACATGTCTGCACTAATGGTATGACTTTAAAGAGCTGGGGAAACTCAAATGTATTTAAGGATGGAAACAGAAACAATGAAATTAGGAGCTCTTCAATTGATTTAACTAAGCATTTCCAGCTAATGAGTGGATGTGTTTTGCCTGCAGTGCGCAAGATAGTTCAGTTACCTCGGATTCAGCAGAGGAAGAGAAGGAGAAATAATCAATACCTTTCAAATCAATGTTTGCCAACAGTGGAAGTTACATTAAAGCTAACAACATTACCTGTTGACATTCGGCTGAAAATCTATTGCAAGGGTAACTGACCTGGGCGCTCTGTGACTGTTCTTGGACTAGAGCATGGGTAGGCAAACTAAGGCCTGGGGGCCGGATCCGGTCCAATCGCCTTCTAAATCCGGCCTGTGGACGGTCGGGGAATCAGCGTGTTTTTACATGAGTAGAATGTGTGCTTTTATTTAAAATGCATCTCTGGGTTATTTGTGGGGCATAGGAATTCGTTCAAAAAAAATATAGTCCGGCCCCCCACAAGGTCTGAGGGACAGTGGACCGGCCCCCTGCTGAAAAAGTTTGCTGACCCCTGGACTAGAACCTCCCGTTGCAGCTGTAGTCAGCATGTCAAATGGTCAGGGATGCTGCTGAGGTCCTAACAACATCTGGTAGGCACAACACTGGCCAACCCCTAGTGAACTGACTTCATAGAGAGGAATTCTCCAGCGGGGAAGAGCACTTGGTTTCCATTTTGAATGTGTTCACTGCAAAGTCCAGCTAATTGCTCACAAAAATAAGGGAAATGACCTAAGCAAGTGAAGTCACATTAGGTGCATGCACACTGCACATTTAAATCACATTTATGATGACAGAATCATAGAGTTAGAGGGGACCCCCAGAAATCATCTGCTCCAACCCCTTGCAATGCAGGAATGTGCAGCTGTTCCATATGGGGAGCGAACCTGCAACCTGGGTGTTATCCGTATAAGGCTCTCACCAATGGAGCTATCCAAAGCACCTTCTGTTGGTGCTGAAACGCCAACAAACGTTGGAGTTAAGAAGCTGAACTGAAGACTGAAGTCCTTTGTCCTGGATGTCATCAGACTGATAGTCTTGAGTCTAATAAAATCAGAAAGCTCTGTTTATTGTAGGAAATACAGGCATAGTTACGATCCCAATTCTAACTACCGTATTTTTCGCCCCATAGGGCACACCACCCCATAGGACGCACCTTGGTTTTTTTGGGGGGGGGGAAATAAAGAAAAAAAGTTCCCCCCCCCCGAGCTTCCCCCAACCCCAGCCCCGAGAACAGCCTGCTATCCGCAAGCCTAGGGAGCCCGGTGGGAAGTCGCGCCAGTCTCCCCAGGCTTGCAGAGTGATGCGCAAAGCCCGGGCGTGCTCCTCAGCATGCCCCAGGCTTCAGAATGCAGGCAGCTCTGCGCAGCCCTCGGGAGACCGGCGCGAATTCACGCCAGTCTCCCAAGGGTTGTGCAGAGCTTCCTGAAGCCTGGAGTGCCTGGTGCGCACCGACCCCTCTCGCTCTCCAGGCTTCAGCGAAAGCCTGCATTCACCCCATAGGACACACACACATTTCCCCTTCATTTTTGGAGGGGGAAAAGGTGCGTCCTATAGGGCGAAAAATAGGGTAACTAAGCAGGAGATGCAACAAGCCATGCTTCCATTTTGCATCTTGGATGGAGAGACCTGCAAAACAGGGGTCTCCTCTCACTAAGAAATAGGAAGCAGGAAATGATGTCCACAGCCACAGGAGTGTCAGTCTAGTAGTCTGAAGGGAGGTTAGGGCAGCTTAAAGGACAGTCTAGGCCAGGGGTCGGCAAGGCTTACTGGGCATGGGCCGGATCACTCCTGCGGAGATCCTCCATGGGCTGGACCGGCAAAGTGCGACGCCAGAAATCTTGACTGTGCATGTCCGTAGTGCTGGAAATCACTTCTGCACATGCCCAGATGCCAAAAATCGCGCCTGCACAGAAGCAATTTTAGGCATCTGGGCATGTGCAGAAGCGATTTCTGGTGCCGCAGACATGTGCAGACACGGTTTCCGGTGTCTGGGCATGCACAGAAGCAATTTCTGGAGCCATGGAAGAGAGTCCTCACACTGCGCTGTAGCGGTTTAGCACAGCATGCAGGGATTTGCCGAGAGGGCAGCTTGCTTCAGGGGCAGCTTGTGGGCCAGTTAAATGGCCTCCAGCCCATGGGCTTTAGGTTGCCTACTCCTGGTCTAGACAGAGGGCCTTTTTGGTGGTGGTGCCCGCCCTGTGGAACGCCCTCCCACCAGATGTCAAGGAATTAAACAACTATCTGACTTCTAGAAGACATCTGAAGGCAGTGCTGTTTAGGGAAGTTTTTAATGTTTGATGTTTTATTGTGTTTTTAATATCCTGTTGGAAGCCGCCCAGAGTGGCTGGAGAGGCCCGGCCAGATGGGCAGGGTATAAGTAATTAATAATAATAATAATAATAATAATAATAATGAGCTCCAGCTCCTCCTTTCCCATGCAAACACATCAGTCTTCAGTGCAAGTGGAGATGCTTCCTGACACATCCAACAAATTCCCTCCCAAAGAATATTTACTCCCGGAATGACTACAATTCCCAGCACCCATAAAAAGTTACAGTTCCCAGGACCTTTGCAGCCAGCCACAGCATGGAATACACGCAGCAGCAGTTTCAGAGCTATTTTCAGGCACTGAAAGAAGTTCTGCAATCAACAGATCTAACTCATATACGGAATAAAACAGGTTACAATGTTTCTAGGTGCTGGAACAAAAAATGAGGTAGAGTCATTGCAATTGAAACTCTTTAATTGTATCAGCATAATGAAGCTATTCACTGATAAGAAAAACCTATACTTATGCAACTTAGATCCAAATTAATTTTTGTTCTTCCTGTTTAAAATTATAGGTTATACATTGCTGTTTGCTGCCACTACTGACACTAATTCGGTTCTGTTTCTGTGCTAGATTGACAGTGAATTCCTCTCTCCAACTTACACCCACTTGATATTGGGGGAGAGAGAAATGGTTCCCAACTTCCTGCAGAACAACACCCTTGTGCCATTTCCCCTCAGAGGTTGTATCTAGAAATGCCCCAAACTGGACTTTTGGGGGGAAATCTAAAATGGCAGCCACCCTACCAGCACAGCAAAGTGTTGAATAGTTCCAATAAATTATGCCAGCCGCATGGCTGCCCCTAAAAAAAGCATACGCACAAAACATGAAAGGAAGAAAGTGGTTTTGTCTTTTCATTGGCACCTCTCACAAAACTGGGTTGAACATTTGGTCTTTCAGATGTTTGGTAGAGGGTGGGGGGAGAGGGGTAACAGTATTTACCAGGGAAGGTAAAGGTAAAGGGACCCCTGACCATTAGGTCCAGTCGTGACCGACTCTGGAGTTGTGGCGCTCTTCTCGCTTTATTGGCTGAGGGAGCAGGTGTACAGCTTCTGGGTCATGTGGCCAGCATGACTAAGCAGCTTCTGGTGAAACCAGAGCAGCACATGGAAATGCCGTTTACCTTCCCGCTGGAGTGGTACCTATTTATCTACTTGCACTTTGACGTGCTTTCGAACTGCTAGGTTGGCAGAAGGAGGGACCGAGCAACAGGAGCTCACCCCGTTGCGGGGATTTGAACCTGCAACCTTCTGATCGGCAAGCCCAAGAGGCTCTGTGGTTTAACCCACAGCGCCACCAGCGTCCCATTTAGCAGGGAAAGGAACCAGCAAGTGAAGAATTTTCCTGCTAAATATAGACAGGGAGCCCATTTGATAAGAGCACTTTCTAAGAGGTGCTTGACACAGTAATTTATCTCCCCAGATTCCAGCAAAACGCACAAGCTCTGTGCTTATTTACATTAGGTCCAGTCGTGGCCGACTCTGGGGTTGCGGTGCTCATCTCGCTCTATAGGCCGAGGGAGCTGGCATTTGTCTGCAGACAGCTTCCGGGCCATGTGGCCAGCATGACTAACCAGAGCATGGCAAACCAGAGCAGCGCACGTAAACGCCGTTTACCTTCCCGCCAGAGCGGTACCTCTTTATCTACTTGCACTTTGACTTGCTTTCGAACTGCTAGGTTGGCAGGGACCGAGCAACGGGAGCAACGGGATTCGAACCGCTGACCTTCTGATCGGCAAGCCCTATGCTCTGTGGTTTAACCCACAGTGCCACCCACGTCCCATTTATTTACATTAGCACAGTCCAAACACTTGACTGGCTCCAGGTTGTCAACATGCCATTATTCCTCTTTTCTCTTGCACTTCTGCATCGCACCATCAGCGGTGTGCATTCAGCATGTCTCTGAGTCCTGCCTCTACCACATCTTCTTCTCCTCCCCACCCCAACAGAAAGCCAGCCTCTTCCAGTCGAACCCCCGTAGGAACCATCTCTTGCGCTGTCCTCCGTCTTCATTGTCCGCGGCAGTTTTGTGAAAGAGCTCCAAAGGCTGCCGTGAGCCAAGAATGGGATTGAAGAGCAGAAGCTCAGCACTCATTCTGCCCACAGCGAGACTCTTAAGTGGATTAGCAACAAAATGTCCTTGGATTGTTAAATGTCGCTGTGTACATGAAAATGGAAAGATGCTTTCCCCATGGTTTCCATACACGTTGATGAACAATATTATCCCTCTTCAGACCCTTGGCCTCATCACAAGAAGTCAGGTGTGTGTAGGGGGCTGGGCACAGGCTAGGGTGCCCACCCCCACCCCCCAAAAAATCAGCTGCGTATCAGGCATACCCCCTCCTCCAGCTGACCTTTGCATGTTTAGGCATCTCTAGGTAGAGTTGCTCCTTCGTGGATCACTGTCTTGCCGTGGCGAAGGGGCTTGAATAACTCGGAGAAGCTATGAGCTACACCGTGCAGGGCCACCCAAGATGGACAGGTCATAGTAGAGAGTTTTGACCAAACGTGAGCCACCTGGAGCAGGAACCGGCAAGCCACTCCAGTATCCCTGCCAAGAAAAATCCATGGACAAAGAAAACAGGCATATGAAAGTTATGACGCTGGAAGATGAGCCCCTCAGGTCGGAAGGTGTCCAACATGCTACTGAGGAAGAGCAGAGGACAAGTACAAGTAGATGCAGAGCTGATGAAGCAGCTGGGCCAAAGCCGAAAGGACGCTCAGTTGTGGATATGCCTGGAAGCGAAAGGAAAGTCCAATGCTGTAAAGAAAAATATTGCATAGAAACCTGGAATGTAAGATGAGCGTGACCAAACTGCGGGAGGTAGTGGAAGACAGGAGTGCCTGGCGTGCTCTGGTCCATGGGGTCATGAAGAGTCGGACATTACTAAACGACGATACATCTTTATAATGGCCAGCCCTACAGATTCCACCAGCCTGTGGGCTTCATAAATGTAAAGGGACCCCTGACCATTAGGTCCAATCGTGACCGACTCTGGGGTTCCGGCGCTCATCTTGCTTTATTGGCTGTGGGAGCCAGCGTACAGCTTCCGGGTCATGTGGCCAGCATGACTAAGCCGCTTCTGGTGAACCAGAGCAGCGCACAGAAACGCTGTTTACCTTCCCGCCGGAGTGGTACCTATTTATCTACTTGCACTTGACGTGCTTTCGAACTGCCAGGTTGGCAGGAGCAGGGACCGAGCAACGGGAGCTCACCCCGTTGCAGGGATTCAAACCGCCGACCTTCTGATTGGCAAGCCCTAGGCTCTGTGGTTTAACCCACAGTGCCACCCGCGTCCCTGGGCTTCATACGGGCTCCTAAATTGATCTGTATTTTCTCCTTGGGACCTTGTTCCCAGCACCTCCTCCTCTGCAGTGCTATTGCCCTCACACAGCACACACAAGACACCGCGTTAATTCTTCATTGTTGCATATAGTGCGTTCGCGTCAAAATCCTCTTAAATCTCTCCAGCGACCTTGTTAAATTAGGAATTTGTTTCTGCAAGAGGCTAAATGCTGCCTGTAAGTAGGCCTAGGCTCTGAAAGTCCCGTATGTCACATAAGGATGTGGTATCCTAGGTCTCACTATTAGTAGATAAAGCCCTTAACAGCTGGCAAGCTGTTTACTTAAACTGGATCGTTTTACCCCATCGATGGCCACTCAGCCACTTCAATCTGCAGAAATAAGGCTCATACAGGATCCATCTGTTGCCATAACAGCATCTACACTTTGAGACTCCCTGCCCCTTGATATTAGGTACCGTATTTTTTGCTCTATAAGATGCACTTTCCCCCTCCTAAAAGGTAAGGGGAAATGTGTGTGCGTCTTATGGAGCGAATGCAGGCTGTGCAGCTATCCCAGAAGCCAGAACAGCAAGAGGGATTGCTGCTTTCACTGCGCAGCGATCCCTCTTGCTGTTCTGGCTTCTGAGATTCAGAATATTTTTTTTCTTGTTTTCCTCCTCCAAAAACTAGGTGCGTCTTGTGGTCTGGTGCTTCTTATAGAGCGAAAAATACGGTAGATGGCTCACTGTACGTAAAGTTGATACGTCTTTTAATATGAAGCTTTTTTACAGCACGCCTTTTAAACTGCTGGTCCTATTTGTATTTTGATATTTTTAGGTCAACTTGTTCTTAACTTCTGACCTTCATCCGTAATTTTAATGTGCATTTGATGTAAAGCGCTTGCAAGTTTTCACAGTCATATAAAATAAATGTAGCTTCTCAGACAGCCTTATTGCAACGACTCTCAAGGGTTGTTTGTTGCAACTTTACCCCTGTTTGTGCAACTGCCTGTGTTTTACCCCACCTCACTTCTCCACTTTCAATTACTGCACAGATTGCCTCTTTTTTTCCCACTTCCTGAATGGCCTCCATCCCTTGAAGCTGGGAATTCAATACTGATAAAACTGCAGTTTGATTCTTAACATTGGCTATCAATAACATTTTGATGCTACTGAATATGTTTGCCACCCCCAAATAAAAAGGTAAAGGGACCCCTGACCGTTAGGTACAGTCGTGGCCGACTCTGGGGTTGCAGCGCTCATCTCGCTTTATTGGCCGAGGGAGCCGGCGTATAGCTTCCGGGTCATGTGGCCAGCAGGACTAAGCCGCTTCTGGCAAACCAAAGCAGCGCATGGAAACACTGTTTACCTTCCCTCCGGAGTGGTACCTATTTATCTACTTGCATTTTGACGTGCTTTCAAACTGCTAGGTTGGCAGGAGCAGGGACCGAGCCACGGGAGCTCACCCCGTTGCAGGAATTCGAACCGCCAACCTTCCGATCGGCAAGCCCTAGGCTCTGTGGTTTAGACCCAAATACTTGCCAACAAAAAAAGAGGAGAGACTCCAAAATATGTTGGGAGTCCTAGAAGATTCACAAGCAGTAACAGCTGCTATTATTAAGTCAGTTCTCATTAGGAATCCACTAATTAACCTTCTGAAAATAGAAACATTTCAGCGCAGTGGGGGGAATATGAGTCCCCAGTCATTCTAACAACAGAGAATTCCACTCCTGGGAACAAGACTGACTTCATTTTTAAAAAACTCAAGCCATCCTTGACTGAGAAAACCAATCACTCAGGACTTTGATTTTTTTTTTTTTTTAAGGGATAAATGTTCAGTGCATAACCTTTAAGCTTTGTGCATAGATATTAACATTAGTATAGCTGTAAAAAGTGAATTGTAATAAGATGAAGAAGGTTTAAAATTGGATTATTAAGATTATAATGTTTTATGGACGTGCATGAACAAGTACTAAACAATGGAACCAAGAGAGTGGAGGAAAGTCAAGCAAAATTATGGTTCAAAAATTTGTTTATGATGTTTGCATTTTCTTTTTCTTTATGTATCGTTGTGATTGTTTTTATTTCTTTATTTTTTGTTGTTTTTGGAAAATTAATAAAATGTTATCAAAGAGAGAGAGAGTGAAATATACTCAGAGTCGCAAAGTGATTTCATGCTCTTTATTCAGCTCATAGTGGTGAGGAGGAATGAATGAAAGTCCCCTCAAAGTATCTGCCTTATATACATTATTTACACAATGGGCTGCACATGATTGGCTAATTCCGGAATTCTACTGTAAGCCAATCAGGTTGTGGATTCACTTCTTTCTGGAGCATGATTGGGTGGTTCCTGCCAACCAATCATACTGCTGCATTGTTCTAGGACCAATCAGACTGCTGCATTCTGAATCCTGTTGTTCTAGGACCAATCAGACTGCTGACTTTTGGATCCTATTGTTCTAGGACCAATCAGAATGCTGCAGTTTGGATCCTATTCAACTCAGTACATAACAGAGAGAGAGAGAAGCAATCACTCAGGTCTGCAGGATTGAGCAGAAGCCCAAACACAGTAGAGCAGGTCACACCATTGTGTGACAAACAGATGCAATGGCAGAAGAGTCCCCTGGCAGAGCCATTCCACCTGGGAAGATCTCCTGCCCAAATTATGGGTGGGATATAGATGGCCGAGGGGACGGCAACCCTTAGATTCCAACCCACAAATTGTCCAGTCCGTGGCTATACCCCCATAACCAGTGAAACTCAACACCAGCCTCCACAGGTAGCATAAATCCTTTCCCTCCCATGGTGGCAAAATCTTTAGAGGAGGGAAAGAATTTGTGCTCCCTGAATCAGGTAACTCAGCATCAAATCACAGCACATTGCCGCTGAGATATGCAGACACTGGGAGACCAAAATTGCCAAAATCTTCAAATTAAAAAAAAGTAAGTGAATGTGGTGATTTTTATTATTGTGGTGATTTTTATTATTGTGTCATTTGTTACCTTAGAAAAAAGAATCAGAATGAGCTTGAATGTAGGGGCACATAGCATGATTTGCTACGGAAACTACAAAACAACTTCAAGGAGGAACGCCCATCTTGAAGGGGTTGTGCATGATTATTAATCAGATTGTCCTTCTGCCTCTGTTAGAAACCAGGATGGAAAAGCTACGGTATTTGTCACATGGCTCCTGGTGGGGGAGAAGGAAGAAGGGGAGGCAGGTAATTCAACCCCCTCCTGTCTAGGAGCAAGGAACTGAAAGGGAGCTGAAAACACAGAGCAAAGGCAGAGAGAGCTAAAGGGATAAGTGAAAGTGAGCCAACTGAAAAATCAGTTAAAGGTAAAGGGACGCCTGACCATTAGGTCCAGTCGTGGCCGACTCTGGGGTTGCGGCGCTCATCTCACTTTCTTGGCCAAGGGAGCCAGCGTAGTTTCCGGGTCATGTGGCCAGCAAGTCTAAGCCGCTTCTGGCGAACCAGAGCAGTGCACGGAAACGCCATTTACCTTCCTGCCAGAGTGGTACCTATTTATCTACTTGCACTTTGATGTGCTTTCGAACTGCTAGGTTGGCAGGAGCAGGGACCGAGCAACGGGAGCTCACCCCGTCGTGGGGATTCGAACCGCTGACCTTCTGATCGGCAAGTCTGATCGGCAAGCTGTGGGTTAAACCACAGAGCCACCCATGTCCCGAAAAATCAGTTGCTACAGCTTTAAAATCAGTTGCTACAGCTTTTGTAAACCCAGGGGAGGGTGGGAACAGCCCAGGACAGGAGGAAAAGTTTGCTCTGTCTCCTGCAAAGTTGGCAATTCAAATAAGCATCCACTTAAACACATGAAAGAGCTTTGCAGTTTGTTTGTTTACTTATGCAAACAGCTCCACGATGGAGTCTCTTTGGCACTTCAAAAGGCTTCAGGGGAGTAGCAAAGGGGAATGCCAAAAGCTCAAGAGTGGAGGTTTTCAGTCACAAACCTTGCAACAGGAAATCTGCACTTGGTCTCAAGGGGGCGCTCCTGAGTGGGAAAAGGAGCCTGGCTAGTTTTGAACTTCCTTCTTCCACACACCTGTTGGTACCCAAACGCAACATCTTTCTCTGTTTTGTGCTGAACAAATAGTGAGAATTATTCATCCAGAAATTCTTTTTTTGAGGATTCACAGGCCAATCTCAATAATCCATCCCAGAATTTCTCCAAGTACTGATAATTGGATGAAAACTCTTTTTGAACCCAAATCGCCAACAACCAAGTAGTGGCTTTGGGGCACTGCCTGCAGTCTAAAAGGTGATCCTGAATTGATGCCTTGGTTTTCCTTAAGGCTTCAAATTCCACACCAAATCTTCTATCACAGGGAATAGCATCTCCACAACAGGCCTTGCATTTTTTTTGTCTCTTTAGGGCAAGGAAACTGGCATTCATAATTAAAATTCTGTTAAGCATCTTTCCGTAGATGCATGTTCATGACAGATCCAGAAAGTTATTGATGATGCAATATTAGTCAGCCTCCAGAACATTGCCTCTGACCAGCTGATTCATCTTAGTTCTTGGCAATTTCCACATCTTCCACTGCCTGCAATATCATTTCCACTGTAAACACTCAAAAGGAAACATCAATCATTCACAATGCAAAAATATCTTCTGAAAGAATTTCTGTTTCTATAGACTACATAGATATTTAGCCACAAGCAAACCATACAGTGGTTTTCTCCCTTTCTGAGAAGTCCTGACTGCATATCCACAAAATGATTGCAGAGAAAATCATTGGCCTAATAGACGTCGCTCCCAACATTATTCCATAAATTCCAGCCTCTGTCTTCTCTCCAGAGAAGGAAGTTGATTCTTTCCTAACCTGGAACAAGGAGACTCCTTTCTGGCTAGA
Organism: Podarcis tiliguerta; assembly: GCF_965153285.1. Lineage (NCBI taxonomy): Eukaryota > Metazoa > Chordata > Lepidosauria > Squamata > Lacertidae > Podarcis > Podarcis tiliguerta. The sequence goes on from NC_139550.1 coordinate 28,041,339, forward strand.
GCCCAGAAGAGTCTCAAGATGACACGGAAGAATAAGTATTTCTCTCTCTCATCACGTACAAGTGCATAGGAGAAGTGCCACAGAGAGCAAGGCTGGCAGAAAAACACCTCTTTTCCTGGCAAGGGAGACTTAAGTAATGCTGGCGAGATTTCTATGCACTCCCTGCCACACACACAAAACATTCTTCTGGTGTTTATGAAGGAACCTCCCAGAGTATTTCTGAATGACCTGAAAGCAGCCAAAAAAGAAAGTGTGTAGACAGACCGGGAGCAATCCTACTCCTGCAACTCCATCTTTAATATGCAATGATGGTGGTCAGCAAGATCTCTGAGGTTAGCTGGACTAGTGGCGTAGTGTGGGGGGTGCAGGGGAGCCGGCCGCACCGGGCGCAACATCTGGGGGGGGGCGCGCTCGCACTCGCAGCTCTCTGCCCCTACCTGGCTCACTCTCTCTCTCTCACTGCAGTGCTGGCTGTGTGAATCTGATCCGAGCCGCCGGGTCGCCACCCACTGTGGAGGGGAGGGTGCCAGGCGTGCGGTGCGGTGCGGAGAGAGAGTGAGGGACTATCTGGGGGAGGGACAGTGCAGCAGGGGGGGGCGCAAATGACTTGCCTTGCCCCGGGTTAAGGGGCGCAAATTACTTGCCTTGCCCCGGGTGCTGACAACCCACGCTACGCCATTGAGCTGGACCATATGGAGGCTCCATGTGCATCTTCCCAGGTGGGGCTCAGTCCCCCATCTTCTGCTTCCCAGCGCATCATCCACACTCACTGACCCACCAGGCAGGTTGTAGCACTACCTCCCATGAGCTTACAGCTTTATTCCCTCTTCTATCTTGTCCATTTATCTCCCTGTAGCCTTCCTTGAATTTTTTTAATAAAAAAAACCTTGCTTCATGCTACGTGCAATTTTATTAGCAGCATCCTCTGTATGGGATGGATGGGACGCGGGTGGCGCTGTGGGTTAAACCACAGAGCCTAGGACTTGCCAATCAGAAGGTTGGCAGTTGGAATCCCCGTGACGGGGTGAGCTCCTGTTGCTCTGTCCCTGCTCCTGCCCACCTAGCAGTTCGAAAGCATGTCAAAGTGCAAGTAGATAAATAGGTACCGCTCCAGCGGGAAGGTAAACGGCATTTCCGTGCGCTGCTCTGGTTCGCCAGAAGCGGCTTAGTCCTGCTGGCCACATGACCCGGAAGCTGTACGCCGGCTCCCTTGGCCAATAAAGCGAGATGAGCGCTGCAAGCCCAGAGTCGGTCATAACTGGACCTAATGGTCAGGGGTTCCTTTACCTTTACCTGTATGGGATCCTTGCTCCGCTTCACCCGCCATGGAGCCTGCTCTTAGTGAAGAAGACCTACAAGTGCAGCCGCTCCAACTTCCAGGAAGGTGAAGAAGGGCCCTCAGCATCATTGCCCTCTGCAGCTTTTCCCTTGTGCTTCTGTAAGTCTCCTCTGGAGGAGAGATGTGGGAGCCAGCTGCAAGTAATCTAGCCTGGAGAGAAGGCCCCTCCTGCTCTGAGCTGTGTCTCAGCCCCACTCCTAGGGGGCTGCAAGTGTCAGAAGGTCTGAACCAGCAGCCAGCTGTCCTCGTCTTCTTTCTTGTGGCTTTGAACTTAATTATTTCAGTCCCCTCCCCCCCCCCAATTTTTATATTGGTTTTCACAAAATTATAAACAAACAAAAACATACAACAAACAAACATAATTCATAACCTTATTTAAAAAATATACTTATTAACATTGTTAAGTGACTTCCTCGCTTCCCCTTGGTTGAATTTCATTGCATGTCCTTTTAACGGTTTTCCAAATCACAGTTCTTATAAAGTTTAAGTTGCACATTAACATCCTTAGATCTTTTCCTTTTGAAATTAAAGCATTATTTGTGTTAAAGCATTATTAAAGAAATTAAAGCATTATTTCTGTTTTCTCAATTATCTACGTTTATGTTTTTTCTTTTTTCTTTTTCCTCTATATTTTTCTTTTTCGCTGTACTGGTGTGTCTTAATTACTTTTCTTTTTCTCTGTTTGTTGTTTGGTATATAAAACTAATAAAAAGTTTTTTTTAAAAAAAAGAAATTAAACATATTAATTCATCACTTAACTTAAGTAAAATCCTAAGCCAATTAAGTATCTACAAGCTATTTCCAATTAATTAACTTAACATATTTAACTAAATAATCATTAAATTTAATCCAGTCTTCCTGATACTCCTCCTCCTTCTGGTCACGGACTCTTCTGGTTAGGTCGGCTAGCTCCGAAAAATCCATCATCTTTATCTGCCATTCTTCCACCATTGGTAATTCTTGCGTTTTCCACTTTTTGGCTAGTAAAATTCGAGCAGCAGTTGTAGCATACAAAAATAATTTAACATCTTTCTTGGTATGTATTCAAGTCTATATTATTTCTTTTGCAATACAGTACTGATTTATTTGATGATGCTTCATAAACGGTTGATTTTTGTCTTATTTGAATTTATTGATTGATGGTATATTTTGTAAACTGCTTTCTACCCCAAACTTCCCAATGCAATGTTTTGTCATTTGAAAAGTGGGCATGACTTTATTTACACCTTATTGTGGAAAGGTGAAAAAACAGGAAACTAATTTTATTTATTTATTTATTTTTGGTGATATGGCACATCACTGGAGGAGGAGCTATGGAATCCTTTCTCATTCAAAATGTTCACACGCCCAGTAGTTTTGCAAGCACTTCTCCGTAAATGTGTACAGTGGTACCTCTGGTTACGTACTTAATTCTGGAGGTCCGTACTTAACCTGAAACTGTTCTTAACCTGAAGCACCACTTTAGCTAATGGGGTCTCCTGCTGCCGCCGTGCCACCGCCAGGCGATTTCTGTTCTCATCCTGAAGCAAAGTTCTTAAACCAAGGTACTACCATATTTCTGGGTTAGCAGAGTCTGTAACCTGAAGCGTATGCAACCCGAGGTACCACTGTATTTGCAAACTTTCACTTAGCAACATTTCACCCTGTTGCTAGAGGTGAGAGGGAAAACATTACTAGCTGCATTCCTTATCCTCTTTCCGTTCACCTTACATCAAAACAGGTTTGGGTATATATGATAGAAATACGCAAGCTTACTGCAGTATTGGATAGAAAAACCAAGTACTTACTCAATCTGAATATGCTTGCAATGAATAACTCCAACTAAAGACAATGGCCCTTAAGAATTTTCCATTTGTTTCAGGATTGCAGATTTACCAGTTCTAAAAAAAAATATACCATGAACATAGCAAATTGTGGGGTTTCTCAGCCTGCTTTATTCTACTTCCTTCCTGTTGCCTGGCTGGTAACCTTTGCCTATGAAGAATAGCAGTTACCTCTATTTTGAAAATTGGAATGGGAAAAAAAAACCTATGGTAAATTTTAAATCGGGTACAGTGGTATCTCGGGTTAAGTACTTAATTCGTTCCGGAGGTCCGTACTTAACCTGAAACTGTTCTTAACCTGAAGCACCACTTTAGCTAATGGGGCCTCCTGCTGCTGCCGCGCCGCCGGAGCATGATTTCTGTTCTCATCCTGAAGCAAAGTTCTTAACCTGAAGCACTATTTATGGGTTAGCGGAGTCTGTAACCTGAAGCGTTGTAACCTGAGGCGTATGTAACCCGAGGTACCACTGTATTGGAGAATAGTGTAAATGTTTTACATACTCTGACTTCTCCTTAGTTTTTCTAAGACTACTGTCAAAGGGGGAAACTATAAATTTTATAAGTAAAACAAATAGTGTTGTTTGTACCATAATCCTAATATATTGGCCAAAATGCATAGAGTGACTTTCTGTGTGCTTATGAGCTTCCGCATACTCCCCTCCCGCACCATGGAACTTTTTCCTTATTTGAGCAACAGACCCCTAAAGTTCCCTTAATTTCAGACATTGTTTGATCTGAGGACTCAGGACGCAGGAATGTTGCTGAAGTTAAGCAGGTCTGGGCCTGGTCAGCATTTGGATGGGAGACCACTTTGGAAGCCCACTTTGAATTTTATGGTGAAAGAAAGGCAGAATAAAAGTGCAGGGAATAAATAAAATTAATCCATTTGTGGCTCACAAGCCCCCCAACTCCCAGACTGTGCCGTACTAATAGCTGTGGAGTTATGTGGAAGTAAAAGGTGCTTTACGCATCATGTTGGGAGCAGATGCCCTGCTGTTGCAGTGATGCTTCTGGTAATAAAGAGGTAACCTGCCAGGAGAGCTAGGCATCCCTTAACAGGCATATTGAGGAACAGCAGCCAATCAGCTTCCTCGATTCTTTAAGGAAGCACATCATCTGCCTTCCATTTAGCCAATATGCATTTATTGCATGAAAAAGACGCTCCAATGCCAGCGTAGCTCTAAGCAAAGACTGCTGCGTAAAATGCCCATCAGTCTTGTGCCGCGGAAGTTAGTGGGGCTTCTTTCCACATTACATGTTTGAGGATAAGCTGTTTATTGCAACATCTGTGCATCAAAATAAGTGCAACCCTTTATTAAGGTCACTATCAGATCCTCGGGGGACGCGGGTGGTGCTGTGGGTTAAACCACAGAGCCTAGGACTTGCTGATCAGGTGGTCGGTGGTTCGAATCCCCACAACAGGGTGAGCTCCTGTTGTTCGGTCCCAGCTCCTGCCAACCTAGCAGTTTGAAAGCATGTCAAAGTGCAAGTAGATAAATAGGTACGGCTCCGGCGGGAAGGTAAACGGCATTTCTGTGCGCTGCTCTGGTTCGCCAGAAGCGGCTTAGTCCTGCTGGCCACATGACCCGGAAGCTGTACGCCGGCTCCCTCGGCCAATAAAGCGAGATGAGCGCCGCAACCTCAGAGTCGCTCACGACTGGACCTAATGGTCAGGGGTCCCTTTACCTTTACCTTATCAGATCCTGCATTTCCATGCGTTGTAAAGATGGCTGGGCTATCATTCACTTTGCATTCAGAAGGTTGACAGCTGCATGTTGGGCAAAAATTCAATGAGAGCTGCATGGATGTGCAGTGTAATGCAAAGAGCTGCACCTGTTATATTCCTGCCTGCTCTGCAGCAGTTAAAAGACACAAGAGGAAGCCTGCCAAGGAAGGGGAGAGATGATTTGCAACCCTCTGTCATATGAGAGCAGCCACTTGGAGAGGAACTCTGGTTGTTCATGGGAGCTGAGTGCTTTAAATAATGGAGATTGGAATCATCAGTAAGTGACACTTCCAAATATTACTGCTGGAATATCACAGACTGCTCAAAGCAAAGCAGAGCAATCCTATACATATCTACTCCTAAGTAAATCCCACTGAATTCAGTGCGACTTCTTTCAGTAAAGTGAGTATTGGAGCTTTAAGAGTCTCATTCGAAGGCTGCAATCCTACGGACACTTACTCAGCAATGGGACTTACTTCCGAGTAGACATGGTTAGGATCCCCATATCTGGGCCATGCCTTTATTAGGACCAACCGAAGGGCAGGGGTCCCTTTGGTTCCGTACCCCCAAAAGTAACTTCAAAGCAATCCGTTCCAATCTCTTGCGGCCCCTCTCTGATTCCTTACACGCGCACGTGCACACGCGCATAAACACGAATTTATTCCCCCGTCTGTTTGGCCACCCAGGGCTCGGTCGGTGGAGCGTGAGCCTCTTCCCCTCCGGGTGGTGGGTTCGAGCCCCATGTGGAGCAAAAGGTTCCCGTATTGAAAGAGGTTGGTCTAGATGAACCACGAGGTCCCCTCCAAGCCTAGGATTCATGGGGTCTTTGCTACACCTTTTGAAAACACCTGCCTGTGGAGAGGATTCCTAACTTGGCAGAGAGAGAGAAAGAAGACTTGAAAAACAGGACGAAACTGTATCGCACTGAAATGTGGGACAATCCTGCCTTTCCGCGCGTGGATCTCCTCCTGCCACCCCCGTCGGGAAGGCGCAACTTACTGCGCGGAGGTGCGGGGCGCGCGCGGCTCCTCTGTGCGCAGGCGGCGGCGCGGGCGCCCAAGAGCTTCCCTTGCGCGCCTGCTCGCTCCTTCGCAGCTGGGCGGCGCGCGCGGGATCGCGGCTGCGCGCGTCGGGCGCGCGCCCGGCGCAGCTGCGACGCCAGGTTGGGCGCATCAGGAAATCAGGGCAGCGGCGGCGCTGGCGATTGGAGGCGCGGGCAGGAGCCCCGCAGACGCCGCCCAGCCAGGCGCCCGCACGCGGCCGCGGAGGCAGCGCGGCGCCTCTATAAGAGCGCCCGGAGACGCGCAGCCCGCCCTCCCCGCCTGCTCGCCCCGTCAACCTCGCCCGCGCCGCCGGACGCGGGTGCGCGCAAGCCAGGGGGCCTCCCGGAGACGCGCCTCGTCCGTCCTTGCGCCGCCTGCCTCGTCCGGGAGTCTGCCGGCTCCGCTTTCCAAAAAGGAGCCGCGCGGGTGGAAAGAAGGACGCACTCGGTCGTTGCCGCCGCCGCTGCTGCTTCTTGCCTGTCCGCCGCTCCCGCGCCTGCTTTGGCTCCGCGGAGCTGCGCGAGGAGGCGCCGCACGATGGGCGCGCTGCCCGGCTGGGCTCTTGTCTGGCTGCCTCTGCTGCTGGCCTCGGCTCGCCTGCCCGCGGCGCGCGGTGAGTAGCCGGCAGCTAGACGGGGTGCGGGGCCTTTTCCACGCGGGTGCGGGGAAGCGCCGTGGGCGGAGGAGCCGGAGGAGGCACCGCGCGCCGGGAAGAGGCTTGGGGGTTCCCGTGGGTGAGGAAGGAGTGCGTCTAGGTGGGCGCTCCCTCCTCCGGGGGGTCTTCGGATGGAATAAGGTCCCCCCTCGGAAAAGCATCCCGAGAAACGCAGCCCGACGCGCCGGAGCAGCCGCAGCCGCGGGCTGCTTCTGGGCACCCGAGGGGGGGGGGCGTCGCTTCGCGGGGGGCGTCGAGGGAAGCCCTGGCGAGGGATGGACGGGATCCCCTTTCCGTGCCACGGCCGAAGAAGCCGACAGGCCTCGGGAGGAGGGGGGGGGGCAGGCAGAGGCTCTTTGTTTCCAGGGCTGCTGCTGCCGCCTCCACTCCGCCGGTGAAGAGATCACCTGGGATCTTTCCCCCATTTCGCCCTGGGAGGAGATTTCCACGGCAGAGCGAGCGAGCAGCTGGCTTCCCTCTTGCTGCTCCCCTGTTGCTTGCAGAGTCCATCCCAGGCGCGTTTTACCCATTTCAAGACCCCGCTTTCAGATTCTCTAAGCAAAGGGTCGCCAAACTCCCTAGTCCAACTACTGTAATTGCTCTGGCTGCCTTTATGGATCAGGTGATCTGTTTGGTGGTCCGGAGCTCCGTCCGTAAGATACCGGAATGGGACTCGAATGAAACAGGGGGACTTGGGGGGGGGGGAGAGTGAAGCTTCTTGGAGTGCCGCCTTGCTCGTGGCCTGTGAACAAACCCCGTGTTTTCTGCGCAATTTGGGCTGACATTTGGGTCTCCTCTGGTGGCAACTGCTCTCTGCTCTTGGAGCAGTGGCTCTGCAAAGGTTTATAAGTAACACCTGGGACAGAAGCGTTTGTTTGAGTAGTTAAACTATGAACCAGCCGCTCCCTAAAATGACACTTTTTCAAAATTTGCTTTGCTAACCTGAAGTGTGTGTGGCTTGAAGATAAACGGGGAGCAACTGGAGAGTTAAATGAGACTTTGAGTAACAGCTTTGAGAGGAGCCACACTAGACAACTCCAATGAAGAGGCCATTGGTGTTAAAGGGAAATCTTGAAATTACTTGATGCTGATGGCTATCCTGTTTAAGTAGGCCAGAATAGCCTATAACTGGCCCTTCTAGGCCAGAAAGGTGCAGCAGTGAATTCAAACTGCAAGGAAGGAGATTCTGACTAAGTACTGTATTAGAAAGTTTTCTGACCATAAGAGCTGTTTCGCAGTGGAACAAACTCCCTTTGGAGATGGTGGACTTTCTAAGCAGAGGTTGGATGTCTGTCAGGGATGCTTTGAGATTCCTGCACTGCACAGGGTTGGGCTAGATGACCCTTAGGGTCCCTTCCCACGCCATTATTTATTATATTTGTATACAGCCCTAAACCCGCAGCTCGCAGTTCTACGATTCTAAGTATTGCCCATACTATTACAGACATCTGAAGGCAGCCCTGTTTGGAGAAGTTTTTAATGTTTGATGTTTAATTGTGTTTTTAATATTTTGGTGGGAGCCTCCCAGAGTGGCTGGAGCAACCAAGTCAGATGGACAGCACATTAATAATAATAATAATAATAATAATAATTATTAATTATGATGTAGGGCTGAGCAGGGCACCAGCAGACAAAATCTGCCACGACCCCAAACCTAAATTCTAAATTTCTGCTAATGAAAACTGTAGTTGAGAGAAGTTCGCCTGAACTTTATGGCTGCTACTGTTGCAGTTGGCCATATTTGCTACAGTATTTTAACTGTCTCTTCCTTACTTGTTTCATTTGCTTGGTCTTTGCCTCTCAGTCCCATAAAGGTGAGATTCTAATAGTTGTCGCAAAGACTCAAAAAGTGACTGGATACCTGAATTCTTCAGAAGTACTTTGTGTAGTTAAAATGTGTGCTGTAAACTCTAAACTTGGTATAATAAGGACCTTCTGGTCCTAAGGATCTCCTTGCAGCTGGTCCTCCTAAAGGGGCATGGCTAAGGCTTTCTTGGTTAAGGACCACATTGTTAAAACCAGTCTAGGGGGCTACACTCTTGAGAACACCTATAGATGCACAGTCCCATTTTACTAATTCAGGGTGAAGTCTTAGAGAGAAAGCTATGGCTGGGGAGGGTTGTCTGGGCAGGGAGGGGGCTGTTAGCTATCCCTGGTGGGGCAGGGATACCAGCCATTCAGATACCACATCACTGGCACTTAAATAAATCCTGCTTGATTTGGGCACGTGCCAACTTTTAGAAGAGGTCCTCCCCTGGGAATATAAATATAGTCCTTGAAACTTTATTTTATATATTTTTGTTTCATAAAACGTAGGTGCTCCTCGATTGCGCAAAGAACAAACCAACCTCAAAGCAACTACTTTGAGATTCTAATTCACGAGGCCTTAAATGTTTTGGCTCTCTATTAAACTGGGTAACCGGCTAATGCATTCTCCAATCAGGTGGTGAATGCTTGTCACTTCTATGTAGTTCAATTTAGCATTGGCCTACTACCAGGCTGAGGGACGCGGGTGGCGCTGTGGGTTAAACCACAGAGCCTAGGACTTGCCGATCAGAAGGTCGGCGGTTTGAATCCCGCGATGGGGTGAGCTCCCATTGTTCGGTCCCAGCTCCTGCCTACCTAGCAGTTCGAAAGCACATCAAAGTGCAAGGAGATAAATAGGTACCACTCCGGCAGGAAGGTAAACGGCGTTTCTGTGCGCTGCTCTGGTTCGCCAGAAGCGGCTTAGTCATGCTGGCCACATGACCCGGAAGCTGTACGCCGGCTCCCTTGGCCAATAAAGTGAGATGAGCGCCGCAACCCCAGAGTCGGTCATGACTGGACTTAATGGTCAGGGGTCCCTTTACCTTTACTACCAGGCTAGTTCATCAACCATCCAAATAGGAAGATGCAGTTTGCGTTGGTGGTGGTAATGTCTTTAAAAGTTTGTCATGCCCGAGGCTGTCCTAAAAACCTAAGGATTTATAGCTGGGACCCTGCACATATCACCCCTTTCCCAAGTCTTCACTTCTCGGTATCTAATCAGGAAATGCCACTTCCAGCCAGAAGTTTATTTCTGAGCACTGACTGTACATTATACTGGCGAGCTCTGCTAGGAGGAGTTGACTTAGATCACCACTTGCTGTTTTAGTGAGGACTAAAATAAATGCTCTCTACTAACCTTCAGGTGGCAAAAGTAAACATGGAAATGATGCAACAAATTAAGAAGAGTCTTGCATCATGCTGCACTTCCTTGGCCTTTACAATGCCTGGATCATGTTTCACTGTGCTTCTAGACAGATGAGCCTGACTAGAGCCTGCGCAGAAGAGAATTTATTCTTGTCCTTCAGATCGGCTTGGGAGTACGTGCTGGGAGGAGGAGCACAATTCCTCGCTTCTGGAAGTAATAAGTTCAAAAACTGGAATACGGTACTAGATAAAAGTCAGTTATTCTGTTTCCTTTGCATGTCAGGCAGCACTTTCCTTACTGCAGTTTTACTTGCAAAAGGAAGACCTGCTGATGTGTTGTTGTTGTAATAATAATAATAATAATAATAAATACAGTGGTACCTCGGGTTACATACACTTCAGGTTACATACGCTTCAGGTTACACACTCCGCTAACCCAGAAATAGTGCTTCAGGTTAAGAACTTTGCTTCAGGATAAGAACAGAAATCAGGCTCCGGCTGCGCAGCAGCAGCAGGAGGCCCCATTAGCTAAAGTGGTGCTTCAGGTTAAGAACGGACCTCTGGAACGAATTAAGTACTCAACCTGAGGTACCACTGTAGTAATAATAATGCTGCAATATTTATACACCACCCATCTGGCTAGGTTGTACCAACCACTCGGGGCAGCTTCCAACATATATAAAAAATATAATAAAACATTAAAACTTCCCTATACAGGACTGCCTTCACATGTCTTATTTATCTCCTTGATGGGAGGGCAAGGGCCTATACCGAAAAGGCCCTCTGCCTGGTTCCCTGTAACTTCGCTTCTCACAGTGAGGGAACCACCAGAAGACCCTTGGCGCTGGACCTGTGTGTCTGGGCTCAGCAATGGGGGTGGAGACACTCCTTCAGGTATACTGGGCCAAGGCCGTTTAGGGCTTTAAAGCACAACACTTTGAATTGTGCTCAAAAATGTACTGGGAGCCAGGGAAGATCCATTTACCTTCTCGCCAGAGTGGTACCTATTTATCTACTTGCATTTTGAGGTGCTTTCGACGTGCTAGGTTGGCAGGAGCTGGGACCGAACAATGGGAGCTCACCCCCGTCATGGGGATTCAAACCGCCGATCTTCTGAACGGCAAGCCCAAGAGGCTCAGTGGTTTAGACCACAGCGCCACCCGCCTCTCATAATAAATATATTTTACATAATAAAAATGGTATCTGCAAGTGCTGAAATTCCACTTAGCCTTCAGGGGGTGATGAACATCTTCCTAGAATTAGTTGATCCTATGAACTTTGAGTTGAGACGCGGGTGGCGCTGGTGGCGCTGTGGGTAAAACCTCAGCGCCTAGGACTTGCCGATCACATGGTCGGCAGTTCGAATCCCCGCAGCGGGGTGCGCTCCCGTTGCTCGGTCCCAGCGCCTGCCAACCTAGCAGTTCGAAAGCACCTCCGGGTGCAAGTAGATAAATAGGTACCGCTCTCGCGGGGAAGGTAAACGGCGTTCCGTGTGCTGCGCTGGCTCTCCAGATGCAGCTTGTCACGCTGGCCACGTGACCCGGAAGTGTCTGCGGACAGCGCTGGCTCCTGGCCTATAGAGTGACATGAGCGCACAACCCTAGAGTCTGACAAGACTGGCCCGTACGGGCAGGGGTACCTTTACCTTTACCTTTATGAACTTTGAGTTGAGACCCCAAAGGAACTTAACAAAGACGTCTCAGAGCATAGCAAGATAACTAACTTAAGGAGCATATGTTTTGGCACATGGCACTCATTCTGCTTCTTCCATGGTGATTTATAAGGCGTGTGTCTGCACAAAGGAATCCAGGAGGCTGATCTGGCACACCTAACCTCTGATAAAAGTTGCTTCACAAGTAAAAATTCCTAGTAGTGTTCACATTCTGTATACTCTTCTGCATGTTTGTGTAGTATACATGTTGGTTTATATGTGTAGGCTTTATTTTAGCATTTTGGAACTAAAAATCTTCCTTAAAGAAACCCTAAGTACGATATTACTTGCCCCCCTCCAGTCTTGAACTGCTCTTGAACTCTGCCTGCATGTCTTCTCTGATGTCAGTCTGTTCCCAACCATCCCACTCTTTGAAAGCATGCTTGCAAAGTCTTTTCAGGGTGACTCATTTCTTAATACTGGCCATTGCTCCCTGCTTCGTCGACTCAGAATTTGCTCAGCTATATAGTATGTGCCTTATCTCTTAGATGAAACTATCTGCCCAGGGGGGGTTATAATCTATGTTTAGTGCTTGGTGGTTTGGCAAAAGTATTATTGTTGTTGTTTAGTTGTGTCCAACTCTTCGTGACCCCATGGACCAGAGCACACCAGGCACTCCTGTCTTCCACTGCCTCCCACAGTTTGGTCAGACTCATGTTAGCAGTTTTGAGAACACTGTCAAGCCATCTCGTCCTCTGTCGTCCCCTTCTCCTTGTGCCCTCCATCTTTCCCAACATCAGGGTCTTTTCCAGGGAGTATTCTCTTCTCATGAGGTGGCCAAAGTATTGGAGTCTCAGCTTCAGGATCTGTCCTTCCAGTGAGCACTCAGGGCTGATTTCCTTAAGAATGGAGAGTTTTGATCTTCTTGCAGTCCATGGGACTCTCAAGAGTCTCCTCCAGCACCATAATTCAAAAGCATAGGCTCCTCAAATATTCAGTGCGGCTTTCTCCCAAGGTGACAGCAAAACTTGCATCAGTGATAGAACTGTGCATCTCAGCATCTCCTTGATGCATCTATTGTCACCTGAAACCTGAACAGCTGAGCTAAGCCATACAGTGGTACTTCGAGTTAAGTACTTAATTCGTTTCGGAGGTCTGTTCTTAAGCTGAAACTGTTCTTAACCTGAAACACCACTTTAGCTAATGGGGCCTCCTGCTGCTGCCACGCCACCGGAGCACAATTTCTGTTCTCATCCTGAAGCAAAGTTCTTAACCCGAGGTACTATTTCTGGGTTAGTGGAGTCTGTAACCTGAAGCGTATGTAACCTGAGGTACCACTGTATTAACTTTTTCAAGATACATGTACATGTATCTTGGTCTTTTAAGTGGCTCAGGATAGTTAAAATGCTCTATAAAAAAAAAGTAAAATAGTCTGACTTTCATGGACTAGAAAGCCATATTAATACTCTTTCAGGTTGTGATTGAGAGTGATATTCCATGGCAAGATCATTACCCATGGGGTCTACTTGCTGCTAAAGTGGACCTGTGGTTTAAGGGCTCCCCTTGTAGCTACAGGTGACATGGGATTCTGTGCAAATGGGAGAGCAGTCCAGTGGAAGGAGGGACTGAATCTACCAGTCCTCTTTGGCCAGCTTTCCTGCTTAAAGACCATTTTAAAACTAGCCACTTAGCAGGCTGGTAAGTATTGCAGGCTAGCAATGTTTGTGGCCTTACTTTACTAACACGGCTGGTTGTTAATTTCTTTTTGTTGAGCACAGAATAAATCAAAGCTAGTTGCTAGTCATATCCCAGAAGAGTGATAGGACTTGAGCTGTGTGAATTAAGGAGTTTGTACGTTGGAGATGATTGGAACTTCCCTTTGCCATGTTTAGAAGGAGCATCCCGTGACAGCTGAACAGAGGACTATGCCAAACGCTGACACTAAACGCAAAGAAGCTTTGTCCCTGTGAAAGAATGCATTGGATTGGTTAACTCTGAATTACTGCTTCTGCATCTAACAGGCTTGTTTCTTAATTCAAGGTACAAGAGTGACTTGTGACGACTCTCAGTTCCAGTGTCACAACGGCCGCTGCATAACGCTGCTATGGAGATGTGACGGAGATCCAGACTGCACCGATGGCAGTGATGAACTGTCCTGTGGTAAGGAAGGTCTTGCATGGCCACTGAGCCCGTAGTTGAGTAGCAAAGTAGCTCAGCAGGTCCTTTGGCCTGCCTCTGACATGCTTTGAGCTTGGGTAGCTGGCAGCAAACCATGAAGAGCAAAATGACTGCAGTTAGAGGTTCACGTCAGGCTTATCAAAGCATGCATCCCTATCAAGGGAGTCAGTTCTTTGGTTGCATGTGGGATGGGCCACTGGCTTTGACTAAGGCAATTGGGCAATTCCTTTTTTTCTCCCCCCCCCTTCTTTGTTGATAACATTTTATTGATTTTCCAAAAATAACAAAATGGGGGGGGGGGGAACAGGACAGAGAAAAAAATCATAACCAAATTAAACCATAATTTTTGGTTGACTTCCCTCCACTCCCCCTCTTGGTTCCATTATAATATACTTGCTCATGCACGTCCATGAAATCTTATATCCTTAACAATCCAGTTTTAAAACCTTCTTCATCTTATTGCAAGTGACTTTTAAAAGTTATACTGATGTAAAAATCTATACACAAAGCTTAAAAAATATGCATTAAACAGTTGCCCTTTTTAATAATGATTAGTCCTGCACAGTTCAATAATTTATTTTGCCAGTCTTCTTCTTTTTCTTCTTATCTTCTTTGGCCAGGGCTTCTTCCTTCTATAGGGGCTAGTTGGACTTGGCCTGGCATCCAGTCTCCCATACTGGAACAAAGTCTTTTGCTCAAACAATCCTGTACATCTTTGTACATCTGTACTGTACATCTCAGTATCATAATTTCAGGGGGTTTTTTAACAACAATCATTTTCCACACTTTCTTCAAATCTTTATATGTCTTTTTCCAGGCCCAATTACTTATTTTTCTTAAGGCTGTGCTCAGAACTCTGTGCTTTGTGCCATCTGACTTAGATCAACCTGAACCTTCAGTGTTGGCTTGTCTGACTCTTCTAAGTTGCTCCCTTGTTTATTTGGTAACGGTCAATACATAGATAAACAACTTGTAGTCTCTTGGAGATTCTGCCATTCTCAGGAGCTTGGGTGCCAATAGGCCAAGAGAGGGTCTTCTCTGTAGCAGCCCCTAAGTTGGGGGACTCCCTCCCCACAAAGCTGTGTATTGCAACTTCATTATACAGTTTGGGGCAAATGCTGTAGTTGCACCCCTTTCTCCTTTGACACCTGGGAACGTTCGATTTTCAAGACTCTGTTTTTCATGATTGTGTTTTTTAAAACTGTATTTTAAATCATTGAAACCTGCCCTGAGACCTTGGGGTGACGGAGAGGTAATAAAGTAACAGGCAGTGAAGTGTATGAGCATCCTTTGGTGGTGGCTCGGTCTATGCAATGGCCTTCATATTGACGGCAGTCATGCTGCCATGTTCACTTCAACACAAGATCAAAACTTACTACTTTGCCCAGGGACTTTTATTGCGGTTTTGAACCAACCTTTCATCTGCTCTGCTTGTATTCTATGACCTCCATATGCATTATGATTGATTTTTAGTGTGTTGTATACTTGGTTTTATTCATGCCTTTCTTATATCCTGCTCCTAGTATCTGTGTAGATGAAAGTGCTTTAAAAACAGCTTTTAGTAATACAGTACTCAATTTAGTGTTATATAGAGATGGGGACAATTGCAGTTCCGTCTGCATATTGAAGTGAGTCTTCCTAGTGTGCTCACCTCAGACACCTTGATGGCTACAGATTAGACCACACAGTCAGTGAACCTCTGTGCACAATAGGTCCATGCCTTATTATTAATTTTATTTATTCCCTGTCTGTCTGTCTGTCTGTCTGGGTTTCCCCAGCCACTCTGGGTGGCTTACAGCATATACCAAAACATCATAAAACCTCAAATATTTAAAACTTCCCTATGCAGGGCTGCCTTCAGATGTCTTCTAAACGTCAGATAGTTGTTTATTTCCTTGACATCTGATGGGAGGGCATTCCACAGGGCGGGCGCCACCACCGAGAAGGCCCTCTGCCTGGTTCCCTGTAACCTTACTTCTCGTAATGAGGAAACTGACAGAAGACTCTTGGAAGAGGACCTCGGGGTCTGGGCTGAACCATGGGGGTGGAATTGTATGGGGGAAAGATGACGTCACTCATAGACCGATGGCAGCAGCTGTCTTTTCTTCATACAATTCCTTGACTGCATGTTGTGAGAGCATTTAAAAACAAATCTTACAATGCAGCCACAGAGCTGCTCTAAGCAGCTGTAAAAATCTCAAAGGAGAAATGGGCAGCTCTTGAACCACCTCATAGAAGTGTTGCTTTTGTTTGTTCATAAAATTAGGTGGGATTTTTATTTTTTAGGATTTTCCCTTAAAAAGAAACCTGCCCATGATTTGGATGAAATGGGGCTGGTTTCGTAAAGATAATGAACAACACAGGATGGAAATACGATGACCGTCCACCCTGGGGTTGGGAACTGTTGTTGAAAGACCTCTTGGGAAACAGAAAATTCCTCCTCCCAATGTTGAAGTGGAGCAAGCCTGCATCTCTTGGAGCAACAGGGTGACCATGTCATTCTGCCAACTTGTAGTATAGCTGCACCTCAAAATATCCTGCTAGAGGTTGCTACCACATTTTCTTTGAGGTCCAGCACACCCACTTAGCATCCCTACCAAATTTATTCCATACACATCCTTTGGCATTTTGCTTCCTGTATTCTTCATGTTGAGGAGGTGGCCAGAATCCTAACTAGGGTTTCATAGCTGTGCTGTGACTTCTGCAACAGGGCGGCTCCAAGGAGCATGAAATCCTGCGCACTGGTCCTGTGGAGGCCACATGGCACCATTAGCTGGGCTAGGGCATCTGTTTATTGGAGCAGTTGAAAGCAAGCGATGGTCTTTTCCCTGACAAATTCAGCAAAATGCTACTTCCCTGCAGTGAAGAAGACATGTGCCGCATCCGATTTCGTGTGCCTAAGTGGGCAGTGTATACCGAACCGATGGCAGTGCGATGGGGACCCCGATTGTGAAGATGCGTCGGACGAGCGATCTGAACTTTGCTGTGAGTAGCCGGGTCCTTAATGCTGCAAGGCAACTGCGCCACCTTCCCTTAAAGCTGGAGCCAAGTTGTGCCCAGGGCAGGCTGCTTCCATGCTTTTTCCATATGGCTGAGACAAAGAACCTCTTGCACTGAAGTTGCATGCATGCTCTTAAGCCACTGGGCAGGAGACAGGCAGGGCGGAATTCGAATTCAGATTGCCCATGTCTGGCCTACAATCCAAACCTTCATCTACTTTCGCTACAAGGCTAGGCTTCCGGGAAGCCATGCTGGGGCCTTAGCCTCTTTCTCCACAATTAAGTAAAACTTTTTAGCATTAAACCAACCATTAGCTATATATTGGCAAATAACTTGGCATAAGCCAATGCATTATTACCCCCAAATGGGGTTATTGTGTCGTGGTAGCATTTGGTATTTGTTTTAAATGTGTAAGCAAACATCGAGCCAAATCTATGAAATATTAAAAATGCAAGATTCTCTTCCCTGCTCTCCTCCACAAAAGGTTAAGCTGCTCAGGTCTTGCCTAAGATCCTGAAATGGAGAATTGGCTTCCCCCTGTAGGGTTGGAGATCCCTGAGCAGGGCATAGACCAAGCCTCACTTGACTGGTACCTGCACTGACTGGCATGGGAGCTTTTTAAGTATTCCGGGTATTATTATTTTTTTAAGTGAACTCTTGATCGCTTCTCAATAGACACAAGGAAGTGTGATATAGGGGAAGTCAGCTGTGGCCCTCAGTCAAGTCGCTGCATCCCCGTGTCCTGGAAATGCGATGGAGAGAGCGACTGCGATGCTGCTGAGGATGAAGATGATTGTGGTAAGTTCATCAGGGCTGTGTGGGTGACTTGGCCGCATCACACCCCATAACACACAGGAATTGTATTAGTATCCAGCCACGCAAATGCACACTAGAGGCGGTGTTTGCAGCTTCTTGATATGCAAGCATCAGTTCCTGTATCCAGTTGAGCTAAGCTTCAGTAAAATGGTGGTTGTGGTTTCTTGTCTCTACTTAAAGGTGTGGGAATGTTAAGGAAGGTAGGAGAGGATCTATTGTTTTGATATTATCCCTCCTTACTCACGCTAAGCAAACAACAGAGCACATTCCCTTTGCAACTTGTTAGAGTTGATGATTAATTAGAATCCTTTAATTAAGCAATCCAGTCTGGATTGTCCAGTCTGGATTGTTCCTGGTCTGTTTCCCCTTTTATTTCCCTCTTAAAATAATAATAAATAGGGATGCGGAGATGGCTCTGTGGTCTAAACCACTGAGCCTAGGGCTTGCCGATCAGAAGGTCGCCGGTTCGAATCCCCGCGACTGGACTTAACTGTTGGGGTCCTTTACCTTTTTAAAATAATAATAACACAATACAGTCTTCTTTAAAAGTAAGAATAAAGTTTTACTCACATTCAGTTCCCAGCAGTAATCTAAAGGCAGGCTTTATCTTGTGGTTACAGTGAAAAGAAGTCTGAGCTACGTCTCAGACTTTCTGCTTGTGGCCTCCATCCTCTGTGAAGGTTGAGCCATGCGCTGGCTAAGAGCCAGGAGAGCAAGAGACCAAGAGAGAGATGGTTGCGTGGGCAGCCCTTTGATCTGGTCTGCTAGGATTATGCCCATCTATCTGGTCACACACAGAGGGAGGAAGCTCCAGAGCAGGTATGACAGGAAGCCCTTCCTGTCTGGAGCCACATTCCCCTGTGTGTCCATTCTAGGCAAAGGGAAAATGTTGTACTTGGCTGCTCTTGTAATACTACATCTCACAAAAGGGACTTGAGCAAATCCCCCAGTAACATTTTCCAGGGGTAGTTGAGTCGGGCGGTGCACAGCCCCCAGACCTGCCCCATGGCTCCAGTCTTGGGGGCACTGGATTCACTCTGCCTGGGGACCACCCCCAGCCCACCTTGGACCTGTTCCTAAATAAGTGCAAGGCAGGCCAGGGGCTGGGGAAAGAGACCTCCAACTCCGCCACCTCCCCTCGGATCACCCTCCCATCTCCACAGTTGAGCAAAGGAGGAAATGATGATAAATGAGGATAGCTCAGTTGGTAGAGCATGAGACTCTGAATCTCAGGGTTGTGGGTTTGAGCCCCATGTTGGTCAAAAGATCCCTGCATTGCAAGGGGGTCAGATTTAGATGACCCTTCAGTTCCCTTCATGTTACCATAGAGTTTTAGAGCCAGTGTGGTGTAGTGGTTAAGAGTGGTAGTCTCGTAATCTGGGGAACCGGGTTCGCATCTCCACTCCTCCACATGCAGCTGCTGGGTGACCTTGGACTAGTCACACTTCTCTGAAGTCTCTCAGCCCCACTCACCTCCCAGAGTGTTTGTTGTGGGGGAGGAAGGGAAAGGAGAATGTTAGCCACTTTGAGATTCCTTAAAGGTAGTGAAAGGCGGGATATCAAATCCAAACTCCTCCTCCTCTTCTTCTTCTTCTTCTTCTTCTTCTTCTACTACTACTACTACTATCTGGGTGGAAGGGTGGTGCTCTGCAAGACTTGTGTCACCCTCACATTGCCCACATGCCAGCTTTTGAGTGGAGGAGAGCATCAGGCAGGCAAGCAGGTTTCCCCTCCTTCCTGCCTCTCCTTCCAGGCCCTGATGTCCTGCCCCCTGACAACCGTGGATCATTCTGGGCCATCCCGTCAGACCTGTCATGATCCGTGGCTGCCTGAACCCAACTCATCCAATGCCAGAGTCCCTGGGAATAGGCCCAGTTTTGACTCACACCTCAGCTGAATCCAGGGCACAGCCCTGGTGTTGAATCTCAGGCAGGGGTGGCACTTGTTCAAAGCAGCAAACTGTAAAGTACCAAGAAGAGACAATGATCTAAATTAAAATCTCTACATTTGCAAACTGCCATTTTATATTAAAACATGTAGATGGCAACTTTAGGACTGCAGTGAAGATAGGAGATGTTTTTCTTTCAGCATGAATTTTGCTATTCACCAATTGCTTAAGTTTCAAAATGTAGCCTTAATAAATAGCTCGCTTGCTACGGTACTAAAATGCTCATTAATTTAGGTCCTAGATGAAGTGGAAACTTAACTGTTAAACCCATCCTGCTAGTGCTAAATACAGTCATACCTTGGAAGATGAACAGAATCTGTCCTGGAAGTCCATTCGACTGCCGAAACGTTTGGAAAACAAAGCATGGCTTCTGATTGGCTGCAGGAAGTTCCTGCAGCCAATCAAAAGCCACATCAGATGTTCGGCTTCCAAAAATAGTTCGCAAACCAGAACAGTCACTTCCAGTTTGCAGTGTTCGGGAGCCAAAACATTGGAGAACTAAGCTGTTCGAAAATCAAGGTATGACTGTATACTGCAGTGGTACCTCAGGTTAAGTACTTAATTCATTCTGGAGGTCCGTACTTAACCTGAAACTGTTCTTAACCTGAAGCAGCACTTTAGCTAATGGTGCCTCCTGCGGCTGCCACGCCTCCGGAGCCCTATTTCTGTTCTCATCCTGAAGCAAAGTTCTTAACCTGAAGCACTATTTCTGGGTTAGCGGAGTGTGTAACCTGAAGCGTATGTAACCTGAAGTGTATGTAACCTGAGGTACCACTGTACAGTGTAAATCAAAACAAGTACTAGAGTTCCCTTGGTGTGCAAAATTAACCTGATCAGCGTAATATTTCAGTGGTTGACAGTTCCCCACGGTGACTTCCTGTTAAGCGGCTGTGCCCAGTAAATAAAATTAAAAGCCGTGTTGTGCCTTCTTCCCCTTAGCCAACATAACTTGCAACCCGGAAGAGTTCACGTGTTCCAACGGCCAGTGCATCTCCAAAGACTTTGCTTGCAACGGGCACGAAGACTGCAGCGACGGCAGTGACGAGGTTGGCTGCGCGGCGCCCACTTGTCGGGTCGGCGAGTTCCAGTGCAAAAGCGAGAGCGACACTTGCATCCCAGTGAACTGGGTGTGCGATGGCGAACCAGACTGTACCGACTGGTCGGACGAGTCTTCGGAGCAGTGCGGCCACCAGCCGGTCCGGACTGTGAAATGCGGGGAGAGCGAAATGCTTTGTGACTCGGGAGACGAGTGTTTCCACAAGAAGTGGCGCTGTGACGGCGACACGGACTGCAAAGACGGCAGCGATGAGATCAACTGCTGTAAGTAGCAGGCCGTTGGTCCGCGGACGGCAGAAAGTGGCTCTTGGGCTCCTTCAGCTGTAAGCTGTATTCTTGAACATCCTCTCTCCCCCCCCCCCAGCTTTCCAAACATGCAGACCCGACCAGTTCAGATGTGAGGATGGGAACTGCGTCCATGGAACCAGGCAGTGCAATGGTGTGAGGGACTGCATAGATGGATCCGATGAAGTGAACTGCCAAGTAGGTAAGTGAGGAGCGTCACGAAGCAGGGAAGATGATGGGCTGAGACCTGAAACCTCAAGAAATGCTACGCAAAATGCAATCTGGAATGAACTTGGTGATGGCTCTGGTGACCTTCCTATTGAAGGCTCTTGTAGGCCCGTAAAGGTAAAGGGACCCCTGATTAGGTCCAGTCGTGGCCGACTCTGGGGTTGTGGCTCTCATCTCGCTTTATTGACCAAGGGAGCCAGCGTTCAGCTTCTGGGTCATGTGGCCAGCATGACTAAGCCGCTTCTGGCAAACCAGAGCAGCACATGGAAACACCGTTTACCTTTCCGCCGGAGTGGTACTTATTTATCTACTTGCACTTTGACGTGCTTTCGAACTGCTAGGTTGGCAGAAGCAGGGACCGAGCAACGGGAGCTCACCCCATTACGGGGATTAGAATTGCCGACCTTCTGATTGGCAAGTCCTAGGCTCTGTGATTTAACCCACAGCTCCACCCGCGTCCTTAGTTGCATGCCCATATAGTGCCTCAATATCATCAAAGGGCAATATCTCGACATTGAATTAAAAAGGGGGGCTTAAGGTGTTGCTGCTCATATTTTTATTAATCTAGATGTCGTGTGGTTTTTAAGTGCTTCTGCATAGTTTAAGCAATCGTGGGAAGGTGGCATACTTTAAATGGTAGAATATGTATTAAGTCGACACCAATAACAGTTTGTTGACAACAGCCACAGCATTTTGAGCTTGGCATGACTGCTGTTTAACGTGGTCCGTCTCTTCTCTGTGACCTCCAGTGAATCAGTGCACCGGACCTGGCAAGTTCAGGTGCAGAAGTGGCGAGTGCATTGAGTCCAGCAAAGTTTGCAACCAGAAGCAGGACTGCAAAGACTGGAGTGACGAACCTCTCAAAGAATGCAGTAAGTTGGAGGTAGCGTAGCGTGGATTGTTGGCACCCGGGACACCTGAATAGGTCTGTGTCTTCTTAGATCTATCAAACAAACAAACAAACCAACCACCTTCCTTTCAAGGTTGGAACTTTAAACGTAGCTGAACCACATTCAACAGCAACATGCATTCCGTGTCCTTTTTGAAGCCAGCAAGGCATTGCTCCTTGCTTACCTGTAAAGCAATTTCTCCACGAGTAAAGCAATTTCTCCACTAGAGCAGTCAAGTGTCACACAGCTCTAATGGGTCATGTGCTAATTCAACAGCTCGGTCTCCAATTCTCTCTCTGTTGCAACAGACATCTCTAAAAGGTTTAGGGAGGTATTGCATCAACATCAGGGAAGGTATTGCTTCTAAGCCAGGGGTCAGCAAACCTTTTCAGCAGGGGGCCAGTCCACTGTCCCTCAGACCTTGCGGGGGCCGGACTATATTTTGACAGGGAATTAAGAACGAATTCCTATGCCCCACAAATAACCCAGAGATGCATTTTAAATAAAAGGACACATACTACTCATGTAAAAACATGCTGATTCCTGGACTGTCCGTTGGCCGGGTTTAGAAGGCGATTGGGCCAGATACGGCCCCCGGGCCTTAGTTTGCCTACCCATGTTCTAAGCACATGAAGCAAATCTCTCAAAGGACTGAGTGGCCCTTCTCATTTCTTCCAGACGTCAACGAGTGCCTCGTGAACAACGGAGGCTGCTCTCATATCTGCAGGGACCTGGTTATAGGCTATGAATGTGATTGTCCTGCTGGTTTTGAGTTGATAGACAGAAAAACGTGTGGAGGTGAGCATTCTGTGGCAAGATGGTATTCCTGAAACTTGCATTCCTATCGCAGTGCAATGCTAAATAGCTTCTCTCTTCCAGACATTGATGAATGC
This sequence comes from Podarcis tiliguerta, assembly GCF_965153285.1. NCBI lineage: Eukaryota > Metazoa > Chordata > Lepidosauria > Squamata > Lacertidae > Podarcis > Podarcis tiliguerta. The sequence goes on from NC_139550.1 coordinate 28,064,041, forward strand.
CTGAACCCAGGTATCTGCAGCCAAATCTGCATCAATACAAAGTTGGGGTACAAATGCGAATGTAGTCGGGGCTACCGGATGGACCCACAAACTCTAGTATGTAAGGCAATCGGTAAGCAGCTTGAGTGGTTCTGACACTAAGCAGCTCTTCATCCTGGTGTCCATAATTTTCCTCTTGAGGATGTAAAACAATCGTGAACTCATTTCCAGGCACCTTCCCAGAGCCTTGCATCCCAGAGAGATGAATGAAAGTTGTCCACCTTGCAAAATGTCCCAGGAGGACTACTGTAATTGACATTGGGTGCCCCTGATTGCCTCTGAAGCCAAATCAGTTGGGATCTGAATTCCTGAAATGCATAATGGGAATGAGGAGTCGTGAATGGCTGAGAAGAGCCTGCAGATGGGGGGGGGGGAATGTCCAGGGAGGAGCTTGTTTGAAAGTGGGTGCTCAGGGTAAAAACCTATTTCTTCACCATCTGGCTGCTCACTTCACCTACTAATCTATTATTGTAGGTGGAGAACCAAGCCTGCTTTTTACAAATCGCTGGAACATCAGGCAGTTTGCCCTGGAAAGGCAGGACTACACCCAGCTAATCGGAGACTTGAGGAATGTGGTGGCTTTGGATGCGGACATGGCTGAGCATGCCATCTTTTGGGCGGACATTGGCCCAAATGCTCTCCTCAGGTAAGCTTTTTCCATGCAGATGATGGAACTGCAGAGCTGCTTGCACACCTACCTAAAGAGTAGCAACTTTTGACTTGCCTGACTTGCAGTAGATCACCAGTAAAGGTAAAGGTAAAGGTACCCCTGCCTGTACGGGCCAGTCTTGACAGACTCTAGGGTTGTGCGCCCATCTCACTCAAGAGGCCGGGGGCCAGCGCTGTCTGAAGACACTTCCGGGTCACGTGGCCAGCGTGACATCGCTGCTCTGGCGAGCCAGAGCCGCACACGGAAACGCCGTTTACCTTCCCGCTAGTAAGCGGTCCCTATTTATCTACTTGCACCCAGGGGTGCTTTTGAACTGCTAGGTTGGCAGGCGCTGGGACCGAACAGCGGGAGCGCACCCCGCCACGGGGATTCGAACCGCCAACCTTGCGATCGGCAAGCCCTAGGCACTGAGGCTTTAACCCACAGCGCCACCCGCGTCCCGTGATCACCAGTGATCACATCACAGAGCCAGTATGGTGTAGTGGTTAAGAGCGGTAGTCTCGTTATCTGGGGAACCGGGTTCGCGTCTCCGCTCCTCCACATGCAGCTGCTGGGTGACCTTGGGCCAGTCACACTTCTTTGAAGTCTCTCAGCCCCACTCACCTCACAGAGTGTTTGTTGTGGGGGAGGAAGGGAAGGGAGAATGTTAGCCGCTTTGAGACTCCTTAAAGGGAGTGAAAGGTGGGATATCAAATCCAAACATCACACATCATCACATCAGTAGTCTCACTTTAAGACTATACAGCTTATTTTTTTGGTGAAGACAATGTCTTGTACCCTACTCTCGGCCTCAACTTGATAATGGATAATCAACAGCCCAGCGTAGGCCTTTCAGGTCACCCGACACCCAGGTTCAGCTGAAGAACAGACCCTTGGATTTCTTTTGGGGGAAGTATAGAGGAATAGATTAATAGAATTAGAGTTGGAGAGGGACCCTGAGGATTGCCTGGTCATCGTCCCCCGTCCCCCCGTCCCCCCGCAATACAGGAATATGCAGCTGTCCTATACAGGGATTGAACCTGCAACCTTGATGTTATCGGCACCAGGCCCTAAACAACTGAGCTCTCCAGTGCTGGCTGCTACCATAAAGCATAATCTACTAAACAGCGCTGTACAAAATTTTGTACTTGGAGAGAACCTTCTAATAATGAGGGCTCCCTTAAGGTGTTGAGCTACTATACCTGTACAGTGGTACCTTGGTTCTCAAACACCTTGGTACTCAAACAACTTGGAACCCAAACACTGCGAACCCGGAAGTAAGTGTTCCAGTTTGCAAACTTTTTTTGGAAGCTGAACGTGCTCCGTTTTGAGTGTTATGCTTCCAATTTGGGTTCTACACTTCCATTTTGAGTGTTACGCTGAGGTCTGTCTCTCTTTGCTATTTATTTTACTTTTTTGACTCTTTTTGTTTTGTTTTTGTGACTGTGTGGAACTCAGTTCAGCTACTGATTGATTGATTGATTGATTGATTGATTGATTGTGTGACTGCAGTACATTGTTCATTGCTTTCATTTTATGGATCAATGGTCTCCTTGGTTTCGGAACAGATTTCCGGAACGGATTAAGTTTGAGAACCAAGGTACCACTGTACCCAGTTTCAAAATGGCTATCAACTTAGCAAGACGTCACTAACACAGTTGAGTTTCAAATGCAGCTGAGCAGATACATGAGCAAACTAAAAGTCCTGGGCACCTGTTTTTGCTTGGTACCAGGCACACAGACCCGGGAGGGAAGCCCAGCTGAAACCTTACTGTGTGTGACTGCCAAAACATACTAGATTGCAAGTTTGATGGCCAAAATCAATTCCCTTAGATGGGTGGCCTTGGGGTGCTAAGTAGCCACCATCTCAGAGTCTCAACTTGTAGATCAGGGGGTTAGTAATCTCCCGCCAATGGGCCAAAGGTGCCTCCAGCCCTGGGAATTCTCCTCAGGCCATGTTTCTGATCTGCATCCTTCACAGCTTCTCCTTAGCTTGAATGTATTGTAGAACTGGGCTGCCTCTCGCTTGACTTGGTGGAAAATGTGTTGTGTGAGGATCTTCAGCTTTTGCATGGTTGGAAATTAGCTGATTTCACATGGGAACGTTCCCTGCATGTAGCTCCCAGTAGGTTGTCTATGAGGAAAATGTACCCCTTAAGCTGCAAGCTTGTTCTAGCTAAATCTGAGTCTAGGATTAACTTGGAGCCCCACACACTGGGTTTGGGGCAGTCTGTGCAGTATGTCCATTGGGGACTCGACTCAATGAGATCTTTCTTCCCAGCACCTCAATCACTTCCAATAACAAGCCACTACAGCACCGCCGGATCGTAGAGAATGTGCAGAATCCTGCAGGAATTGCTTTTGACTGGATATACAAGAACATCTACTGGACTGATTCTTCTCTCAAGTCCATTTCTGTGGCCAGCCTGAACGGTGCTAAAAGGAAGGTCCTCTTCAACACGGACTTAAAAGAGCCCGCCTCTCTTGCTGTGGATCCCCTTTCTGGGTAAACAATGTTTAGATGTCTGAGATCATCTTAACTGAATAAACCTTGATGATTTTTGAGGCTCTCTCATATAACCTATCCTCACAAGGGTGCAGCATTCCAAGACGTGTAGCAGCACTTGCAGGAGAGAGAGAGGAAACCCGCAATTTGAGAGAACATTATTGAGGATTCCATTGGGGAATCCAGAAAAGACAGCAATAACGTGCTTCATAAACTTTTATCTCTTTGCCAATGTAAGCACATCTATGTTGAATAGACAGGAAGTGGTACTGGAAGAATTGCTAGTAACTTAATGCCAGAGTAGCTGTCCACGATACTTGCCCAGGCATAGGCAAACTCCGGCCCTCCAGATGTTTTTGGACTACAATTCCCATCATCCCTGACCACTGGTCCTATTAGCTAGGGATGATGGGAATTGTAGTCCCAAACATCTGGAGGGCCGGAGTTTGCCTATGCCTGTATTTGCCCACCCCAGTTGAGAAGGGACTGTTTTTCTAGGCTTGATCTATATGCTTTGGTGCATTGTGCATTTGCGCAACGAAAGAATGACCCTAAAGGAAGATACCGGTCCTTTCTGTAATTTGGTACAAACGGGAACTAGGGCTAGGCGATACCTGCTTTCCAACCTTGTAATAGATCGCCAGCTAAACTTTGTGATGTGGCAGTATATTACGATGTTGGAAGGGAGGAAGAAAGCAGTTGCCAGCTGAGGAGATGATTGGCGTCACCATGTGTAGCTTCTTACCTCTTGCTGGTGAGGCTGGGCGTGTGGCGCTGCCCCAGGCAGAGCACATCAGCTGGGGCACTGCTGGGCACTGTGGCACCACCAGCTTCCCCGGAACCGCCAGCTGTGGCTCGCTCTGACCGGAGTCTCTCTTGGCCACCAGAAGGCACCATTCCACTTGGCACGAGGAGGGGTGGAGGGAAGAGGCAGCCTGCTAGCGCTCCCGCAGCCAGGGAAAGGAACAAAGGCACGGGTGGCAGGCAGGAAAGTCCCACTCGCGAGGCGGGTGGCTGGGCTGCGGAGGGAGGGGTGGACCAGGCGACCCGACTGCAGGGTACGAGGCTCCCTGCAAGTGAGCAGGGATTTGTGATCCGTTGCCTGATCAGAAATTCCAAACTTGCTCTTGCGATTTTTAACTTTAAACCGGTTTTAGACAAGACATCACCCGGGCCTGCCAGGAACCGATGCATAAAAAGGCCCATTAGCCAAAATCGGCCAAAGTTTTGAGGCGAAACTCTAGTGAGTGCAACTGCTGAGGAAGAAACATGCAAAATGATCTAGGCAGCCGAGTCGACTCCTGACGGTTTTTACCTGGTTTCTCTTACAGCTTCATGTATTGGTCTGATTGGGGTGAACCAGCCAAAATTGAGAAAGCAGGGATGAATGGACTTGACAGGCAACAACTTGTGACAACAGATATTGAGAGGCCTAATGGGATTGCACTAGGTATATAAATGTTCTTCCTACCGTGCTGGAATTCCTTGTTGTAGGAATTCTTGGAGTTGGATTAATTGGGAGGAGTGCCTTAAGGGTGTGAAAGCAAGTAGTCTTCTGGGATGAACTGCTTTGGGCCAGAACATGATGAGACCTTTCCCCACCCCAAATCAAGCCAATACCCAGCCTTGGGGGTATTTGACATGCTTCCATGGCTTCGCTCTATGATCATTGCCATTGACTTCAGGATCCTGTAATCTGTATTTTGTGGTGCCTTAATTACCCATTGCATAGCCAAGGACGCTACTGCAAAACTTCCTTAGAAATCTAGGCTTAGAAGTGCATTTAGGCAAGCTCTTGTCAAAACTTAGCTGCATTCTGAGATGTTTTCTCTTCAGATCGTGTGAAGAATCGTCTCTACTGGGTTGATTCTAAGCTGCACAAGCTGTCCAGTGTCGATCTGAATGGGCACGACCGAAGGATCGTGTTGGAATCCCATGAATTCCTTGCTCATCCCCTTGCTCTGACAATATTTGAGGTAAGAACCAAGGTCCCAGTGAGAGGCAGCGTGGCTTAATGGGTAGAGTGTCAGGTTGTGACCTGAGAGACCAGGGTTCAAATTCCCACTGGGCCACGAAGTTCGCCGGCTGACCTTGGGCCAGTCAGTCACTCAGTCTAACCAACCTCACAGGGCTGGTAAGAGGATGAACTGGGGAGGGAAAAGAACCATGTAAGCCACATTGAGCTTCTTGGAAGAAAAGGTGGTCTTTGAATGTGAGAAATACTGTTGCCTTCCGTGATAATGGAGCTGGGCCAGGTGGCTAGTGAACTAAATTGCTGCTGAAAGGTTGCTCCATTTAACTTGGCTCGTGGAATTTGATGGAAAACATGTCTGGTCCTCACTTGCATGCTTCTTAATTTTAGCAGTTCAAAGAATAATCCTTCAGTCTGATATAACGACCTTCCTCCCCGCCCCCCCAGGACACCATTTACTGGACTGATGGTGAAAATGAAGCTGTGTATGGTGCGAATAAGTTTACGGGCGCTGAGCTGGAAACCGTAGTCAACAACTTGTATGATGCTCGGGACATCATTGTGTATCATGAACTTGTACAGCAATCAGGTAACAGGAGTCGTCAGGTGCAGTGCAAAAAGGCTTTCAAGAACCTTTCCGAGCCAACTTTTAAATGCAAGCTGAGAACTTCTCTTCCACCAGGTCTAGGCAGGCAATTACAGGGAACATCTCCCACAATACATTGCACCCAGTTGGACTTGATCAGGCATCCCCAAACTCAGCCCTCCAGCTCTTTTGGGACTACAATTCCCATCATCCCTGACCACTGGTCCTGTTAGCTAGGGATGATGGGAGTTGTAGTCCCAAAACAGCTGGAGGGCCAAGTTTGGGGATGCCTAGACTAGATGATTCCTTCCCTCCCATTCCTTACTACTTGTTTTTAACTTTATTTCTAATCTTCATGGTTTTATATTGTTGTAAACTGCTGTGATATATATTTATGGTAGGTAAAGGTAAAGGGACCCCTGACCATTAGGTCCAGTCGTGGCCGACTCTGGGGTTGTGGCGCTCATCTCACTTTATTGACCGAGGGAGCCGGCGTACAGCTTCCAGGTCATGTGGCCAGCATGACTAAGCTGCTTCTGGCAAACCAGAGCAGCACACAGAAACCCCGTTTACCTTCCTGCTGGAGTGGTACCTATTTATCTACTTGCACTTCGTGCTTTCGAACTGCTAGGTTGGCAGGAGCAGGGACCGAGCAATGGGAGCTCGCCCCATTGCGGGGATTCGAACCGCCGACCTTCTGATCGGCAAGTCCTAGGCTCTGGCATTTAACCCACAGTGCCACCCGCGTCCCGTGTATTTATGGTACAGTGGTATAAAAAAACTTTCAGAAATGAATCTGTTTAAAGTTGCCACAGTGCATCTGAGAGGGAAGTGAATGGTTGGCCCAAATTCTGCCTTCAGTCATCCAAGTTCTGACTGTAACTTGCTCTCAGTCCATGGTTTACTTTGGCAAAAGTCAAGGGACAAATAGCATTCTATGCTAGAAAGACTCTCTGTTCTCGCATTTTCTCTTGGAAGACACTCCCATTATAGGAAGATGAGCACCATGTTGCGTATAGCCTTGACTGCAAGCCAAACATTGCGAAGGCTCGCCTAGTAAACTGATCACAGCCTTTGCCGTCTTGATGGAAGTTTAAGTTCTGATACGAGATGAACATGCTTGGAAACATCTCTCCTCAGGAAAGAACTGGTGTGAAGATGAGAACATGACAAACGGAGGCTGCGAATATCTGTGCTTGCCTGCTCCCCAGATCAATGACCGTTCGCCAAAGTATACTTGCATATGTCCCGATGGCGACACGTTGCAAGATAATGGCTTAAGATGCAGAGGTACACTTGCATGCTCCTTGGAGTTGCGTCTCGTGAGTCTTTGCCCCGTCCATCTTGTGCATTAATGCTGTCCAAAATGCTTCGATGTGGTCATTCAGCGGCATATTCTGGCTGGCATCTACATACTCATGGATTTCACAAGCTATAGTAGGCATCTGTTAAATTCAGATGTCGTCCTGATAATAATTGCAGTAATGCATTGTGAGCTGCCTCAATCTCCTTTTCTGCCACGAATTTGAGATGGCATTGGACAAAAGATAATCTCTGCAGTGGGATGTATGCTGACATACGGCCTACTGGGAGGCAAAGTGCTTTGAAAAAGCAAGGTCTTTTAATCCAGAATGCTAGTTCTAGGTGGGAAAGGTTTGCTAGAGTTCTCTTCCAACTCTATGATTCTATGATTCTAGGTCTTTAAGCAGAGGCTTGACAACCATATGTCAGGAGTGCTCTGATGGTGTTTCCTGCTTGGCAGGGCGTTGGACTCGATGGCCCTTGTGGTCTCTTCCAACTCTATGATTCTATGCTAGTTGAAGTATGAAGCCTCACATATCAACCTACTATAGCATCTCTTGGAGCGCTGCATAATTGGCATTCCTAAGAGCAATGTGTTCAACTGGTCCTGCAGCTTGCTTCTAAGCATAACATAGCTCAGACTTCAGCCTTGGCTTTTATTTTCCAGCATAGTTTTGAAATACATTTGACCTCTCGACCTCTTATTTTAAAAATACAAAAAAATTAAAATAGCTTAATTGGCCAAGAGCTAGAAAACTTGAGCCTGACTTTCTAAGCATTTAAGAGCTGATCTGATGACAGATCTACTGCGTTAAGAAGCTGCAGCAGACGGCTGACATCTTGCAATCCACAGCTAATTTGAGACATGCATGAACATGCTCATCTGTAGATGCGCCACCTCCACAGAACAAGGACCCAGTCAACCCTGGGCTTCAAAGTTGCTGATCTATAATTTCAGGTACAGGAGCTGCTGAGGCAAAAGAGAACAGCAGAACAGAAAAACCACCTGGACCACTTTCTGGAGGTATTGGTCCTAATGCAGCGTGCTGGTGGTGGAGCAGAATAAGCGAAGGATCACACCACTTCTGCTCAGTGCAAGGGGGGGGGCACAGAGGTCTTTTTGCAGACCTTGTGTGTTTGGGTTATTCCAAGGAACACTGGGCTAAGCTCAGGGCCGGATTTAGGTTTGATGAGGCCCTAAGCTCCTGAAGGTAATGGGGGGCCCCTTTATATGTCCAGCTGTCCTTTGTCCACAACAAATTGTCGCTGCTTTTTGTGTTGAATAGATGCTATATGGTAATTAATGGACCTCATAGGTATCTCAAGCCATTTGCACATAACAAAATATGTATCTTATCAAAGTAATTGAACTGAAATACAATTAAGATGTATATTAATAGTGAAATACAATTAAGAAGGACCGAATCGCAACCCGCGCATGCGCAGACACGGGTTGCGAATGCTGCAGGTTGCAAACATGCATCCCGCATGGATCACATTCGCAACCCGAGAGTTGACTGTAATGCGAACACATTGGCAGCTTAGAGACCAACTAAGTAGTTCTGGGTATAAGCTTTCCTGTGCATGCACACTTCTTCAGATACCCTATACCCAGAACTAACTTAGTTGGTCTCTAAGGTGCTACTGGGCAATTATTTATTTATTTTTTTCGTCTGCGTCAGACCAACACGGCTAACTACCTGAATATGGTCTGGATTGACTTCCTTTCCTTGATAACAGCTAACAGGCAATATTCCTAGCAATTGCTGCAGTGTAAGAATAATCTAGGATAGCTGCAGACCTCAAGGGGGAGTGTGCAGACGCTTAGAGGCCTCTAGACGCCCCCCTCCCAAGCAACAGTAACTTGGTCTTTTCTGTCCTAAGCTTCATGCTACCATTTCCCACTCAGAATTGTAATGCCCATTGGGTAGGCCTTGGCGCCTTCAGAGTTGATCCTTCTCTTACCTGAACTGGAATATCCCCTTCTGACTCTGGCCAGCAGAGCTATTGCACCAGGCAGTGATGCCATGATGCATTGGCCAATATCTTAAAACAAGGGGATTTGTGGCAGCACACCTCAATTTTTTGAGTGGGAACCAGCTTGGCAAGTGGCTCATTTCTGTCGGAACTATGGGATGGAAAGCCAGCTGGCTTGGCCCCAGCCCGAACGTCTCCCTTCTCAGTCTTGCTGCTGCAAAGATCAATCAATCATCCTCCTCCGACATGCATCCGCGACTCATTCTGCTGTGCCTGCAAGAGCACACATTACTCAGCAGAGTAAACACACAACAGATCAGGCTCGAGGCAGGGATACCATACTAAACTACGCATTTATTATACATAAATCAGGACACAGAAAAACATGTCCTTTCTCCTTGTCGTTCTTCTCGGAGAGAGAGAGAAAACAAAAGCAATACAGAGCGGATGTTCCACTCACAGGACTCCAGCAATCTGTAAACAGACATGTGACATGTAACAATCTCACATATCTGCAGCAAGGGTGGAATGGAATTTCCAACAATTTCCTCCGCCAAAGTTCAGGCAACTTTGCCTCCCCTAGCATTTAAACTGTTTAGTAGACAAAGCTTTCTACCAGATGTGGAAAGCTTTTAAAACACTTAACTGGGGTTGCGCTTGGGAATGAATGAAATGGCCGTTTCTTTCTTCCTAGGACAAAATCTAAGCAGTCCAGTTTCAGAAGAGCTTTCTTCATCCAGAAGTTCTTCAGCAGCATGGGCCATTCTTCCCGTATGTAAGTAGAAGACGTTGCCCTGAAATCGTGCGAGGTATTTCCACTGTACCTCCCTCCTGGTCAAGGGGTCAAGGGCCCACCCCCATGTTCAGGGAGAGGGCTGGCCCCCCTTAAAATTCCTTGGCAGCCTTGTGTGCATTCCATGGAGTGTGCTCATGTCACATGCACAAGCCACGGGGTGTGCGCATGACACTTCCACATGCTGACATCATGCCCCACTGATGCCACACAGCCGCAGCCCCCTCAGTCATGGGAGCAAGGTGGCACACTTGCTCCTGATGATGGCTGCATACAACTTAGGCCACCGAAGGCTATTCAGCAGTCTGAGCTGGGCTAAGATGCTCCAGAGGAACGTCACCTTGCCATTTCTTTTAGTGTTGTTGACCATGGCGGCGGCAGGCAGCTACTTCATGTGGCGCAACTGGCAACACAAGAACATGAAAAGCATGAATTTTGACAATCCGGTGTACTTGAAAACGACGGAAGAAGACCTCTCTATAGACATCGGAAGACACAGCGCTTCAGTGGGCCACACGTATCCAGCTGTAAGTGAAGGGGGTGGAACTGCAGAAGACTGCAGTAAATATTGGGCACCAGAAATAAGTACCGTATTTTTCGCTCAATAGGACACACTTTTCCCCTCCAAAAACTAAGGGGAAATGTGTGTGCGTCCTATGGAGCGAATGCAGGCTCCTTGGCTTTAGCAATAGCAATGTGAAGCCTCTGAAGCGCAGAGGGAGCGCTCGCTCCACTCTCCGGAGGCTACGCGTTGCTTTCGCTGAAGCCTGGAGAGCGAGAGGTGTCGGTGCGCACCGACACCTCTCGCTCTCCAGGCTTCAGGGATAGCCGCCTGAAGCCTTTGGAGCACAGTGGGACTTCACGCTGTGCTCCAAAGGCTTCAGGTTCCTTTTGCTGAAGCCGGGAGAGCAAAACTCTCCTGGCTTCAGCAAAAGGAACCCGAAGCCTTTGGAGTGCAGCGCAAGTTTCCGCTGCGTTCCGAAGGCTTGTGTATAGCCGCCTGAAGCCTGGAGAGAGAGAGGGGTCGATGCACACTGATCCCTCTTGCTCTCCAGGCTTCGCTTTGCTGGAGAGGCACTGCACAGTTTGCCCTCTCTGCGCAGCACCCCTTCATCGAAGCGGGAGGAGAAATTGAAGGGGCTCCGTTTCTCCTCCCGCTTCGCTGAAGGGGCGCTGAGCAGAGAGGGGGAGATTTTTTTTTCCCTGTTCTCCCCCTCCTATGGTCCGGTGCATCCTATAGAATGAAAAATATGGTACTCCTAGAATGGTGTAGCAGAATATTGCATCTGAAGCAGTGGTGCCATCAATGTGTTGTCCTCCTGACATGTTGAATCGTGACTCGCATCATCCCCAGTCTGTGTGGCCCAGGGGTCAGGGATTATGGGAATGCAGGGCACTATAGTGACTGCCTTAAATGGATCCCGGCAACTCTTAAAAATCAGAATTTGTTTCAAGTCCTTAATCCAAATTGGTTCTTAAGGCTTAAATCTCAAACTAGCTTTGGTAACTGCATAGCATAACTTTGGACACAGCTACAGATCCATCCATGGGCCAAGCACTTTCCTGGGATCCAGGAGCTCACTGGTTCTCCGCTGGTTTTCTCTGAAGGGAGACCCAGTGGATTCAGTGAGGCTCACTTCCAGGTGGTCTGCATAGGATCACTTGCAAAGCAAGCAGGTGGAAGGAGGCAGAAAATGGGAGGTCCCTTTGTGGATTTCTCCTTTGACTCCAGTGTAGACTTCTCCCCCTCTTCTAATCTTTATCTTGGGAGTCATCTTAAGTTTTATCTGTGGGGGAAAGAATGAGCGATGGGAGGTGACCAGGGCACCACTGAATACCCTTTGCCAAGGGTCTTGGGTTCTTGGAACTGGTTCTGTCCCAGCACCCACCTAAGTCATGTTTGAGGAGATGACTTTGCATTAGCTGCTAAAGTTGTGGCAGCTACTGGCTAGGAAGCTCTGCTGGCTCTGCGGATAAGTAAAGCAGTGTTAGTATTGTGTACTATTCCTGCCATACAAAGTTGACAGCCAGGAGCATCTTGTGTTAAACACAAACCACGTGCTGCAAAAACTTCACTGCATGAAACGGGAGGGATTGCATTGTCACTAATCCTCGTTTCTCCTCCGAACAGATATCAGTCGTCAGCACGGACGATGACTTATCATGAAGGCAGCCATCTCCTAGTCTACTTTTGTTTTACACCATTTGGACAAAAGCCAGTGGCTGGACAGTTTTCCTTCCTGTCATGGGAGAATGAAGATGGCACAAGCTCACAAACCATTTTCATACGAAGCTTGCCAACGTCTGTCCACAGCAATTCAGCTTTTAAGTCACTGGTTACCTGTAACCCTTTTAATAAGTATTGCCACCGCTGGCCCTGTATAAAGCACTTTCCAAGAAGCCATAGGGAAGGAACAAGCGCTGCAAGAAGTACTTCCTGTAAATAATTGTACAGGCCCCTGTAAATTTTCCTGAGGATAGTCTATCAAGCACTTTGGAGAAGAAACACATTTCAATGTAAATTATTGTATAACTTTTTTTTCAATGGTTGGGCAATGGCAATAGGAGAAAACGGGTTACTCAGTCTAATTGCCAAAAATTTGTAAAATTTAACTTTTGTATGAATTGTGAATTTGTCCTCCCCAAACCACCTACAGGGGTGTGCAGAGGACAATTGCTCTGTATCAGAAAACCACTGTAAATTTCGACACTGAAATGACATTAAAGAGAAGCAAAGCTATAGACAGGGCTGGACGTGCCGTTTGCTTGATCCCGCTGCTGACACATTCTGGACACCAGCTGAACTCGCTGGGGGAAGAGCTCCAGAACTTTGCTTGGAATGAAGGGAACACACGGAAATCTGAACGGCGGGGCTGCATGCGAATGGTGTAGCTCTCGCCAGAAGCTGTGCAGGGTTGAGCAGCCCAGTTCACGCAGCCCTCACTTCCCCCCTCAGTTACCGTATTTTTCGCCCTATAGGACGCACTTTTTCCCCTCCAAAAATGAAGGGGAAATGTGTGTGCGTCCTATGGAGCGAATGCAGGCTTTCGCTGAAGCCTGGAGTGTGAGAGGGATCGGTGCGCACCGACCAGTCTCACTCTCCAGGCTTCAGGAAGCTATCCGCAAGCCTTGGAAGACTGGCGCGACCTGCATGCCGAAGCCTGGGGCGCACTGAAGAGCGCGCCCCGAGCTTCGCGCAGCTCTCCACAACCCTAGGGAGCCCGGCGCAACTTCCCGCCGGGCTCCCTAGGCTTGCGGATAGCAGCCTGTTCTGGGGGCTGGGGTCGGGGGAAGCTCTGGCTGGGAGGGAAAAATTTTTTTTTCTTTATTTCCCCCCCCCCCCCAAAAAAAAAAACTAGGTGCACCCTATGGGCTGGTGCGCCCTATGGGGCAAAAAATATGGTAATATCCTAACACTTGCTTTAAGCTGTTACCTTCCTGAGTCTGCCCAATGCCTTTCAACTTCTCTCTCAGCTACTCTCAAGAGGCAGTCCTTGGATGTCAGAGGTGCTTACGGTGCCAATTGAGTGCTTGATTTATAAGCAGCTGAATATAACAATAATAATAAATAATTTTTTATTTATACCCCATCCATCTGGCTAGGCTTCCCCAGCCACTCTCTGCAGCTTCCAGCAAAATATTAAAATACAATAATCCATCAAATATTAAAAGCTTCCCTAAACAGGGCTGCCTTCAGGTGTCTTCTAAAAGTCAGATAGTTGTTTATTTCTTTGACATCTGGTGGGAGGGCATTCCATAGGGTGGGTGCCACCACCGAGAAGGCCCTCTGCCTGGTTCCCTGCAACTTCGCTTCTCTCAGGGAGGGAACCGCCAGAAGGCTCTCAGAGCTCGACCTCAGTGTCCAGGCAGAACGATATGGTTGGGGACACTCCTTCATACACATAGTAGAGTCCCACCCACCACCCACCTCCCAGTATGTGGAAACCACTTTTGTTTTGGGGGTGGCCCCTTTTCCTTCCAAACGGTAGGCCCACCACAACCCAAGTTGACTGTTGGATCTGTTGTTTTGAATCCCGTGACCCTCCAGTTATTGTTGGACTCCGACTCCCCATCAGTCCCAACCAGCACAGCCGGTGGTCATGCATGATGGGGGCTGTAGGTCAGTGATGCCTGGAGGGTCCTGGGGTCCCAATCTCTGCTCCAAAGGGAAGGACTGGGTCGCAGCAATACGGCTAACCTAGTCACACCTGATATTGAAGCAAAGGATGAGCTGCTGCTGCTGGTATATCTGCCCAACAGGACTGAACGTGGGTTTTAGTGAGTGATTCAGCATGTCTGGGAATAATGTCTCTTTCTACCACACAGCACTCCACATAAGCAAAACACCAGGGAGAGGCTGTCTCTTGTGATAAGTCCTGATTTCTTATGGCAGGAAACAACTTGCCAGCACTCTCTGGTCATGGTGTTTTTGGAAGGGGTGTTCAAGGGATACATCAGGAACCAGACAACCTCTAGGTATGCCATTTTCATCTAAATTGCCCACAATCGCAGGAGTGCAAGTTCCACCTGCTCCTGTCAGTCTAAAGTTTGGCAGGATCCATCCCCCATTTCCTACAGCACTCTCCTCCACTGAGATCAGGTATCAGAAGTGCCCTTTCTGCTGCTTTAAATCCAGACTACCCTCCTTTTCCCACGATTCTATGTTTAAAAGAAAGCTCTCAAAAGATTTGCTCTCAAAAGATGTCTACAAATCACCAAAGTTCTGAGTCAGCAGAATCTCCGTCCTGTTGTCATTGCAAAAGCTTCTAGAATTGTAAGGGAATTATGACCAGCCTGACACAGTTATGATATTGGCACGTCTTTGTGACGCTTGCTTCCATGTTGCATTCTCTATCCTCCTTAGTTTCCAAATGCCTTTTTGCAGAGTTCTGCCATCTGCTATGAGCCAAGTGTGGCAATTTCTCATTCCCTCAGGGGATAGTTTTTTCCTTCCGGTGCTGAATTTCAGAGGGATACACATGCTTTCACCCTCTCCTGATACTTGATCTGTTGACATCTTGCCAACCAAGGTAAAAAATAATTGCCCATAACAGAAGTTGTTTGCAACAATACATTAAAATGCAGCCTTATGGTTAGGATGTAGGCGGACACCATTTCCTTTGTGTTAAGAGTGGATTGTTCTTGGTCAAGCCTTTATAAATGGGTCTTCCTCCAGAATCTTGGCTTCTGTAAGCAGACTGCAAAGAGAGCCCTGTGCCAAACCTAAAAAGCTTAAAACGGCTGAGCCAAAGCCATGTAGAAGATGCAAAAGACATTGAGAGTCAGTCTGATCTGATAGAGGGAAGTGTTTCTTGTCTCCAAGCACAATGATTAGTTAGATGTAGATATTGGAAGCAAAACCTGCCTCAGCTGCCTCCATAAATATGTGTTTAGTAGTACCATATAGCAATCTGTATTCTAACTTGCATGGGTTAGAAACATGGAGGCTGTAATGAAGGGAAAACACACCTTGGGTTTGTTGCTTTCCCCTAGCAAACACTTGGGGGTGGTGGGCTCTGCAACCGGGTCTGCAGTAGAGGGGGCTGGCTACAGTGGTACCTCAGGTTACATACGCTTCAGGGTACACACTCCGCTAACCTAGAAATAGTACTTCAGGTTAAGAACTTTGCTTCAGGATGAGAACAGAAATCGTGCTCTGGCGGCAGCAGGAGGCCCCATTAGCTAAAGTGGTGCTTCAGGTTAAGAACAGTTTCAGGTTAAGAATGGACCTCTGGAACGAATTAAGTACTTAACCCGAGGTACCACTGTATTTTATTTGGTGTTTATGTACAGAATCAAGCAAGGGAAGGGAACTTTTATCCCATGAGGCCATTTCCTCCCACCTTCGCATCATGCGTGGTGTCGAGCGATGGGTCTGTGGAGAGAGGACAGCTCACACAAAATCGGGAGCAAACGCACTCCGAGTTGCACACTGGCAAGGCATGCTTGCTGCCCCTACCAACTGATACGTGCCCCCCGCCCTGTCACTTTGCCCCCATCCCTGGCAAAGAGAACTCCTGTCTCCAGCAAAGAAAATGTAACTCTCATTTCCTGTAGGTGGGGCAACATGCTTGCAGCGCTTCGACGTCTAACTATTCAGAGACCTTAAAATTAAGATATCGTTATGCACTTTTAAATTAGCAATGTGCTTGGCTACTTAAAGAATTAAAACCAGAGATTTGGTAAATGACATGACTTGAACACACTTGACTATTATCTCATGTTGTGTAGAAGATCACCATTTGTTGGCATCTGCCTGTCTCGAGAGACAATGGAGTGCGTCTCCAAGGCTGAAGTCAAACTGCTGGAGAATCACAGCGCCTGCTGTGGCGGCAGAGACTGTGAACTCGTAACTGCTGCCTCCTGCGTTGCTTTTCCTGATGGGACCTTTCTGGGGCGCATGTCTGAGCAGTGTGTCTGGAGGTCCTCAGCTGCCCAGATGACAAGAAGAAGAAGAAGAAGAAGAAGAAGAAGAAGAAGAAGAAGAAGAAGAAGAGGAGGAGTTTGGATTTGATATCCTGCCTTTCACTCCCTTTAAGGAGTCTCAAAGCGGCTAACATTCTCCTTTCCCTTCCTCCCCCACAACAAACACTCTGTGAGGTGAGTGGGGCTGAGAGACTTCAGAGAAGTGTGACTGGCCCAAGGTCACCCAGCAGCTGCATGTGGAGGAGCGGAGACGCGAACCTGGTTCCCCAGATTATGAGACTACCGCTCTTAACCACTACACCACACTCCTCTCAGCTTTGCTGACGTGGTCCAAAGGAAAGCAGAGCAAAACGTTCTGCACCCGCTTGGCTGCGGGAAGGAGGCTTACAAGATGCCATCAAACTGCCTTAGGGACTCTGCTCTGTGTAGGATTTAGCCTTTTCTTCTCCCAAAGATATTTCGCAAGGCAGCTGGTACAGATTTTTCCTTGGGTTTTAACCTGAAGAAAATCATCATTGTGGTCAGCATTGTGAAGTGCAGCATTATGGAAGAGTAAAGCATCAGACCAAATTGAGGATTATTTTAGATTCCTCCTGAAATGGGGGCAAAAACAGCAGATTAAAGGCTTGGGACATGCATATTTTTATGGTGTTTTCTTTTTTTTTTAATGACTGCCACAATTCTTCTGGGTAGTCTAGGGGGATATATAATTTGAAACTTTGGCACCATCTGTTTTTGGGGAACTATAACTCCACAGAACGTGAGAATTTCTGTTTTGGCATTTCATGGATATCCGTTCAACAATACTGATGTGCTGCAGAGCAGAAATAAAATACCTCGGTGCCTGTTGCTGGCTTCTGAGCTGCAGGAGGCTGAGTAAAGTGGCATCTCACAAACAGCTGTTCTAGGGCAAGTGATATTGAGCGCCATATGGACGCACACTCTTCACTATTAATCAAACGTATTCTCATCGAGAAGGACAGCGTTCTGCCCTGCTCTGTTGTATGGTGATGTCTGGAATTCATTCTTTCCCATTTAAACAAACAAGTCTAGTCCAGGGATATTCTGAAACGTGCAAGTGTTTAAGGGAACAAAACACCCCGGTCCACAGTGTGCTCTAAGAATGGAAATACCGTATTTTTTGCTCTATAAGACACACCAGACCACAAGACGCACCTAGTTTTTGGAGGAGGAAAACAATAAAAAAAATATTTTGAATCTCAGAAGCCAGAACAGCAAGAGGGATCGCTGCACAGTGAAAGCAGCGATTCCTCTTGCTGTTCTGGCTTCTGGGATAGCTGCGCAGCCTGCATTCGCTCCATAAGACGCACATACATTTCCCCTTACTTTTTAGGAGGGAAAAAGTGAGTCTTATAGAGCAAAAAATACGGTACTTTCCTCTTTGCAAAAAATTGCTTCTGTTTGCTTCTCTCCCATGCAGTCTCACTGACTCAATTTGATACAAGTTTCTTTATTGGTTAAAACTACTACTCCCCCCCCCCCCATTCTGCAGCTCATTTTATACTATTCTGCAGCTCATTTTATAAAGTTCTTGGTAGCTATTATACAGAAGACATATCTGCTCCTAGGTTAGTTTTCCTTGTAGTGGACTCTAGTTGCAACTGCTCTTTTCTGCCATAGATGGATGTGGTGGTTTTGTTAAATGTGCTGGGGGCATAGATTTAGGGCTGGCCGGCTACCAGTTTGTTGTTCTTGTCTATCCGATTCCTGAACCTAAAAACCAAGCCCAGATGCTCACTGTTCTCTGTCCACATTTAATGTAACACCACATACTTCAATGGCACCTTCTACAGGTCGGTGAAAATGGTGCCGTTAAAATCAGCTGGGGGAGGATAGATTTATTATCTGAATTATCCTAGCACTATTGCAATAAATTACTTGTGTTCTTTATAAGACTAGCTGTCTTCCCTGACCCTGTCATTCATTCTCCACTTTCCTGAGAATCCTGGTGATGTGGCCCAATGTTTGCAACCCTCTGGTTTTCTGACGTGGTCTCCTGCCATGTTTAAGAGCTGATTTATGTCTATTTTTCAGCACAGTAATAAAATGCAATTGCAGTGCCTGCCTTTCCAACTTGGGCAGTGCTCTGAGGCTTTTCAAGGCTACTTAAATTAAAGTTGTAATTTGATTAGATAAAAGCTTCTTCCTTACCCACTCTTCCCCCTTTACTGCTTTCTCTTGTTCAATGCAGCTGAGGAATTAGTGATTAATTGCTCCTTGGTAAGTCAACTTGAGTTCCTCATTGGAGAAGTGGCTTCGGTTACTGGTTTCCTTTCAGGTAAGTTTTATTTTGCTATAAGAGAGGAAAAAATGCTATCAAATAAAAATTGATGGGGAAGAGAAAGCAAGTAATAAAAGCTGCATGTTGGCAACAGATGCTGACTAAGGAGCGGTAAATTATAAATCCCCCAAATGCACTAAATTAAAAGCAAAAAAATAATAATGGGCAGAATCTATAAGAAAGCTACTAATTAGCATTGCAGGGGGGCTTAGTTAAATGGGATTTGCGAGTGAACAATAAAAGGATTTTGGCCTTGGAAAACAGACTGCAGGATAAAATAGCACTATATGTAGTACTTTTTGAAACTACCATTTTAATTCTGCCATTAGGCAGCAGCAGCCAGGAAGTTGTTGCCACTGCTGCTGCAGCAAAACAAAACAAAAATTGCCTTCATTGGGAGCAGAATATTGGGGCAGCGAACTTTGGGATTTCAGCAGCAAGGCCCATAAAGACCCACAGTCGTCCTTAATGTACCACAGGGCACTTAACACACACAAAAATGCCTTTATTAGACAAACTGGCAGATCCCAAGGACTGCACAACTCCCTCTCTGTGTTTCCACACTCAAGGCCTTTGTGACATGTGGGGTCCTCCTGCGCCACAAAGCACAGGTAAGTAGCGAGATTTGCCCAAGTACCATATTTTTCGCTCCATAAGATGCACTTTTTCCCTCCTAAAAAGTAAGGGGAAATTTGTGTGCGTCTTATGGAGTGAATGCAGGGGGGAGGCAGGCAGGAAAAGCCCCCAAGAGCCGCACACAAGCTCCGTGCGGCTCTTGCGGGCTTTTCCCCGGGAGGGAGAAGGGACTGACACGGGTAGTCAGTCCCTTCTCCCTCCTCCTAGAAAAGCCCGCAGGAGCCACGTGCTCCTTAAAGGGTATGCAGCTTCTGTGAGCTTCTGCGGGAGTTGGGGGTATTGCCATAGGCACGCGCAGCCCCTCCAGTCGGGAGAGGCTGCGCACAGGTATGGCTTCTTTAGCTGCGCACAGCCTCTCCCGGCTGGAGAGGTTGCGCACGGCTAAAGAGGAAGCCAAGACAGCGGGCGGGATGGATCCCACTCGCTGTCTTGGCTTCTTTGCTCTTTGGGGCTGGGGGGGGGGGGCGGGCTTCCCCTGGCAGCCCTAGAAGCTCTGGGAGCTCTTTGGGGCTGGGAGGGGGAGAATAAGATTTTTTTTCTTGATTTCCCCCTCTAAAAACTAGGTGCGCCTTATGGTCCGGTGCGCCTTTTGGAGCGAAAAATACGGTAATTCTGGGGATCCTGTCCAGAAACTCCCCAGCGATTGCGGGGGTGATCCTTCGCACCCAGAAACCTCCAGAGATCAGAAATCTGTGCTGGCTAATCAGTTCCTTTGTCATCCCAGACCTTGTGCCTGATAAAATCCCGCCAGCAGCAAGACCCGGCTGAACCGCTTTGCCGACTTACAGAGAGGGAGGCCAGCACTGAATCTGGATGTACTGTACCGACCTGACCATCTGTTGCCACATTAAAAGAGGCCACAAAGAGCAAAATCTGCCACCGGGTGCGGGGGGGGACGGGGACGGGGACAGTGGGCGACAGTATTTTAAAACCAGCAGGAATTTGTCAGGCTTTTGCTAATGCTGTGTTGCTGACGACGTGCCTGGATTTGGGCTCGAGAAGGTTGTGGTGCTGTGCTAAATATAGCCCCCTTTTCCTGCATGAGCCGCTCTAGTGACTGAAGCCACAGGGTTGCTGCTGCCTGGCAGACTTCCCTTTTATTTTTTAAAATAAGCCCACTGGCATGCTTTGCTTCTTAGCTGCTCATCGTCTCTTCCTGCATGGTTCTTCTGCTCCCTTCCTCCCATCCCCCGCACGGCACTATTTCAGCAGGTCTCTAAGATTTCCAATGAACGTGGGCGCATCATTAAGGATCTAAGAAACGGCAAGGAATTGTCAAGAAAATATTCAGCATTCTGGACTCTTAAGGCAGTGGGGATTTTTAAGAAACTGTGTTGCACTAGGGTAGGGGGCCAGAGCTCACCTGTGGAGCTTTGCACCCCAATTTTGAGCACAGATGACAGGAAAG
Organism: Podarcis tiliguerta; assembly: GCF_965153285.1. Classification (NCBI taxonomy): domain Eukaryota; kingdom Metazoa; phylum Chordata; class Lepidosauria; order Squamata; family Lacertidae; genus Podarcis; species Podarcis tiliguerta. The sequence continues at coordinate 28,084,637 of NC_139550.1, forward strand.
ACTGCTAGCTCCAACCTTGGAGAACCTGCTGTTACTCGATACGAAAGGATAGTCTTTATTGTCATTGTCCCATACAGAACAACAAAATTGGGGGGGAAATCTACATAAGACAACAAGCCTGCTATCCCAACCTGGTTAGCCCCCTAAAAACCCTGATACCCCATTTTTAAAATATAATATACTCCCACAGAGACTCCTTACACTGCGTTTAAAACCAAAATAGCATTTGGATAGAAACTGTTTCTCACCAACAGCTCAAGAGAATAAAATGGTTTTAACCCAGTAACTTAGAGAAGAGGGAAGTGTGCCTCCCCCTGTGTGCATGCGCGTGCACACACACACACACACACACACTTTGTAGAGTTTGAGAAAAGCCAGAATATATTTAGCAAGTGCACAGGGAAAGAGGCCCAGTGGCCCCTTGGTTCTCCCAACAGGACTTTTCTTTCAATAGGGAACCTATGGCCCCATTGGACTCCCATCATCCCCAGTCATCATGGACCAATGGTCGAGGAAGGTGGAAGTTAAGTAGGAACAGCAGGAGAAAAATATCTAATGAGAAATAAGAACAACTTTAAAAAGTGAGAAGCAAACAATGATTCCTCACCCCTTGGTAAGACAAGGTTTCAATGAAAACGAGGAATCTAACTGAACAAGCAATGTTGGTTAGGTTCACTACATTCTCCCAAGCTCAGTTGGTCAGAGTGTGGTGCTGATATTACCAAGGTTGCAGGTTCAAACCTTGCATGTGACAGTTGCATATTTCTGCATTGAAGGGGTTGGACTGGATGGTGCTCAGGGTCCCTTACAACTCTATTATTCTAAGTTACAGGTGAAACTCGGAAAGGCATTGCTCTGTCTCTCATCTGTCTCTTGGCAATGCCCCATAGATTCTCTTTGGGGTTCAGGTCAGGCGAGTTTGCTGGCCAATCAAGCACAGTAATCCCATGGACATTGAACCAGGCTTTGGTACTTTTGGCAGTGTGGGCAGGTGCCAAAGTCCTGCTGGAAAATGAAGTCAGCATCCCCATAAAGCTCGTCTGTGGAAGGAAGCATGAAGTGCTCCAAAATCTCCTGGTAGACGGCTGTGTTGACCCTGGACTCAATGAAGCACAGTGGACCAACATCAGCTGATGACATGGCTCCCCAAATCAACACAGACTGTGGAAACTTCACACTGGACTTCAAGCATCGGGCATTGTGTGCCTCCCCATTCTTCTTCCAGACTCTGGGTCCTTCGTTTCCAAGTGAGTCTTGGCCTTGGGCTTCCTTTGGGCTCTAAAATCACGAGGAATAGAGGCTGGCATTAAATATTGAGAGCTTTTGACTGGCAGGTATTGCATTCATCTTCCAGCATGTCTCCTGTCTCCTTGCTCGGATGCCTTGCTGTGCTTGTTTCTTGTTTTAGAACCTGAAGACAATCTCCTTCCCATGTGATGGGCCCACGTGTTTCTTGGATCTGGGCCAATGCCTTGACCTGTTATAAGAAGCCTCCACAATCATCACTGACACTTCCTCTCTATCCATCTCATTGCTGCCCTCTGACCTCTTTCTCCCTTCACACATTTTCTTCAAAATGCCTCTGTTTGTGCCTCTGTAAACTCTGTAAAAGTGCACAGCGATGGCTCTATAGCAGCTCTCAACCTTCGCTTTTTAGAGTATGCAGCACTTAAAAAAACAAAGACCCAGAATTGTGGTCCCGTAAGAAGCAGGTGGCACTGTGGGTTAAACCACAGAGCCTAGGGCTTCCCGATCAGAAGGTCGGCAGTTTGAATTCCCGCAGGGGGTGAGCTCCCGTTGCTCGGTCCCTGCTTCTGCCAACCTAGCAGTTCAAAAGCACGTCAAAGTGCAAGTAGATAAATAGGGACCGCTCCAGCAGGAAGGTAAACGGAGTTTCCGTGCGCTGCTCTGGTTCGCCAGAAGCGACTTAGTCATGCTGGCCACATGACCCAGAAACTATACGCTGGCTCACTCGGCCAATAAAGCGAGATGAGCACCGCAACCCCAGAGTCTGTCACGACTGAACCTAATGGTCAGGGGTCCCTTTACCTTTACCTTTAAGAAGCAGATGGAATAAGAAAAGATCCCTTACTTTCCTGTATAAATGGCATTGGATTCAGCTGCAGGCCCCCTTGGAGGAAACAGATTATCCGGACCTATGTTAGCAGAGATTTAGGACTGAGTTTGGTGAGGAATCAGCCTTGGTCACCCTGACAGGTGACCTCCTTCAAGGGGGAGGTGGGAGAGGGCCACACGAAGGCTGGCTTGGAGATCTCTCAGCGGCTTTTGATGCCATGGACCACAGCATCTTCCTGGGCCCTCTCTGTGGGTTGGGAGTTGGAGGCCCCATGTTGCAGTAGTTCAGCTCCTACCTGCATGACCAGCACCAGAAAACAGCCTTGAGACACATGTCTACCTCTTGTCTACATCTTGGCAATTTCCCTGTGAAATGCCACCAAGTTTGATTCTGTCCCCACTGCTATTCAACATCTGTATGAAGCAGCCATCAGTGGTTGGGGGCATGATGTTATCTGCATCAGTTTGCAGTTCCCCCCCAAAAAACCCCACACAATAATCCACCAGCATTTTATTGTGTGTTACTCTTAACATGCCAATTTTTATTCAGTTTTACCTAATATACACATTTTTACAAGTACAGTGGTACCTCCGGTTGTGGATGGGATCCATTCCAGAGGTTCGGCCGGATCTCAATGTTTTTGCAACTGGAGAGACCGCTTGTGCGCACACACATGCAGTGGTAGAGTGCTTCTGCGCATGCATGTGCAGCAAAAACCCGGAAATATACTTCCGGGTTTGCCGCTTATGTATCCTGAAGTTTATGTAACCGGAGGGATACATAAGCAGAGGTACCACTGTAATTTTACCTAATGTTTTTGAGGGTGTTATTTTAACCAATCTATGCATTTTTGTACACATTATTCAGTTGTACACATTATTCTGCACTGCAAAATTCAGGGCAGTGTGAATTTTGAAGGATAGCTCCCTCTTTATGTGTTGCTTTAGAAAGTGCAAATTGCATTAAAATGTGAATTAGATTGAATTTCTTCCCCACTGCTAATGATGTATTTCCAAACACATTTGTCTCTGTATAATTTATAGGTTTAGATCTATACATAAATTTTTAGGTGTGCATTTTTTTAAATGCAATATGTGAAACAGCTCCCAGGTTTGATTTCTGCTGTGATTATTGTGAATTGCACAAAATAGACTTTTGAGATTCAGCTTGTAATTCCATTGTATTTCTTAGAAGAGAGTATTACTTTTTTAAATGCACCCCCATGCAGTTTGAACCATTCTAGTGTTGCTGTAATATAAGGGCTGTGTAATACTTTAATTTCTACAAGAGATACATTATGTAAATGAGATCCTCATGACCTCTGGAATAGACTTCTTTGTTCCCTCATATTATAAAGTGAGTCATTAAAATGTCACTTAAATTTTACAGCATGTACTTCCTGTCTTGTTTAATTATAAGAAATTTGGTTGAGTGTTCTGCGTGGGGTACAATGCAACCTTGTACAACAGGCAATTCTAGATTCAACTCTAAAAGGTCTGGAGAACATCAGGCTCATTGCCTAACCATTTAATCTGCTTGATTTGATTCGGTTTTTGCACCAATTAAAGGAGTTTAGGAAATCATCGGAGCTTTAAGCTATAAAGCTGAACCATACATAAAATTTTCCTAGAATTTCATGGAATTGTAGCGTTGGAAGAGATCATGAAGGTCATCTGGTCCACTGCAGGAATCTTTTGCCCAACATGGGGCTTGAACCCACAACTCCGAGATGAGGAGTCTCCTACTCTACTGACTTTCAAAGGAAGGAAGGAAATTTCCATCTGCCTGAAGGCACTGAAAACAAATATGTCATTTGAGATGTTAGTGACTTAGAAGAACAGGGATGGAATCATGGGGAAGAGACATAGGGGTTGCCCTCCAAGATTGAAAATGCTGCTCTAGTTTATTGTTCTAGCATCTGAGATTTAATCAATGGAATCAATGGAAGACAGCGCTAGTCACAAGCTGATTTCTGGATTTCTCAGTACACTTTAAGGTGTGTTTTTTCCAAATCACTCCCTATAGAACACTGAATATAGGTTTCTTAATCTCTTCCAGAACCTAGACAGCATCTTAAAAAGCAGAGACATCACCTTGCCAACAAAGGTCCGTATAGTAAAAGCTATGTTTTTCCCAGTAGTGATGTATGGAAGTGAGAGCTGGACCATAAAGAAGGCTGATCGCCGAAGAATTGATGCTTTTGAATTATGGTGCTGGAGGAGACTCTTGAGAGTCCCATGGACTGCAAGAAGATCAAACCTCTCCATTCTGAAGGAAATCAGCCCTGAGTGCTCACTGGAAGGACAGATCGTGAAGCTGAGGCGGCCAATACTTTGGCCACCTCATGAGAAGAGAAGACTCCCTAGAAAAGACCCTGATGTTGGGAAAGATGGAGGGCACAAGGAGAAGGGGACGACAGAGGACGAGATGGTTGGATAGTGTCTTCGAAGCTCCAAACATGAGTCTGACCAAGCTGCGGGAGGCAGTGGAAGACAGAAGTGCCTGGCGTGCTCTGGTCCATGGGGTCACGAAGAGTCATACACGACTAAACGACTAAACAACAACAATCTCTTCCAGTATAGTTGAGAAATGGAGCAGCGTATAAGCAAGTTTATTTAGCTTGAAGGTTCTTTATTCACTGGGAAGCTAAACGAAATGTACTTCTTTTAATGTAAAGCAAAACAATTAGAACGGTAGATCAAAGATTACATTTATATTGACATCCAAGTTGAATTTCAGATTCAAAAAATGAATAAATGGTAGCTAAGGTGGGGTTTTTTTTAGGATTTGCTCTTTCTTTCAGCCTTTGCTTAATTAATTAATAATAATAATAATAATAATAATAAATTTTATTTATTCCCCGCCCATCTGGCTGGATTTCATTTGGTTTGGTTTGTCTTGGCAAGTTTCCAAATTTTGATTCTTTCCATTAATAAATTCTGGATCAACTTTTGTTCCATTCCATCCAAAAGCTAAGGACAATATTCAGTGGATCAAAGTTAAAGTTTAGTCTAATTACAAATAAAATCTATTTTTATTTTATTTTCAGAATTTTTCACTATATACGTAAACAGTAGCTTTGAATTAGGCACACCTTCAACAAATAATAATAATAATAGTTTATTATTTATACCCCGCCCATCTCGCTGGGTTTCCCCAGCCAGATGGGCAGCTTCCAACAAAATATTAAAATACAATATGCCATTTCTATCCCTGGTGGGTGAAGACCAGGTGAAGAAAGATATTTTTCACAATCCAAGCTGTGCTTTCCGAGCAGCCCTGTGCATACACAGCTGGAGCAAAATATAATCCTGTACTTATACACAGGGGACGCGGGTGGTGCTGTGGGTAAAACCTCAGCGCCTAGGACTTGCCGATCGCATGGTCGGCGGTTCGAATCCCCGCGGCGGGGTGCGCTCCCGTCGTTCGGTCCCAGCGCCTGCCAACCTAGCAGTTCGAAAGCACCTCTGGGTGCAAGTAGATAAATAGGGACCGCTTAATAGCGGGAAGGTAAACGGCGTTCCGTGTGCTTCACTGGCTCGCCAGATGCAGCTTGTCACGCTGGCCACGTGACCCAGAAGTGTCTGCAGACAGCGCTGGCTCCTGGCCTATAGAGTGAGATGAGCGCACAACCCTAGAGTCTGGCAAGACTGGCCCGTACGGGCAGGGGTACATTTACCTTTACCTTTACTTATACACAGTCTAATAATTTACTTATCCTGTTCGTGTAGCAATTTCAATCAGCCGTGCCAGTGATGACCTTTGCATGCTAGTTTCTGCTGCTTTCCCCCATTTTACAAACCGGAGCTGAGTTTGAGCCTCACTTATCTGGGTTGTGTGGTGGCGCTCACAAAGCCGCACCAGTGGAATCTCACCAGAAACCAGTCCCGCTGCTGCTGCTGCTGGCGCCGCTTCTCTGCCAGGTGGGGGGGGGGGCAGCAGTGGAGCAAGCTGATCAGGCATCTGGGGCAGGGCCAGCCAGGGCAGGATGCTCCGTGGGGTCTCCGAGGAGTCTGCCTGCCTCCTCCCCCTCAGCCACCCTACAGCTGAGGGGGAGGAGGCGGGCAGACCGTTTGGGGCAGCGTGGAGCCTGCGGGTGCCCAAGCCACTTCGTCACTCCCAGGAGAGATGCATGGCTCAGGCGCACTTCAGGTGAGTGCCGCCCGCCATTTTGTCACCCCTCTCAGAGATGGCACTCAGGATGGCCTTGCTCTACCGCACCCCACTTCCTCTGCCCCTGGGTGGGGGTCCCATGGCTTCACTGCCTCTTCGGCTTCTGCCACCTGAGGCGGCTGCTTCACTCAGTCTCCATGGGTAGCCCAGCCCTGTTTCCCACCTCTCTGCACTTGGGCTGATAAACACTGTACATTTAAAAAAATAAAAAATAATTATTAGTATTTCCCACACAACAACAACAACAACACGAAAGATATCTAAAAATAACAATACACAACACACAAAAATCAACATTCGAAAACTAAAGAAAGCAACAACAACACTGTACATTTAAAGCCCAGTTCAAGCATCCTGCAAACTGTCGTTTCTTTTTAAAAAATATTTTTTATTGATTTTCTTTTCTCAGGACAAATATCCAATATCATTACTTAACATTCATTTTCATATAATTTTTATTAGTTTTTTTTAACATATCATTTTCAACAGTAATTAAACATACTTTTACATCTTATTCAAATTTTTGACTTCCATCAATCCTGTCTGAAAAATTTCCAATCTAATCCCTCAGTATGCATTTCTTATCTTCCCTATTACATTTCAAACTAATAACCAATATCTCTATCTTTTTCTGCTTTGTAACACTTCGTATATTTCTCCTTACAAAACTTCTTGTAGTCCTACTAGCGTAATTTGTTGATTGCAGTTGCTCTTCAAATAATTCATATACTTCTTCCAATCTTCTGTAAATCTCTGGTCCCGCAGGTTTCGAATCCTTCCTGTCATTTTGTCCAATTCTGCATAGTCCATTAATTTCGTCTGCCATTCTTCTTTCGTCGGAATTTCTTTCTTGCTTCCATTTCTGGGCTAACAATACTCTTCCTGCATTAACATTCATTTTCCAATCCCCCCCTGTTGACTTCCCCCAACTTCCATTTCTGGTTTATTACATCAAATGTTACATTCTACTCTTTGTACATAATACTTTGTTATCACCTGTTATATTTCTTGTTCTCGCAAACTGTCGTTTCTTAAGCGTGCTGGGAATTGCAGAGCTGAGGTGTCAACTACATTTCCCAGGATTCTTTGCGGGAGAAGTCACATGCTTTCAACGTGTGGTGTGTACAAAGCCATGGTGTAAGAAAGGAAGCCCTCCACGTCTGACAAGGCGATGCAGCTTGCCTGGAGGTAATTTGTCTGGCATGGTCTCCTGTTATCTTTCGGGTTTAAATAAAAATGTCTCATCCGCGGCTCGACAGCGTTGCCATAGAAACATCTTGGTGGAGTGATGGCTGGAGTAGAAAGAGGCAAGGCATACCAGGGGAGCAAAGTGATGGGGAGACAGAGACAGCAGAACAGACCCCTCCCTGGCTGGCGAAGAGAAAGGGCATTTAGTGGCCTTGCAGGACCAGGCAGTTTTCCAAGTGGTTTAAACCTCACTTTGGGCTTGGCTTGCTTTTTCAAGCAGTGGCGTAGCGAGGTCAGGTGGTACCCAGTGCGGAAAATTTCTTGTCATCCCCCCCCCACACACTCATTGAAATCTAGCTGGACTCCCAAGAGACTGTGATCTACTCACAGTACAAAATGACTGGCTGTGACCTACCCATTGTCATTGCCAGGAGTTGTTCAGGGGAGAGGGTTGGCCAAAGTTGTTCAGCTTTTTGGGGGGGTGCAGGGTTTGGGTCCTGAGTAGAGGAAGCTTCTGCTTCTCTCCTTCCCTCCACCCTCTGCTTGTTTGCTCGCCTGCCTCCTTCCCGTCCTCTCCCCACCTGCCTCCTCGAGCAGCCCAGGAGCGCAGGGCTGTCAAAACGAAGAGGGGAAGGCTGCCAGCAAAGCCTCTTCCCCCGATGGCTTGGGGTAGAAGGGAGTCACGGGCAGGTGGCGCGCCGCATGTCACGCCCCTCGGAAATGACACCCAGGAAATGTAATGAAAATAATGTATAGATGGTATATCACTCTGGTTAAGTTAGCAAAAATGTATAAATCTAGCAGTAAATGTTGGAAATGTAAAGAAAAAGAGGGAACATTCTATCATATGTGGTGGGAATGCAAAAAGGTGAAATGTTTCTGGGAGACAGTGGCGTAGCGTGGGTTGTCAGCACCCGGGGCAAGGCAAGTAATTTGCGCCCCCTAACCCGTGGATTTGCGCACCCTAACCCTAACCCTAACCCCCAGATGTTGCGCCCGGTGCGGCCGGCCCCCCCTGCAACCCCCACGCTACGCCACTGCTGGGAGATGATATACAATGAGTTGAAAAAAATGTTGAAACATATGTTTATAAAGAAACCAGAAGTATTCCTACTGGGAATGGTGGGAAGTGATATAAACAGAAAAGAATGTAAACTTTTTTTATATGCAGTAACAGCAACTAGAATATTATTAGCCCAGAAATGGAAGCAAGAAGAATTGCAGACGATCGAAGAATGGAGAATGAAGTTGATGGACTATGCAGAATTAGATAAATTAACAGGAAGGATCCAAAACCGACGGGACCATAAATTTACTGAAGACTGGAGTAAAGTTATGAACTATATGAAAAGTATTTGTGATGATCAAACGACATTTGTAGGTTTGCAAGAAGTACTGTGAGGAGTGTTGTTAGAAATATTGTAAAATTGGAGAAGGGGAGATGATATGTTAAGAGAGGTAAAGACAATATAAAATTAAGTAATGCATATAAAGTGATTAAGACGGAAGATCAGCGGAGGTGCTGAGGGAAGTCCAAAAAGACTGTATTTGTAATAATTTGTGTGGTACATTTTATAAATTGTATGTCAAAATTAATAAAAATGTATTTTTTTTAAAAAAGGAAATGACACCCAGGGGGGTCCGCACTCACTGCCCCCACCTTGCTCTGCCCCTGTTTTCAAGCTGCCACTGGAAAATGTAATCTGCAGTCTACTTGTTCCTAAATCAGCATATGTTGGATTCTACTTGACTTTCCCAGGTGGGATTGAGGAGATTTCACCCCTCCCATACCCAAGAATCTCCTGAGCAGTCTGCTGATTCTGCAGAGAGGAGGAGGCGTGTTCTGATATCTACATATTCTGCTCCAGCACCACAGTCAGTGAATGAGTTGGTCAGTGAAAGAGAGAGTCGGTCAGTGAGAGAGTCAGGGAGTGAGTCAGTCAGTGTGTCGAAAAGACTGAGTGTTATCTCTGTGTAGATAAGGTCGCTGCAGAAAGCAGCTGAAAAACTCAGTGGACTCCAGCATCTCCATTTGTATATAGTTTGTATAGTACAGTAGCTGTTAGTGAATAAAAGAAGATATTCTTCAGCGCTGTTGTCCGAGTGATTTATGCTCTGCTCTACTCTGCTGTACAACAACTGTCTTCTTGGTGGAGTGATTTGCGGTGCTCACAGCTCTGAGTTGTGAGTCCACAGCACTTAGACCTGTTCCTGTGAGAAAGGTGGTCTTCTGGAAGTGCTACCCAGCTCGCCTAGCCCAGTCGGGGCTGAAGTGGATGAGTCCAGTTGGTGACACTGGCTCAAGGGCGATGCTGACAGGGATCCCAAAGGCCACCCAGAGAGGCCCGAGGTGCCCCGTCTCTGACACAGGTAGCTGCTGCCTGCAACTATGAAATTCTCCTTGCCACCTGTCAGGATGCAAAGAGCCCGGAAAGCCAACTCTGCTCCAGGTCAAGCTCTGTTGGGCCATGGGAGTTGAGTCATTGGTGCTATTGGCTGTCAAGAGGATTTAAACACACATTAGATGCCAATACCCGGAGGGAGGTGTGGTTAAACAGGGGTAGCCCACAGCTGGCTGGCCGAGGCAGCTGCTTCAGGTGGCAAAAGCTCCCAAGGCAGCAGCCCTGCAGCTTCCAGCACAGATTTGGGCCAAATTCACACCTCAAATTGCACAAATTCTTGCCCAAATTGGGTGCCGTGTTGCCTGAAATTGGCACTGGTGCCAGGGCCAATGCCAGCAGGTATGGCAGCAGTGCCCCTGGAGCAGCATGCAAAACCTGGGAAGATATATTTAGTGAATAGACCTGGCCTGCCAAACACAAGCAGCGTTAAAAGGATGGTTAAAATAAGCTAAAAATAGCTTGCAGAACTTTTGGACGCGATATATGTTCCAAAACCTCTGTAAGGATTATTGTTATTAGCTAATGTTGATGTTTCAGCACAGCCTGTATGAACCCTTCCTCACCCCGTTAGCTATAACTTGTCATGGAGCAAATAACTTGTCATGGAGCAAATATTGACAAGTGAGAGCATTATTACTTATCCTTAAAGCATTGCAGTCAACCATCAATCCGTTTAAAGGTCGTACTCTGGTGCTGCTGGAGACATAAATAAATATTTGTACAGCTCTGGTATTAAACCTATTACACAGCAAGGTGCTCTTAACTATAGTCTGTGCATATCGTGCCAATAACGAATGCCAAGTACCGGTCAAAATCACTGCAGTTTTCCATAATAAGTTGCGGTGGCGGGGATGATGGCTGAAAAGCGAGAGGGATTTGGTCTCTGAGAATGCACCATCACAAATGTCCATTCTACACGCGCAAACAATTATTCAAATGGGTAATTGGACAGTTTAAAGAGGGGAGTGGTTCTAAGAAAGAAGATATCTGAATACACACGAGCAGAAGCAGAGGCAGACCTGAGCCATAGAACCCAAGGACCCTTCGCTCCTGCAATAAAATATTTGAGGAGACCGAGGGCCCCCCCATTGATGGGCACTGCCATTCCAATGGGGTGTCTGTGAGCAACTTCTTGTGATCAATCGCTCTATTTGATCGGACTGCTTTCCCCTGATCTGCCACCTATGGTTCTGGGAGTTGTAGGGAGGGGCTGCTTATAGTTGGAATGGTTTATTATTATTATTATTATTATTATTATTAGGTAAAGAGACCCCTGACCATTAGGTCCAGTTATGACCGACTCTGGGGTTGCGGCGCTCATCTCGCTTTATTAACCAAGGGAGCCAGCGTACAGCTTCCAGGTCATGTGGCCAGCATGACTAAGCCGCTTCTGGTGAACCAGAGCAGTACACGGAAACGCCGTTTACCTTCCCGCCAGAGCGGTACCTATTTATCTACTTGCACTTTGACGTGCTTTTGAACTGCTAGGTTGGCAGGAGCAGGGACCGAGCAACGGGAGCTCACCCCTTCGCAGGGATTCAAACCGCCGACCTTCTGACAAAAAAGCTCAACAACTTTGCCAGAAAAAGCTCAAGCCTACATTTTGTGCACCTGTAACGGTGCCAGTTTTGCAAATTGGTGCTCTTTTGGGGTAAGGCAATTCTGCAAAAGAAAACGTATGCAAAAGTACTTGGAGCACTCTAAATCACAATACAGATACAGAATTCCCTGCCATAATCCTCCTTATTATCTCACTATTTTTTTACCACTCCTCAAAGGCAGAGAGATTTTGAGATCCCCTCCCCCGATCCATTCATCTCACCACATTCATTCCGCCAAGTGCAAAAGACTATGTTGGGTCTCATCAACGTATTAAGTGTTTCATTGCACTGTGCACAATATAACTCCAGGGTGATTAATTAGCTGGAGTACTTCAGATCTCAGAAACACTGCAAACCATTAATGAAATTGAACTTTACAGTCAGCACAACAAATTAAGAGGGAGAAGCAATTCCCCCCCCCCCTCTTTGCAGTTCATTAGTTAGGGCAGAATCCCTCCTGAAAACAAGAGAGAGCCTCCTTATAAAATGGAGTGTGGCATTTTTTGCACAGTTAAGAGCCCACCATCCTTTTAGGAAACACACAAAGGAAAACACCCACCCACCCCTTTTGTAAATACCCTTAGGGTTCTTTGTCTTCTCACAAACACATGGGCTATGGGGAACCCGCAAATGTTGGTCTGTAGCACCATAAAGAAGTTCTGTTTCATCCAGATGAGGACCTGGGCAGAAGAGTCTGCAACACCAATAACTAAGAGGGCTGGGGCTGGAGGAGTTATTTTGTGCATTGAAATAATAGCTCGGTAAATGCTTTCCACTCCTTCAAATCTGTTTCTATCTTAGACGCGTACTTTTCTGAAATATACTCAGAGTCGAGAGTGGATTTCATGCTCTTTATTCAGCTTATAGTGGTGAGGAGGAATAGAAGTTCCCCCAGAATGTCTGCTTTATATACATTATTTACACAATGGGCCCCATGTGATTGGCTAATTCTGGGATTCTCCTGCAGGCCAATCGGGTTGCGGATTCACTTCCACCTGGAGCTGGATTGGGTGGCTCCTGTGGACCAATCAGACTGCTGTATTCTGGACCCTATTGTTCTAGGACCAATCAGACTGCGGCATGCTGAATCCTATTGTTCTAGGGCCAATCAGACTGCTGCATTCTGAATCCTATTGTTCTAGGGCCAATCAGACTGCTGCATTCTGAATCCTATTCAACTCAGTACATAACATTTTCTCTCTTTCTTTAGTGGATCATGTGGGTCTCCATAAATCAGAAGCTCAGGGGACAGCGACTGAGCAAGCGGACTGACCTGGCTGAACAAAATTGCTTACAGACAGCACTATTTTATTATTAATTAATTAAATTTCTATATTGCCATTTGTCTGAGGATCACAGGGCAGTTCACAATATAAAAACACACAGCATAGTAACAAAAATAATAAAACTACCCCACTCCCCAGTTTAAAAGGCCACAGATGGTTATATTAGCCAAAGGCCTGGGAGAAACACCTGGCACCTTCAGATATGGAATGTAGGCGTCAGACAAGCCTCCCTGGGGAGAGCATCCCACAAATGGGGAGCCACCACAGAAAAGGCCCCTTTCTGTGTTGCCACCCTCCAAACCTCTTACAGAGAAGACACATGAAGAAGGGCCTCAGATGATGATCTCAGGGTCTGGGTAGGTTCATATGGAAAGAGGTGGTCCTTGAAATATTGTGGTCCTGAGCCATTTAAGGCTTTACAGGTCAAAAGCAGCACTTTGAATTGCACCTGCAAACTAATTGGTAGCCCGTGAAGTTGGGCTTGGGTTAGTGCAGTGTTATGTACTAACCTTGGATCCTAGAACAATAGGCAGGTAGGATCCTAGAATGCAACAACCATTCAGACTCCAGGAGGGAAGCAGAATCAGCCAATCAGATGGAACTCATTGTGTACATAATATATATAAAGCCTGAGGATTGGGGGGGAGGGATTCATTCACTGTTTTACGAGCTGAAATACAGAGCATGAAATCACTCCGCCGCTCCGAGTATATTTCATGCTGTATGCTCAAACCAGCTTGCCCAGGTGAGCAACCTGGCTGCCGAATTCTGTACTAGCTGAAGTTTGCGAACCATCTTCAGAGGCAGCCCTGTGTATAATGCACTGCAGTAATCTAACCTAGAGTTACCAGAGCATAGACAACAGAAGTTAGTCTGTCCCTGTCCAGATTGGGGCGCAGCTGGGCCACCAGATGAAGCTGATGGAAGGCACTCTGGGCCACTGAGACCACCTGAGTCTCAAGTCAGCAATGGATCTAGAAGCATCCCCAGGCTATGTCCCCGTTCCTTTGGAGGGATTGCAATCCCATCAAGAGCAGGCAAGCTTCCATCCTTCCGATCGAGGAAATGACCAACTGACAGGGCCTTAGTCTTTTCTGGACTGAGCTTCAGTTTGTTGGCTCTCATCCAGTCCATTACTGAGGCAAGACATCAGTTCAGCACTTCCACCTTGTTATGTACTGAGTTGAATAGGATACAAAATGCAGCAGTCTGATTGGTCCTAGAACAATAGGATCCAAAATGCAGCACTCTGATTGGTCCTAGAACAGTAGGATTCAGAATGCAGCAGTTTGATTGGTCCTAGAACAATGCAGCAGTATGATTGGTCTGCAGGAGCCACCCAATCCGGCTCCAAATGGAAGTGAATCCACAACCTGATTGGCCTACAGGAGAATTCCGGAATTAACCAATCACATGCAGCCCATTGTGTAAATAATGTACAGTGGTGCCTCGCAAGACGAAATTAATTCGTTCTGCGAGTTTTTTTGTTATGCAAGTTTTTTTCGTCTTGCGAAGCACTGCTGTGTATTGACGGTTTCCCATAGGAATGCATTGGTGGTTATTAAAAAAAGGCGCAAGACGTCTCGTCTTGCGAAGCAAGCCCATAGGGAAATCCGTCTTGCGAAGCAACTCAGAAAACGAAAAACTCTTTCGTCTTGCGAGTTTTTCGTCTTCCGAGGCATTCGTCTTGCGAGGTACCATTGTATATAAAGCAGATACTTTGAGGGGACAGTCATTCCTCCTCACCACTATAAGCTGAATAACGAGCATGAAATCCACTCTCGACTCTGAGTATATTTCACACCTGCAGATCTGTCCATGGCAAGGGACTCCCCAAATCACAGGATATGTGCAGAGTTCCAGTTGAACTCAGCTAATTGGCAACAAGTCATCTGGACATGTGTTAACAAGTGTTTGTGTGCAGTTTCCCATTTCCTGCATGCAGCAGAAAAACCAGCCTTCCTAGTCCTTTACATATAATATTTCAGTTCTTCTTTTTCATTGACAGTTTGCCTTCAGTTCCTTCCTCTGTCTTATCTTATATGCAATGTTGACAGCAGTTCCCTGGACGATGAGTTAACACAGAAAAGCTTCCCTCTTTTTGACTTCCACTTCAAATCCACCTCACAACACTTGCCCATTCAGAACCCTGGAGGTTTGGAGGCCCATCTGCTGAAATGGAGACCGACTGTCTAATCCAAACAATCGCTCGTGGCAGGAAGCCCTGTGCCGCTCCGTGAATGCAAAAACTCTCCCTCTCATGGCACCATCTGCACAGCCATCAGCTAATCCCCAGTCGCCTTTCTCTCCTTTGAATTTGCTCTCTAGAAAGATTTGCTAAGACCAGTCACCTGTGTTTATCTGTCTGGGCTTCACTCCCCTCTGGGCTTCTGGAGTTATGCGAGATTGGATCGCCTTTCTTTTTTCTCCCAGTGTACTTTATTCCAGCTTGAACGGAAACTGCAGCCAGAAATACCAGTCACTGTGGAGCAATAGAGGAAGACGCCTGCTTGTGGGCTTTGGAGACACATCTGATTGGCCACTGTGGGGGCAAAGAGGGTGGAGAGGCGTCTGTTAAGTTGTGGGTGAACATATCAGACGACACAGCGATTCTCCAAACAGCTCTTGTTTATTCACAGGTCAGAACAGAACTGAACTGAAGGGTTCAGCCAGCCTGCTTATATAGAGCTCCAGTACAACGTAGTTGTAACAACTTTCTGTAACTATCCAATCACTGAATGTCACTTTCGATCCCTTATTTGCATATGTGGACCTGAACTATCTACAGTATCCCCCTGCTGGCCCAGGGTGAGAACTTCAGTACATAACAGCGTCCATGCCTTAGATGTGAGCAACAGGGTTCTATGCCCAGCCTTGTTAAGGACATTTGCTTTCTAAACACCCAGAAAGCAACACACCATTTCTTTAAAACACATTACACAATTCTGGTGACTTTTAAGGAAGCTCACATCAACATGAACTTCCTCAGCCTTTCTGCTTATTCAGCAGTTATAGATTTTTTTTGGGGGGGGGTGGGATTCTGAGAAATGAAAGATGAAACAAAGATCAATGCTTGTGATCCTAAGCATTACAGCACCTGTAAAACAAGCGGGCATTATTCTGTCTGGTGTACAGGTTGAAGGGTATAATTGTTACTTAATTGTTACTTGCCAACAAAGGTCTGTATAGTAAAAGCTATGGTTTTCCCAGTAGTGATGTATGGAAGTGAGAGCTGGACCATAAAGAAGGCTGATCGCTGAAGAACTGATGCTTTTGAATTATGGTGCTGGAGGAGACTCTTGAGAGTCTTATGGATTGCAAGAAGATCAAACCTATCCATTCTGAAGGAAATCAGCCCTGAGTGCTCACTGGAAGGACAGATCGTGAAGCTGAGGCTCCAAGACTTTGGCCACCTCATGAGAAGAGAAGACTCCCTGGAAAAGACCCTGATGTTGGGAAAGATGGAGGGCACAAGGAGAAGGGGACGACAGAGGACAAGATGGTTGGATGGTGTTTGCAAAGCTACCAGCATGAGTTTGACCAAAATGTGGGAGGCAGTGGAAGACAGAAGTGCCTGGCGTGCTCTGGTCCATGGGGTCACGAAGAGACGGACACGACTAAATGACTAAACAACAACAACAATTGTTACTGCACAGATGGGAGTGCTATAGAATGATCCTATACATTACTCAGAAGTAAGTCCCATTGAGTTCAGGTAAGTCCCAGATAAGTGGGTTCAGTATTGCTGTTTTTGTGTGGTTTTCCTGAAATATAAGTACTAACCAAACGCCTGGTAGAAGAGATCTTGCCTCATCACCCATTTAAAGTTGAGGTATTCCTCAATGAAATGACAAACTTACCTGCATGTACAAATATCATGAACTGAGCACTTCGCAAACCTTCCCATGTGTTGCGATTATGAATGGAAGAGAAATTCAATTCAGTTCACATTTAAAGGTGAACTGACTTAATTCCCACTTTCTGAAACATTATGCAAACCAAGCCATAGCCATCCTTCAATTTTGCCCTCATCTGAATTTTGCAAGGTCGTTCCGCAGTCAAGTAACATGCACTAAAATGCTACTAGGGTAGGATATGTATTCAAAGGCATCCAGGTATATTTGTGAAAATAGCATACAGAAATGCATTATATTAGGGGTAACTACTTTGCAAAATGTGAATATAGGAGAAACTCACATTGAAAAGATGTAGAATTTTCATGTGATGATGTGGAAAACTGAACTTAAGGTTGGAGAAATGGAAAATGGAGAAAAGCCAAACTTGACATATCCCCCCACCCCTAGTTATGATACAGGGAGCTATCCCTTTCCTTAACTCCTGAAGTAATGTAATTTATTTCTGGCAAGGCAAGGTAATCAAACAATTAGGGTCGCCTAATGTGAAAGAGGTCTCCTCAAGTCCATTGCCAGCCATAACATATAAAAGTCAGTTAGCTGTTTATTTCCTTGACATCTGATGGGAAGGCATGGCCCTCTAGATTACCGTATTTTTCGCTCTATAAGATGCACCAGACCACAAGACACACCTAGTTTTTGGAGGAGGAAAACAAGAAAAAAAATATTCTGAATCTCAGAAGCCAGAACAGCAAGAGGGATGGCTGCGCAGTGAAAGCCGCAATCCCTCTTGCTGTTCTGACTTCTGGGATAGCTGCACAGCCTGCATTCATTCCATAAGACGCACACACATTTCCCCTTACTTTTTAGGAAGGAAAAAGTGAGTCTCATAGAGCAAAAAATACAGTACTTTTCCGTAAAGACATGCTAGAAGTCTCCAAAGAAATGACAATCTCCCGGGCACCTCTCAAAAGCACTTCCAAATATCAAAATCCCATAGCATCTTACCACATTGCTTTCTGCATGGCTAGGGCCCCTGTGACTTTCAGAGCAGCATGATTTGGATAAAACCCACAGGGGAAGCTTCCTTAGCCCTGCAGTCCTGGGCGAAGAGGCATCTGTCCACGTCTGTCATGCCACTGGTAACAGGCACAAAACCTCTGACCTTTTTTTAAAAAAGGCAATGTGCCTCATCTGCTAGTACTTCAGCTGCAGGCTACCTAGAATTCAGGGGGTCCACATAACACCCCACATAACATCATCGTCGTCATCATCATCATCATCATAATTTTTATTTATACCCCACCCCCACCCCAGCCAAGGCCAGGCTCACGGTGGCTAACAAGCAATAATAAAAACAAATTGAATGAATACAACTTAAAAACAAGATTAAAATACAACATTAAAATATTAAAACATTAAAATATCAAAATGCAGCCTCATCACAGGAGGAGAAAGGAAAAAGAAAAAAGAAAGAGGGGGAGGGAATCAAATTGGCTCCAAGCCAAAGGCCAGGCGGAACAACTCTGTCTTACAGGCGCTGCGGAAAGAAATCAGATCCTGCAGGGCCCTGGTCTCATGAGACAGAGCGTTCCATCAGGCCGGGGCCAGTGTTGAAAAGGCTGTGGCTCTGGTTGAGGCTAATCTAACTTCCTTAGGGCCCGGGACCACTAGGGTGTTGCTATTTATGGACCTTAAGGTCCTCCATGGGGCAGACCCGGAGAGGCGGTCCCATAGGTACGAGGGTCCTAGGCCGTGAAAGGCTTTAAAGGTCAAAACCACATAACATAACATAACAACATAACATAACATAACAACATAACATAACATAACATCATAACATAACATAACAACATAAAACATAACATAACATAACATAACATAACAACATAACATAACATAACATAACATAGCATAGCATAGCATAGCATAGCATAACAACATAACATAACATAATAACATAACATAACATAACATAATATAACATAACAAAAAACATAACAACATCATAACATAACATAACATACATAACATAACAACATAACATAACATAACATAACATAACATAACATAACATAACATAACATAACAACATAACATAACATAACATAACATAACATAACAACACAACACAACACAACACAACATAACATAACATAACATAAAACATAAAACATAACATAACATAACATAACATAACATAACATAACATAACATAACATAACATAACATAACATGTTCTCTGGGAAGTGCAATTAGTTCTGGTGGCAGATTCCCAACAAATGGGCAATGCCACCAGCTCCTTTGCTGAAGAAAAATGTGAAGGAAACTTCTTTTTCATAAAAAAAGAGATGTTTCACAAAAACTTTCTCTTCCCCTCCTTTCCATTAGGTTCATTCACTGATCCAGCCCATAATTAACAAAATGATAAGATTAAAGTTTTCTCACCTTACTTGCTAAACGCTGTCTGTCAGGCAAGCTGTGAGTATTTAGCAGCGTGTGAGCGAAGAAGGTTTCTTCTTTAAATGTCAGGAAGCAGCTGCACCCACAGGCTGCAATCTTAAAGCCACTTACTTGGGAGTAAGCCCCATTGAATTCAGTAGGGCTTACTTCTGAGTAGACATGGTTAGCATTGTGCCCTTTGCTTTTAATGCCACAGCATGGAAACTAGCACTTCGTTGCATTAAAAGGATAAGGTTGGTACCTTTCCCCAGCAAAGAAGAATTTTAAGTGGTTCCCCCACCCACTTGCATGCTGTTTGATAATATTAATAAACAAGCTGGCTTGGTATGCTAAGCCCAGACACTTTCCCATGACCTTGTGGAGGCATTTAAGCTGCAGCCCTGGAGCTGCCAATAACCACTGGCAGGTCCTGCTTACTGGACATTCAGACACGTCTTCATTTGCAGCCAGTCACATCCTTCTCTGAGTAGTGTTGTAAACAAAAATTGCCCTTTTCCCTTATGGGGTATCCAAGAGCCCATATAGAGTCCTTACATAGGTTCCCTATTGGTAGGAGAGAATAACAGAGGCCAACCAGAGAATACTGAGAAGCAAAGCAGCTAGTAAGCTTGATCTTTATTGATCTGTTGCAACAGGGTGCTCCCCTCACCCGTAGGAGAGGAAGAGGAACCCAGAAAAATGGCTTGCAAGGCCTTATAAAGACTTTTGAAATTGCCACCCTGTAGATCAAGACCACCCCCAGAAACATCATACATACATCACAGAAGGGGTGTAACCTAAGACCACCCCTCAGATACATCATACCTACATCACAGAAAAGGCAGTCTAAAACAGAAATTTGAATGTTGTTTTTCTCTTGTCGTTGTTTATCTTCTGTCTAGCAGGTTACTTGATTGGATTGCCTGGGGAGCCTGGCCAGTCTTTTGTAATCATAAATACTTAATTCCTGGGCCAGGTCACAGGCTCACACCCTATTCGTATCTTAAATGTGCCCTTAAGACAGGATTTGTGAAGGAAAAGACAATGGGGAGGCTTTTCCATTTTCCTTGACCTTGCAGAGAAAACATTTGGTCAGTTTGGGACAGTTTGGGAATCAAAGCTGGTTCCAGGTCGGTCTTCCTGTGCTATGTACGTGTTTGGTTGGTACACTTATGAACATTACCATATATCTCAGACCTCAAAATTCCTATCACAGTAAAAAGGTAAAGGTAAAGGTACCCCTGCCCGTACGGGCCAGTCTTGACAGACTCTAGGGTTGTGCGCCCATCTCATTCAAAGAGGCCGGGGCCAGCGCTGTCCGCAGACACTTCCGGGTCATGTGGCCAGCGTGACGAAGCTGTTCTGGCGAACCAGAGCCGCACACGGAAACGCCGTTTACCTTCCCGCTAGTAAGCGGTCCCTATTTATCTACTTGCACCCGGGAGTGCTTTCGAACTGCTAGGTTGGCAGGTGCTAGGACCGAACAACGGGAGCGCACCCCGCCGCGGGGATTCGAACCGCCGACCTTTCGATCGGCAAGCCCTAGGCGCTGAGGCTTTTACCCACAGCGCCACCCGCGTCCCTCCCTATCACAGTAGACCCACTGAAATTCATGGATCTCAAGTCCCCACATTCCTTACTTTCCATGCAACTTCTCTGAGTAGGAATAACTTTGGATACAGCCCGGATCCAATGCAGGCTATTTCAAAATAATATAGAGGACCAGAAAGAACCCCTCCAAAAGCGCTATGTGAATCCACAACACATACGTTTGCCTCTCTGCAAATTGATGCTTTGTGATGCTGTCCTTATTGCTGTTCATTATGTAAGATTTGCTTCTCACTCCTGTGCTTTATGTGTAAGCTGCCACGAGTTCATCACAGCAAGGCTGGCTATCAGTGCCCAAGTCAACGCCTGCAGAAATGGAAGTATGAATGGAATTTCAGCAAAAAAAAGAACCAGTTGTCCGTTAGCGTCTCCCCACCCCAGCCCTCTTTCTTTGGCAGTGCCACGAGCGCAGAGGCATGGCGAATCCGACAGGGAACTTCTCAGAACAATGCTGTGGTCTAGCCTGAAAATCAGATAAGCAGCACAGGGTGTTCAAGCGAAGTCTGAACGACAATGCCAAAAACCTGTCTAAAGTGCAGGCTGAGAAACTCCCATGAACACCATGGTCAGAGTTTCGGCTGTTAAAGGGATTTGCAAACAGAGCATAGTTTTCCTGCTTATAATAATAATGCTGAGAACAGGTTTTATACAGTGTTGGATTTACGTATAAGCTAGACAACAACAACAACAACAACAACAACAACAATTTATTATTTATACCCCGCCCATCTGGCTGGGTTTCCCCAGCCACTCTGGGCGGCTTCCAAAAGAATATTAAAATACTGTGATACATCAAACATTAAAAGCTCCCCTAAACAGGGCTGCCTTCAGATGTCTTCTAAAAGTCTGGTAGTTGTTGTTCTCTTTGACATCTGGTGGGAGGGCATTCCACAGGGAGGGCGCCACTACCGAGAAGGCCCTCTGCCTGGTTCCCTGTAACTTGGCTTCTTGCAGTGAGGGAACCGCCAGAAGGCTCTCGGTGCTGGACCTCAGTGTCCGGGTAGAGCGATGGGGGTGGAGACGCTCCTTCAGGTATACTGGACCAAGGCCGTTTAGGGCTTTAAAGGTCAGCACCAACACTTTGAATTGTGCTCGGAAACATACTGGGAGCCAATGTAGGTCTTTCAAGACCGGTGTTATATGGTCTCGGCGGCTGCTCCCAGTCACCAGTCTGGCTGCTGCATTCTGGATTAGTTGTAGTTTCCGGGTCACCTTCAAAGGTAGCCCCACGTAGAGCGCATTGCAGTAGTCCAAGCGGGAGATAACCAGAGCATGCACCACTCTGGCAAGGCAGTAGCGGGCAGATAGGGTCTCAGCCTACGTACCAGATGGAGCTGGTACACAGCTGCCCTGGACACAGATTTAACCTGTGCCTCCATGGACAGCTGTGAGTCCAAAATGACTCCCAGGCTGCGCACCTGGTCCTTCAGGGGCACAGTTACCCCATTCAGGACCAGGGAATCCTCCACAAGCTCTAGCTTAGGGCCCCACTCTCTTGGGGTCCCCCCAAAAAAATTAAAGGGGGGGAAACTGGATGTATATTTCCAAAATAAAGGATTAAAAAAAAAAGCTACATACAGCAGCAGTTTTTTGTGTTGTGTATGGACCTATTAGGTCCACAAATTACCATATACAGTGGTACCTCAGGTTAAGTACTTAATTCGTTCCAGAGGTCCGTACTTAACCTGAAACTATTCTTAACCTGAAGCACCACTTTAGTTAATGGGGCCTCCAGCTGCCGCCACACCGCCGGAGCATGATTTCTGTTCTCATCCTGAAGCAAAGTTCTTAACCTGAGGTAATATTTCTGGGTTAGCGGAATCTGTAACCTGAAGCGTATGTAACCTGAAGCGTATGTAACCCGAGGTACCACTGTAGTTGTATTCATCACACAAAAAAACAGTGACAATTTGTTGTTGACAAAGGACAGCTGGACATATAAAGGGCCTCATTACCTTCAGGAGCTGCTGAGGGCCTCATCAAACCTCAATCCGGCCCTGGTTTTATATGCTGGTTTCCCCTTTCAGCAGGAGCCCCTTGTATCTCCTCGGATGCTGCTCTTCTGAGTCTCTTAGTACAAGGAGCCCCCTGTAGACGTGATCTCTGGAGATCTTCCAAGCTCCCCTTTTGCTGCGCTACTTACCTTCAATCTCCTCAATGGTCTTTCTGCTTTCCTTATACTTTCCTCATGAACATCTCTCTCTTGATGGCTGTTTGACAGTCACTTGTTCTCTTGAATTCTCTTGAAAGGGCAAAGAATTCAAGTTCTGTTGAATTCTTTGCCCTTTCTTCCTCATGTGGGCTTGGAAGTGCCTGCTAGGAGGCCTGCCCTCTCTCTCACGCCCTTCCAGTCCTTCTCCAAGCCCCACCCTTTCCCCAAAACCTTGGACTCGGCCCCCTTTGTGCTCATGCTCTGATTCCGGAAGCAGCCAGTGTTCTGCGCTACAGATGTTGCTGCCCTCAGCCATCATCCCTGACCATTGGGCTTCCCAACAGAGGCTGGGAGGTGTAGGGGACTCCCTGGTCCTGAATAGGGCAACTGTGCCCCTGAAGGACCAGGTGCGCAGCCTGGGAGTCATTCTGGACTCATAGCTGTCCATGGAGGCGTAGGTTAATTCTGTGTCCAGGGCAGCTGTCTCCCAGCTCCATCTGGTACACAGGATGAGGCTCTACCTGCCTGTGGACTGTTGCATGCTCTAGTTATCTCTCGCTTGGACTACTGCAATGCACTCTATGTGGGGCTACCTTTGAAGGTGACCCAGAAACTGCAACTAATCCAGAATGCGGCAACTAGACAGGTGACTGGGAGCGGCCGCCGAGACCACATAACACCGGTCTTGAAAGACCTACATTGGTTCCCAGTACAGTACGTTTCCCAGCACAATTCAAAGTGTTGGTGCTGACCTTGAAGGCCCTAAACAGCCTCGGTCCAGTATACCTGAAGGAGCGTCTCCACCCCCATTGTTCTGCCCGGACACTGAGGTCCAGCTCTGAGGGCCTTCTCGCGGTTCCCTCACTGCAATAAGTAAAGTTACAGGGAGCCAGGCAGAGGGCCTTCTCGGTGGTGGCACCTGCCCTGTGGAACGCCCTCCCATCAGATGGCAAGGAGATAAACAACTATCTGACTTTTAGAAGACATCTGAAGGCAGCCTTATTTAGGGAAGTTTTTAATGTTTGATCTTTTATCGTGTTTTTAATATTCTGTTGGGAGCCTCCCAGAGTGGCTGGGGAAACCCAGCCAGATGGGCGGGGTATAAATAACAAATTATTATTATTATTATTATTATTATTATTATTATTATTATTATTATTATTCATCAGAGCTGGAATCCAGCATCACCTTGAGGACACCAACTGGGCACCCAGGCTCTGCTTCTGTGACTCAGCCTAAGCATGCGAGAAGAAAAGAAGCGCAAGGTTCCCCTCTGCCACTGCTTCTTCTGCTGTTTCCCCCGTGTCAAATTTTAGAGTTGATGGCTGCACACAGAACGATGACAAGCCACAAGTGGGACAGAGACCACAGCTCTGCTTTGCCTGTTTTGCATTTCGCACCGTCAGCCTCCCCCTGGTGGTAGGAAAAAGAGAGCAGAGCTGTATTTTCTAGAGTTCTGCTTGGACAACGACTGCAGAAACAAGAAAGTCTCTCAGTGCACACCCTTAGATTAAATGGAGTCATTCTTCCTCCCACACAAATGCACATTTTTGGAGCTGAGTGTGAGGAACCTTTGGCCCTCCAAATATTGCTGAGCTTCGGCTATTCTCAACCCCAGGAAGTCCGGCCAAGGGCAGGGATTAGGGAACTCGAGGCAGGAAACCTGGAGCCTCCCTATTCTATCCTCAAAATAACTGTGCAAGGTAGGTCAGGCTAAGGGAGGATTTTGAACCTTGGTCTCCCCCAAACTTTGGCCAGCACCCAGATCACTACCCCACAGGGTCCCTTGGAACGACAGTGCTATGTCGCTGTTTTCATACTGTTCGCAAACCCCGAAACACCCCAGAATGTTTGGAACTGCTGAAATGAAGAGCTTTATCTTTGCTGGAATCAAAAGGGACCAGTGTGTGATCTAGCAACTCAAACCACGCAAGAAAATTAGAGAATTCTTCCTGACATTTTCAGCTGCATAGAAGTTAGAACTTTCTCAATTCTGACATTTTAAATCTTCAGTTTTTATTTATTTGGGTTTTTTTACACCTTCAGATCTACCTGACATTTTCAAATATCCCTCTTTTAAAATGGAGGAATCTGCTCTGTGGGAGCAACATGTTGCACTGACATTTGCAGTTCAGTTTATCGTCCTCTTGCACTGATATAAGCTAATCCTGTTTCTCAGCTGAGTGGCAGTAGGGGAATATCCCATTTGCCCCAAGCCTTAATTCAGAAAAAGCAATGTATATATTTTCCCCCTGGCTTCTTTAGCACCTGCTCACAAGTGTTTGCTGGCTCTGTGTCCTGATTGGTGGATCTTGTATTTGCCATCACCATGTAGATAACAAGCCTTCATGCAGAGAATGATGGATTGTCTGGCTCCCTGGCAGAGCTCATTTAAAACTCTGCAGGGCAAAGACAAGTGTGTTGGGCATTGGTCTATTGCCTTATGTAACACTTAACAGAGAAGTTGCCACTTTCCAGAGGAACTCCCTGTCTTTAGATAGTGAGTAACAGGCAGGATGCAGGTGGCGCTGTGGGTTAAACCACAGAGCCTAGGACTTGCCGATCTGAAGGTTGGCGGTTCGAATCCCCATGGCGGGGTGAGCTCCCGTTGCTCGGTCCCAACTCCTGCCAACCTAGCAGTTTGAAAGCACATCAAATTGCAAGTAGATAAATAGGTACCGCTCTGGCGGGAAGGTAAACGGCGTTTCCGTGCACTGCTCTGGTTCACCAGAAGTGGCTTAGTCATGCTGGCCACATGACCTGACCCCAGAGTCAGCCACGACTGGACCTAATGGTCAGGGGTCCCTTTACCTTTTTAACAGGCAGAGCTTTCCCATCCCTGCATTGCCACACTCAAAAGAGCTTTGTTTGTTGTCTTTCTCCTTGCTGGGCAGCAGCTAAAAGCACAAAAACTTTGCTGGGAAGAGGCAGTCATGAGGGACAAGTGAATCTGTCAGTTCAGGCTTCTCTCGGCTTCTTCATTTTCCCAGCCTTCAATTCAATTCATCACATTTCCACATCAGTTTGCAATATTATTTTTAAATTCAAATCAAATATTTTTATTGCAGTCCATAGACCCACAAAACAATTTCAAAACAAAATACAGTTAAAACAACCAAACAACAGGTAAAAGAGAGTGAGGTAGTCATTTTGTTATGTCTAGAGTGTGATGGTCTGTTTCTTGCGACCTCCGAAATAAACTTTGCCATAGTCAGTGTAATATCATTTGACCTATCCTCCAGAAGGTATTTACCAATATGGGAGGCTTCAGATTTTCCCAGCAAGTTTGCCGGTAAGGCCATGAAACATCAGTTAAAAACATCAGTCACAGCAACTAAATCATTCAGCCCGGCAGCGTAGCAAGAAAACAAACAGAATAATTCAGCACCAGATAAAATAGCAAGATAATAAAACTGATAAATAAAGGTGAGGGACACCCCATCTTACTCCCCAAAGCCTGCAGCTGAGCCCAGGATCTTAGGATCTATGTGTTTGAAGCTCACCACTTCACCCAAAGAATCTTGGGAACTGTAGTTTTTCCCTTGCAGAGTTACAATTTCCAGCTGCCTTAACAAACTACTTTCCAGGAATCTTTGGAGGGAACGCGTGTGCTTTCCATGTATGCTGTGAATGTGCCCTTTGAATCACGGAAGATTCGCTCTCTTTGGTGCAAATCTAGCAGGCCAGCTTTCAGTGTGACCCAAGAGATCAAATCAACACATTCATTTTATAGGCTTGTGTCCAGCCTGGAGGAAAACTGCCCTCCCCAAAGCAAATGTAAGAAAGCATATTTATCCCAGAAGGGGTTTGTGTGACGTTTGAAGGAGAGGGAAAATAGCAGGGAGCATCACGACACATGAAACGAGTGATGGAAGAACTGCCCTCAGCTTTCATTGCAAGCCTTTTTGGGGGTTGGGGGAAGAAACCTAAACTGTGTCAAATAATTCCTTCCCTCCTCATCCTCTTGACACTTCTGGTTCTGTCCACATGGATCTTATGGGATTTCTTCTTTCCATTCCCCCACATCTTGCTGATAGATGGGGCTTCCAGAGGTCCGAGGGGCTGATCAAATCTTCAGCTGCTTAGCAGTGCTTTAGTTTCTGATGCCCCATAACTATTCACTAGGCCAGTGCGCAGCTTCTTGAATTATTTCCATTACCAAATCACGGTTGCTTTATTTGAATACCGCTTCCCTATGTATACTACCCACAACAAAGCCAAGGGGGCAGGAAAACATCACCCATAAATCTCCCCACAATGCATTGTTATCTAGAGCATCTCTCTGGGGCAAAGAACCACATGGAAATTCAATGCCTCCCCACCCAGCCCCACTGCCAAAACCAAACAAACACACCCAGGAGCGTTTTAAAATCTGAGCGGGGCAACAAAAACCACACAGACTCTTTGCTATGAAAAATTCAACAAGAACTGCCCCAAACAGAGAGAAGATAGCCACCAAACAAAAGGGCACTTGCGTGATCAAATATTACAGAGTTCCAGGTTGTTTGTTCATGGCAAGCATTTGGGGAATTGTGCCAGTAAATATTTGACATTCAGTCCAACCCACAAGTCAGATTTAAGCTGCCAGGGAGCCCAGTCTCCGCGAAGCAGCTGTGTCAGAGTGAGGGGGGAGCAGGAGAAAAGCTTGCCGTCCGCACTAAGTCCTCATGCACAAATATAGTTTTCCATCAAAAGCAATGGGGTGGGAGAAAATTCTCTTCCGGCTTAATCCTATGACACACTCTGCTACTGCAAGCAGCATATATTTGATAGAATCTGGCATACAAGTTTTGACACAAAAACAGAGCTCAGCAAAACAGCCTCATGCCACCAGTACCAGGACTTTCGCTAACCGAGATCTCCACCGAAATGGATCCCCAGAGGCAGCACTGCCAGGGCTTCTCACCTGAGACTTTGGAGAGGCTCTCCAATCATAAATTCACTTCTCCACATGGCCACATCAGTTTGCAAAAATAATAATAAAAAAATCAAATCCTCGTGAAAATTCTTTATGCAAATTTCTCCTTCTATAACACAACGTTGTCTGCAATTTTGCTTATTGCACATGTTTGCAAAGCAATTTCTTTTTGTAATTTTTTTTTATTAAATTTATATACCACCCTTCATCAAAAGATCTCAGGGCAGTTCACAGAACAGAATACAGGATAAAAATAATACATTTTTTGTATTTACTCTCACTAATATATGGATTTTTATGCACAATCTTCCCCAGTGTATGCATTTTCGTGAGATTCTGCACTGCACTGCAGATTTCAAAAGGTGTCTGCTCATGTAACTGCTTCAGAATGTGAAAATCTGGCAAGCTCACCTGCAAATGAAACCCAAATTACCGTATTTTTTGCTCTATAAGACTCACTTTTTCCCTCCTAAAAAGTAAGGGGAAATGTGTGTGTGCGTCTTATGGAGCGAATGCAGGCTGCACAGCTATCCCAGAAGCCAGAACAGCAAGAGGGATTGCTGCTTTCACTGCACAGCGATCGCTCTTGCTGTTCTGGCTTCTGAGATTCAGAATATTTTTTTTCTTGTTTTCCTCCTCCAAAAACTAGGTGTGTCTTGTGGTCTGGTGCGTCTTATAGAGCGAAAAATATGGTAAATCCCCATCCCCTAGCTGCCACATACTGAGTCAGGCTGTTGGTTCATTGAGCTCCATACTTCCAGCTCTGGCTGACAGCATCTCTCCAGGGTTTCAAGCAAGAGTCTTTTCCCAACCAGATCAGGAGATGCCAGGAATTGAGCTTGGGACCTTGTGCATTCAGAGTGTGTTCTCTGTCCACTGAGTTCTGGCCCTTCCCTTCTGCACGATGCTCGCCTGCCATTTTGGATGCTTCACCTTGAAGCATCTCCAGGTGGGCAAGTTCATCTTTAAGCTCCATTAGGTACACACAAGGGGCTGGATGATGATCAGAGCACTCTCTCCTCAGCACACAAACAGACACACACCCTGGAAATTCAGAAGCAAGTTAATCCAAATTCCGAGAAGCGGAATTGTAATCCTTTATAATTAAGCAAGGATGCATATAATGACATGCTTTGCATAATTTATTCACGCTTTTGCAAGTCAAAGCAGGGAGAAAAGAGCTACCTTTCTGCAGCTCCACCTGATGAATCTGACACTGGGAATTCTGGATTGTCGGCCTCTGGCCTCTGAGATTTGACCAGGCATTGTCAAATTGCTGTCAACTTCAAGTCTTGTCTTCATAGCCTTGACGTCTAGAAACCTGATCTAAAAACAAAAGAACGAAAACTGGCATTTTTTTGCAGTTGCCGAGTTCTGCAGTCAATGTCAATTTATGCGCAGCAATGTTTGCTACCCTTGTTTTACATAATATTTGACATTAACGCTTGCATTGACTCTCAGGAACCCCAGCAAATTTAAATGTTGGTTTTTCTGCCTGTAAAATGGGCTGTAAACATAAGGAACGGCTCTAAGAGCAGTTGATATACAGAAGAAGAAGAAGAAGAAGAAGAAGAAGAAGAAGAAGAAGAAGAAGAAGAAAACATAGGAAATCAGAGATGAGATGAAAGTCTCTTGGATAATTCCAAAAAATATCCATTGTTGCTCCTTCATAGGAAAGTCTTTTCTGAGTATGTGCTGAGGTGACACAAATAGAAGCCCTTTGAGTTTATTTTTATTAGCAGTAATGAGTCTGCTACACTTATTATTATTTTTCGACTGATTACCCACAGATTTCTGGATCCATAATCATTCACGTCACAGATAGAGGGAGCGGAGGCTGAAACAGGATAATAGCCTTTAAATCCCCTTCTCTAAGCACTCAGATCTTCCCTGTCAGCAAGATTAAAGCGGTCAACAGCAGTCCCCATGTGCCTGGATCCCACACTGAGTTTTTGCAACAACTGGAGCTGCTGGTCGGTCGGAAAAGAAACGTAAAACGGCTCCGGCGGCAGATGCTGCGGGCAGGAAGGAGAAGGCAACCAGAAGAAGCTTCGCACCCACCACCGAACGCTAAGGGGAAGCATGTGGAACCTTAAGCAAAGAAAGCAGCCTCTGATCTCGGACTATAAAACTGAATCTCGCCCGGGGGCCACCTGGGATGCAACCGTGGGAAGCAACGAACCTGGGGTGACTGGGGGCTTTGGTGCTTCTGATTGGGGATCCCCATTGCAGCTGGCTCAGGAAGTTGAGAGCAGCTACTCCTGCTTGGAGGACGAGGAGGAAGAGGGCGAGGAAGAGGAGAAGGGGCTCCCTTCGATGTTTCCCTTCAGCCCAGCCTTCCCAGCTGGAGCCACCACATCGTCCTCCGTCCTCAACATCAACGTGGGCGGGCAAAGCTACCGACTGACATACCAGGCGGTGGCCATCTACCCCACCACCCGCCTGGGCCGCTTGGCCACTTCCACCGACCGCTGGCGCCAGCTGGGCCTCTGCGACGACTACGCGGCTCAAGGAGACGAGTACTTCTTTGACCGGGACCCGGCCGTCTTCCAGCTGGTCTACAACTTCTACGCCTCCGGGGTGCTGCGGGTGCGGGACGAGCTGTGTCCCCGCAGCTTCCTGGAGGAGCTGAGCTACTGGGGCGTCCGCCTCAAGTACACGCCCCGCTGCTGCCGCATCTGCTTCGAGGAGAGGCGGGACGAGCTGAACGAGCAGCTCAAGGTGCAGCGGGAGCTGCGGGCCCAGGCGGCCGTGCAGGAGAGCGAGCACCTCTTCCGGCACATGCGCTACGCCGAGCATCGCTGGCGCCTGTGGAACCTCATGGAGAAGCCCTTCTCCTCCACCACGGCCAAAGCCATGGGGGTGGCCTCCAGCTTCTTTGTGCTCATCTCGGTGGTGGCACTGGCTCTCAACACGGTGGAGGAGATGCAGCACAGGGACAAGGCCACCCTGGAGAGGAGGCCCTTGCTGGAGCACGTGGAGACCTTCTGCATCGCCTTCTTCACCCTGGAGTACGTGCTGCGGCTGGTCTCCACCCCGGACATCCGCTGCTTCGTCAGCAGTGCCCTCAACGCCGTGGACCTCATCGCCATCCTCCCGCTGTACCTCCAGCTCCTCCTGGAGCGCTTCGTGGATGAGGACCAGCCTCGTGGGCAAGGCTCCCAGCACGAAACCGACATAGAGAAAGTGGGGCGGGTGGGGAAGGTGGGGCAGGTGTTGCGCATCATGCGCCTCATGCGCATTTTTCGTATCCTGAAGCTGGCCCGCCATTCGACGGGCCTGCGCGCATTTGGCTTCACGCTGCGCCAGTGCTACCAGGAGGTGGGCTGCCTCCTGCTCTTCATTGCGCTGGGGATCTTTGCCTTCTCCGCCATGGTCTACACCGTGGAACATGATGTCTCCAGCACAAACTTCACCAGCATCCCCCATGCCTGGTGGTGGGCTGCCGTAAGTACCTCCCTGGCAATGCAATTCTCGTTCCTTCTCCCCACCCTTTCACTTGCAAGCGTGCCTGTTTTGGAAGCGGCAGGGTCCCCCCCCCCCATGCCTGGCTTTCCAAACATCTGTTCAGAGTGTTGACTTTACAGAACACGCATGCATGCACACGCACCCATCAGCTGGAAGCTTTCCTATAGTACCGTATTTTTTGCTCTGTAAGACTCACTTTTCCCCTCCTAAAAAGTAAGGGGAAATGTGTGTGCGTCTTATGGAGCGAATGCAGGCTGCGCAACTATCCCAGAAGCCAGAACAGCAAGAGGGATTGCAGCTTTCACTGCGCAGCGATCCCTCTTGCTGTTCTGGCTCCTGAGATTCAGAATATTTTTTTTCTTGTTTTCCTCCTCCAAAAACTAGGTGCGTCTTGTGATCTGGTGCGTCTTATAGAGCGAAAAATACGGTAGATCAGGCTAAAATCAGTGCAGCTGAGCTTGAACCGGAGAGCTCTTTGCGGCTGTGCCACAGACTTTGTGCTGCTTCTCGCTGAGAAAGGGGAAGAAGGAAACGAGAAGGGAAAGCACATGCCTGCCTGGCCTCAACTTTGCCGTGACTTATCTGTGCCTACTTGACAGCTTGCTGCTGGTATTTTTGTAGCAGATATATAAGGGAGGCTTTGGGGGTGGTTTCACATTCCTTCCAAAGTGAGTTTACAAAAGCAGCTCTGCTCAGTGGTTTAGCGATGCAATCAAAAGGAGGCACATATTAGCTCTCACCCAGCAGTTAAAAAGATGAGGCTGGGAATCTGGGGAAAAGGTGAAGCTGGGAATCTGTCCCTACAGAAGCTTTGTTTTGTTTCCAAATGTGCCTGTGGATGAACAATTTCGAGATAGGAAAATAAGAGCAGCTGACCGTCACAAGGCGTTCCAGACAGCTGGTGATCGCAGCTACAACACAGCCCAAAATGATTTTTTTAAAAATTGCATTTGCACTGAGCCAGCCGCAGACAAAAATAACAAAACGGGAAGACCCTCAGGCTCAGTTGCTTGTAATGCAATACGGAGCTTATAATTTATAGGTTGAAATGCATCCTAAGCCACCAGGGATGGGAAAATGGACATTCCTTCTAGCGCAGCTGGAGGAATCAGGAGGTCTTGGTAGCCCAAGGACAGAGGCTCATCCTGCAAATAGTTCAGCAATAACAGCACAGGAACAAAGCCTTCCATTGACTGGGACATCGAGCTCAGGGTTGACTACACTGGCGGGTAGCTAGTGCCAAGCTGCATACAGGGCTCTACCCCCTGAGTTTTCAGATTTTCCATATTGCTTTGGGGTCCAAAGTCTTTGCTGAGTCACCAGCACTAATCAAATGTGAAGGCAACAAGGCGATCACTTCACTAAAACAAAAAACCCCTGTTCCTTGTGCCTGTGTCCACATTCTTCCCATGGGAACTTCCCTGCATATGGCAAAATGCTGGCACGTGTGAAAGATGGTGCATGGGATTCGTATAGTTTTCAGCAGCACAAACATCTCCTGCCATCAAACTCATCTTGTGTGACGTGACCTTGATTGACCCCTTTGGATAGGTAAATAAATCCAAGTTTGGAGCAGGTTCAGGGGGTGTTAACTTTGGACAGCAGATTATGTAAACAGACTTGTGAGCAGAAACTAGAAGTGCTACAGAAACTAGAGAAGCTATAGAATATAAATTGCATCCTGCCAATTTATGAAAGCATGTTAGAGCTTAGCTGGAAAGCTCTTCTGATAACCCTTCCCCTTTGAGGCTAATATATATGGTGTGTGGGGATAGATAGATGATAGATGATGATAGATGATAGATCGATGATAGATCGATGATAGATAGATAGATAGATAGATAGATATAGATAGATAGATATAGATAGATATAGATGATGATGATAGATAGATGATAGATAGATGATAGATATAGATAGATGATAGATAGATAGATAGATAGATAGATAGATAGATAGATGATAGATAGATAGATGATAGATAGATAGATAGATGATAGATAGATAGATAGATAGATGATAGATAGATAGATAGATAGATAGATAGATGATAGATAGATAGATAGATAGATAGATAGATAGATAGATAGATATAGATAGATAGATGAGAGATAGAGAGAGAGAGAGAGAGAGAGAGAGAGAGAGAGAGATGATAGAAGAAGAAGAAGAGTTTGGATTTGAAATCCGGCTTTATCACTAGCCGAAGGAATCTCAAAGCGGCTAACATTCTCCTTTCCCTTCCTCCCCCACAACAAACACTCTGTGAGGTGAGTGGGGCTGAGAGACTTCAAAGAAGTGTGACTGGCCCAAGGTCACCCAGCAGCTGCATGTGGAGGAGCGGAGACGTGAACACGGTTCCCCAGATTACGAGTCTATTGCTCTTAACCACTACACCACACTAGATAGATGATAGATTGATGAGAGAGAGAGAGAGAGAGAGAGATTATGAATATGGTCATCCATTAGCTGCTAAGTATTTTCATTTTAGACAATTGTGATTAATCTAGAAAGAAGTTTATTGTTTCCACAAATGAACCCTCAAGTCCTGCAACATCGGGAGGCCCACTGTTCTAAAGGGAGTGGCCTGCTTGGAGGTCAAAGGTTTCCCACCCCTGGCTTAGCAGGTATTGTTCTGGGAAGAAAAACGACAATCACACGGTAACTCACAACCACCCCATACATTGAAAGCACTCTTGCACCACTTTAACAGTCAAGGCTTCCCCCAAAGAATCAGGGGGGCTGAGAGTTGGCAGGAGATGCCCTCTTAGAACTGTGATTCCAGCACCTATAACTGTTCCCGGGCTTCTTTGTGGGGAGGCAGCACTCTGAAAGTGGTAGAAGTGTTTCAAATGAATGTTGTGGGTGTGACCAATGAACACCAGCAATGGGAACAACTCCAGCATGAGGCTTCAGGCAGAGCTTTTCTTCTAGGAAAAAAAGTGCCCGTGTTGCATGTCCTTGAGAAGCCCCAGAAAAAAAAGCACTGGTTGTGGGAATGTCTATCTAAACCCATCTTCTCATCCTGGTCTGGGCTGGTGGCTGGTGACATAACGAACCCTCCCAAACTTCAAATCCCACTCTCCTTCATCTTCCCCATGATCCAACAGTGGAGCAGATGCCCCTTCCTCATGCTTGAATCCTGCACAGCTGCAGACACCTGTAGACCACAGCAGCACCTAGTTCTCTGTGTGTATTTTTCACTTGGCCCAGTCAAGGTGAGGAGGACCAAAGCAGGTGCCAAAAGCTGGGAGACAAGCTGGAAAAAGAGGGCGGTGCCCAAGTGGGGGGGAGTGGCTGGGGAGGGAGGCACCAACTTGCAGAAAATATTGGGGTCCAACCCCCCAAAATATTTTATTAGGGGGCAAAGGGACCAGGGCCCCACAGAGTTGATGCCTATTCTTCCTCCAATCCTCATCCCACCAAGGCATAAAGAAACACACGTGAAAAATTCCCCACCAGGACTCCTGGCTCTCTCATCTGGCTGTTTATTTTCGCAGATCTCCCTCCTGCATTAACATTCAATTCCAGTGAGTTAATTTCCATCAGGCCACAAAACTAATCCCTTTTAGACCATCAAATGCGCCAGGTGCATCCGACAAATAAGCTCGCTTGCTGCAGGCTCAGGGAGGGAGCAGGGCGTTTCACTCATCTGAAACATCAGGCTCCTTTTTCTTTGGGTGAAAAGAGGGAAATGGCCTCCCCACTGCATGGCTGCCTTTCCAGTGAAGATTGCACTGGATGCTGCCAGACGGAAGCCAAGGCAGGGAAGGAGAGCCCAATGCACATTCCGTCTGGAGCCATTTCTTTCACTGTGTGCTGGTCCAGGGGGGAGATTACCATGGGGCGAGGTCCAGGACCTGAGTTGAGGGTCGGCAGGGCGAAGCGGGGTCCACAGCGAGAAGCTGGGCAAGGACAGGAACTCTGGGGGAACAGGACTGGATGCTGGCCGAAACAGCTCTTCAACGACGTTGCTCCCACAACCTGGGACCGGGCTGACTGGCCTTTATCTTCTCTGAGGCCAGGGGCGGCCCCGGCCCCCAGGAGACCTGCCTCTCCTGGCCTTAAGGCGAGCACTCCTCCTGGGAGAAACCAGTTCCCTTCGCCTCTCTTCCCTGAGCCTCTGCAGTTCAGGAGAGGCTGAAGGGTTACTGGACCCAGGGGGAGACTCACCTGTAGGCACTGAGTCCTCAACCACCTCTGGAGCCAGAGTGGATTCACCTGGTGCCTGCTCCTGAGGATCCGGCACAGGTGCAGGTGCTTCAGAATCAAGGCCCTGCCCCAGCTCAGCCGGCCCTGGAGGCGGGGACTCCTGTGCAGGCTGGGATTCCTCCGGTTCAGCCTCTGAATCGGATTCCCAGGCCATCACACACTGTTTTCTCAACATCCCTATAATACCTTGGCATGGGCTATAATAACGATTGCAGGATAAGTTCAGCAGAAAGACAAATGCAAAGTGAGACGCCATTCTTCGGACAAAACAGGTCAGTGCTGGGTTCCCAGCCCTCGGCTCTTCCACTACCATCCACCCACCTCTGCTTTTCCCCATCTCTTGCAGCTTTAAGGGTCCCTGAAAACAGGGGGGTAATTCAGCTCCTTGTTTCGTTCTGGCCTCCTCTTCCTCCACCAACCCCCTGTCCACCCTGCAAACATTCCTTCTCCAAGTTGCAGGAGTATCAACAGGAGAAGCCGCCTTCCTGGCCATCGTTCCTGAAGATAGGTAGAGCAGAGAGGGAGAGGCCAAAGTGTACTTAGGGAGACAGCAGAACCAAGAACCTTGACAGCCTGGATATGGTGACTGGGAGTGGCTGCCAGGACCACATAACACCGGTCCTGAAAAACCTACATTGGCTCCCAGTACATTTCCGAGCACAATTCAAAGTGTTGGTGCTGACCTTGAAAGCCCTAAATGGCCTCGGTCCAGTATACCTGAAGGAGCATCTCCACCCCCATCATTCAGCCCGGACACTGAGATTCAGTGCTGAGGGCCTTCTGGCGGTTCCCTCATTGCAAGAAGTGAGGTTACAGGGAACCAGGCAGAGGGCCTTCTTAGTAGTGGCGCCCACCCTGTGGAACACCCCCCCCCTTCAGATGTGAAGGAAATAAGCAGCTATCCTATCTTTAAAAGACATCTGAAGGCAGCCCTGTTTAGGGAAGTTTTTAATATTTAATGCTGTATTGTTTTTAACACTTGATTGGGAGCCGCCCAGAGTGGCTGGAGAAACTCAGCCAGATGGGCGGGGTATAAATAATATATTATTATTATTATTATTATTATTATTATT
Source organism: Podarcis tiliguerta (assembly GCF_965153285.1). Classification (NCBI taxonomy): domain Eukaryota; kingdom Metazoa; phylum Chordata; class Lepidosauria; order Squamata; family Lacertidae; genus Podarcis; species Podarcis tiliguerta. The sequence continues at coordinate 28,121,088 of NC_139550.1, forward strand.
ATTATTATTATTATTATATTACGGGAAGGAGGCGCTGCTGCCCTGTCGTTTTTCATGAATGAGAGACCTGGGAGAAACAAAAGGTGACTGGCTTGTTTCTTACATTCCTATGTGAATTGCCCTGTGGCCTTTTTGGCAAAAGGTGGCAAATAAATGTCTTAAAACAAATGACTCCTAAAATAAACGAAGCTCCACCATAATTCTGAAACAGGCAGATGGAGCAACATTGACTTCAATGCCAGCATGCAATTGGTTGCAGTTTTCAACCAGTATAGATCAAGGTAAAGGTAAAGGGACCCCTGACGATTAGGTCCAGTTGTGACCGACTCTGGGGTTGTGGCGCTCATCTCGCTTTATCAGCCAAGGGAGCCGGCATACAGCTTCTGGGTCATATTGCCAGCATGACTAAGCCACTTCTGGCGAACCAGAGCAGTGCACAGAAATGCCGTTTACCTTCCCGCCAGAGCGGCACCTATTTATCTACTTGCAGGGGAGCAGGGACCGGGCAACGGGAGCTCACCCCGTCGCGGGGATTCAAACCGCCAACCTTCTGATCGGAAGTTCTAGGCTCTGTGGTTTAACCCACAGCGCCACCCACGTCCCGGGTGACCAAGGTACGGTGGCCCAAACCTAAACAAGAGATCTTGAAAAGGACACTCAGGAAAGACATTCCTAGAACCATAGATGGGTAGAGAAGGGAAATAAATGGTCTGAGGGACCTGCTCCTGTCATCCCCAGCCCAGCCCACCACTGCCCTCTGCCACTGCCTGCTTCCCAGAAAACCAAGGTGTCAAATCAGCAGCTGACAAGGAGAGATGGGGGGGGGGAGAATTGGATTCAGGTCACATTTAAAGGTGAACTCACCAAATGAAAACACAGCTATCCTTCGACATTTGCACTGATTCGAATTTTGCAATGCAGTTCTCCAGCCAAGTAATTTCTGAAAATGGCATACAAAATATTAGTGAAAATGGCTTTGCAAAAAACAAACGAAGATTAGGCAAGTTTGTATATGAAATGGTATCACACGAGAAAATTGCAGGGAAATGCTGGTGAATTTTCATGAGGATTTTTTTTGTTTGGAAAATTCACAAACTGATGCATAACTATAGAGAACTGAATTTAGGATTGGGGAAATGAGAAAGTGACATGGACGTGCTTGGTCATCTTTACTGAGGACACCGCTGTGGCTCAGAAGTTGCTCAAACACACCACCATTCATAGAAAGAGATCATTGTCACATAAGGGAGGGAAAAGCAGCTAAATGGTGTGCAGTTTATGCATGCATGAGTTCACTATGTTGGGAAGAAGTTTCAGTTTGAGAATCCCCACCATGGGCACCTTCCTCTGTGAACTGTGATGGGGAGGACAAACGCCACCTCTGGTCTTCAGGGATGGGAAGAGCAGAGGCAGATTCTCATATCTATTGCAGACGGATCTCTCTTTCCAACACTGCAATGGGGAGGAACAAATACCGCCTCTGTCCTTCAGAGACCAGTCTCTAAATGACCCCCTTGTCTTCAGCATAGAAAGGTGGCTTGGATGTTCTGAGTAACTGCCTTGCTTTGTGTTTGCTTTTCAAGGTAAGCATTTCTACTGTTGGATATGGAGACATGTGTCCGGAAACCCACCTCGGACGACTCTTTGCTTTCCTCTGCATCGCTTTTGGGATCATTCTGAACGGAATGCCCATCTCCGTCCTCTACAACAAATTCTCAGACTATTACATCAAGCTGAAAGCGTACGAATACACAGCCATACGCAAAGACAGGGGCAAAGTGGATTTTGCGCGGCGAGCCATGAAGAAAATGTCTGAGTGCTGTGGAAACAGGCCAAACCGATTACCAAGACACAGATACAATTGATACCTTGGACGGAAAAGAGGGATCGGGAGTTGAGAGGCCAACAGATTCCCTCAGGTTTGTCCACAAGTTAACTGGGAGGAAAAGACTGACTGGGGTATAGTGCAAAACTTTCTCTTTTTTAAAAAAGATGCAAATGAAGATAATCCTTCTTAATATTTTGTCTGATAAATGTTACAGCTGGTGTCCAAGCAGCCTCTGGAATCCATTGCATTGTGATCCAGTGAGTGATTCCAAATAAGGATCCGCTTGAGGAAATGAGAAGGAATGCAGTCTTGTTTCTTTGATCTGCAATTGCTGCACCACCGCAACCGAATCGAAGGCAACTAACTTAGGCTAAGCACTATTACTAGGAAACAAGAGCCAGTTGATTCTATGAGGCCTACATCTGAGTAAATGTGCAAAGAATTGTGCTGCTTTTTCTGGGTATTTACATATTTGCCAGCATGATGGATGTTGCCTCAAAATCAGAATTTAGTAGACTTTCAAGTAGGAATTTATTTGTGTCCTGTACCAGAATTTTATTATTGTCTTGAGGGTGTGTCAAGCGCCTTCTGTCCTGTAAATGGATATGCAGGTACCAAAAACAAGTAATTGCAAGAAACCTGAGTATTCATGGGGTGAGAGTGGGGAGAGAAGGAAGCAAGTGCTGGAGCCTCCATTGAGTTGCCACTGCTTCACCCTTGTTCGTTCGTGGGGAGATGGGGTCTGTCCATTTCAGCTTCTACTTTTCCCCATCTTAAGTTGCGTTCTCCCCATTTCCACATCACTTTGTCATTAAAACAAACAAAAAAGAGCCCTGGTGAAAAGTCATCAGCGTTTTCTTCTATTATACACATTTCTGCAAAGCAGATACTCCTAATCGATTGCATGTTGCATGTTGTGTTATTTTCACTTGGCGTGTGAATTTTGGCTGGAGAATTGCACTGCAAGATTTGGAGAACTGCAAATTCTGAAGGACAGCTGTGGTTTGGTTTGCATTTTGTTCCATAAAGTGAAAATTCAGCAGATTTGTCTTTAACTGAAAACTGAATCAAATCCCCTCTCCCTGCCTGCCTGTGCTCCCACCCCAACTCTCTTAGACACCTCCAGCTGAGAGCAGCTTGTCTGTTGAAGCTTGGTGGCTTAAATCAGGATGATGAGAGCATTTCTGCAGACATTAAACAAATATTGAAGGGGCCAAAGACCCCTAACCCCCCCCCCCCAGAGTTCGGATGTCTATCTCCATCTTGCTATTTATCTCAAAAAGCACAGGGGTGGGACTTGGTTTGTCGCACAAGACCTCCCACTCAACAAGAACTGCACAACCTTAATTTGCCAGAATTTGGTTGAATCCTACACAAAATTAGCCACAGTCTGGAGGCCCCCAGGGAGGGATCTTGTAGGCTAAGTCCTTCCGAGGAGCTGAGACATCAGGTTACAACTTGGGATTCTTGAATGAAGAGTGAAATATGGTTCCTACCCCTCATTTCCTTTTCTTTTTTAAAAAAGATGTCTGGCTTGTAACCCAGCTCTGTAAACTCTGTGATGAATATTACAACGGTCACATTGTAATTATTTTTATTTTTGAATACTCTCCAAGTGTCCATTTTCCACCCAGCTGCATCTCTGTTATTAACAGGAATTATGCTCATTGGTATCCAGTATTTTATGATGGTAGGGCAGTTCAGACATCACAAAGATGAGCATTGTGCTTCTACACTCCCTGCTCTTCTTCTTCCCACTGTAATTTCAGGGTTCACAGGATATCCAAACAGAGACTCTGTGGTTTAACTGTGAAACCAAGCCAGGATTCTTGCTAGATCAGTGGCCTAGCGTGGGTTGCCAGTGCCCCGGGCAAGGCAAGTATCCTCAGTACCACCTGCCGGTGGGCTAGAACAAAGGGGCAATTGCTTGGCAACTGACCTGAGTGGCAACTGCGTCACCCCATGAGTGTTGACTGTGATGGAGAGCGGGATGAGGGATTGATCGGGAGCAATCCTTCTAAACCCAATGCAGAGGGCACCTAAGCAACCGCCCACTGCCCAATTCTGCTCCTCAGTCCGTCCACACAACCATTAGGAGATTCTCTGTGTTGAAAGGGATGCACTTCTTTGTTTCTTTTTCCCCCCTTTTGAACTTTTTTGTGCCCCTAGGAAATTTGCATCCAGGGCAATCACCCATGTGGCCCTACTGATGCCTCCCTAATGTATTAGATATCTTGAGTTGCAATCAGAGGTTAAACCACAATTTCCTCATTTGGCTATAACAGAAACTGTGGTTTGACAAAACGCAATGCTCCTTCTCTGTCTAAGAAATCCAGCCAATATTTATATAGTAAGAATTGCATGTTACCATCTCCCTGTCAAGCTAATAGATGGTTTTTGAAAGTAAAGAGCCTGAAAATCGCAACCCAAGAAAGATGTAGCAAGTAGTCATTCCTTTGCATCGTTGTGGTATCACTAAAAACTGGGGTTTGTTTGCAACACACTCCTGTCCTCTAAAGTGCAATGGTGAAGGCCCCGTATAAACTGTAGGAACAGATGATAAGCGAGAGTGCAAAGAACGGATGCAGAAAACTGATGGGGGGACAATTTGCCAGAAAGCAGGAGGCCATGTCTATTAATAAGCGCAGAAGAAGAACTGACAGGCAAGCAGCTCAGGCAAACCGTACGCATTTCACATTATTGAATTCACTTGGAGCTGCTGAATCTATGTCATCACATTCTAGAAATTAGGATGAAGCACCGTCCGGAAGCCGAGCAAAGACAAGATGCATCAAATGCAGAATCAAATGCTTTTTGGCAGACAGCGGGAGGCGACACTCATCTATCAATGGGAAGCAATGAATTAAACCAGCATCACCTCTTGTTTTACCCCAAATATGGCCATCTGCTGTTTTTCATGTCAAAAACAGCACACGGAGGGATGTGTCTGACAGAAAGAGCTGGAGGACATCTTTGTGACAGACTGGGATCTTCTGAATGGGGGAGGACGGGTCTGGAAGCCGCAGTGAGAAATATGTATCTATGCAAGTACTGATTTGATTTTGTTCACAGGCTAAGTTGTGCATTCATTTGCACCTGCGGGCGTTGTAGAATCTGCACATCTGTTGTTAACTCCCCTTCCAGAATCTGCATGGAAACTACTGTTATCCCCTCGAGTTTCACGGCTGTTTGGCGTTACTGTTTATTATGCCCCACCCCATAATTATGTATATAACCTTCTTGCCACTGACGAGGGTGGGCTCCAGTCCACAGAAGATTATGCCGCAATAAAGCTTTTCATTTTTAAGGTGCCACAAGACTCTTCTGTTCTCAGATGAAGAAAGCAAAACTCTCTCTCTTAAAGCCCCTCTTGAGCAGCTTGAATTGAGAGAGAGCTGGTGTCTGCTTCAGCAGCTAGGTTCACATCTGGCACTCACATATTTTCGACAGACGAGAACAAAATGTCTGTGACTTTTCCTGAATATATTTCGGGTAATAATAAATATTATTAATAATAATAACAACAACAACAATAATAATTTATTTATACCCCGCCCATCTAGCTGGGTTTCCCCAGCCACTCTGGGCGGCTTCCAACAAAACACTAAAATACAATAACCTATTAAACATTAAAAGCTTCCCTAAACAGGACTGCCTTTAGATGTCTTCTAAAAGTTTGGTAGTTATTTTTCTCTTTGACATCTGGTGGGAGGGCGTTCCACAGGGTGGGTGCCACTACCGAGAAGGCCCTCTGCCTGGTTCCCTGTAGCTTGGCTTCTCGCAGCGAGGGCGCTGGACCTCAGTGTCCAGGCCGAATGATGAGAAATTTGTCATTCTGCCCGGACATATAAGCTACGGGAGAAGGATAACTGTGACTTTAAAGATGAGTGGGAACCCTTTACAAAGTATTTGAAGATGCAACAAAGTGCGTGAGATTTGTTCCTAACCCCCCATGTGAGCAGAAGCCCTGAGAAAGGGCTTGCACAATGGGGGTGTCCACCAAGTGACTCTGGCAGGAGAAGGGAGCAGGGCAACCCCCAGAACAGCAAAGGGGGGTGGAGTTGGGGGCATCATTCCATCTGGCAAACCAGGATGCTTGTGCAAATGTAACAATTGGAAGAGTGAGACGTTTGATTCCACCCGTAGACAAAAGCATGAAATGAACAGTCTCCTGTAGTTGTTAAAGTTTTCATCTAGGACTGGAAAGAGCAGGGTTTAAATTGTTGCTGAGCAATAAGTTCACCGGGTCCTCTTGGACCAGCTAGAGACTATCCCACACTATCTTACTGAACATCCTAAACACATTTTACAGCAGAAATTATTCTGAGTAAATATGCATAGAATTGCATATTGAGAAGTTGACGGTTCAGGCAGATTTTGGCATGTCCATCACTGCTTGCAAACACACAACCAAATTGTGGTACGCTGTGTTGTGGTTCAACCGTGCTTTGGAAAACTGTTCTGGGGCACAAAGCCAATTCGTTATGCCCCCGCCATGGAAAATACGATTGTCATGAAATTTGGCAACTCTTCAGTCATGCATGGAACACACAAGGTAATCTGTCAGATAGTGGGAAAATACCAGTATGTTTTTTCCCCAGCACAGCACACCTGCACATGTCCAATTTGAGAATCCACAAATGTGCCTACGAAGATGGAATTGATATGCACTCGCAGATATTCTCATGGGGGTGGAGTGATCACATGTGCGGTGGCCCCAGCCTTCCTCTGAGGAGCTCAAAGGTAATTGCATGAGAATAGCTGAATACATTCTCACGAAAATGTCATGAACTTCCTGGCTGGGCAGGAGTTGAACCTGGATTTCTCCACGACTTTAATTGCTGCGTTAGGCTAGTCAATGTGTACATAGTGATTTCACAAAGTGTTCCCGTTTCCCAGATCAAGGCTGGAGGATTGTTTGCTTGAAGAGCTTGGGAAATGTACCAGTCTGCAAAACAAGGAAATCCATGCCTCCTATCAGAGTTTGGGGGAAAAACCATGACGGACCTGTCCACATTAAAAGTAAAATGGCCTGTTGAAAACAACACATTCCTATTTACTATATTGCACAAATACAGTTAACATTGTGATTGGTTGATGCAGTGCACTCCATTCAGGCAAGGAAGGGCAGCAAAAAATGGCATTAGTAGATAGGGTTTTGGGACTCGGTTGGTGCTGTGGGTTAAACCACAGAGCCTTGGGCTTGCCAATCAGAAGGTTGGCAGTTCGAATCCCCACGATGGGGTGAGCTCCCGTTGTTCGGTCCCAGCTCCTGCCAACCTAGCAGTTCGAACGGACATCAAAGTGCAAGTAGATAAATAGGTATCACTCCGGCAGGAAGGTAAACGGCGTTTCCGTGCGCTGCTCTGGTTCACCAGAAGCGGCTTAGTCATGCAGGCCACATGACCCGGAAGCCGTACGCTGGCCCTCTCGGCCAGTAAAGCGAGATGAATGCCGCAACCCCAAAGTCAGCCATGACTGGACCTAATGGTCAGGAGTCCCTTTACCTTTACCTTAGGTAGGGTTTTCTTTTAAAAAATCAGCTATCCAGAGAAGCATTGGAAAGGATGGAAGAGCACTGGGGTAAAAGCAGCAACTGAAGTACAGAAATGTTGGGCTACAACTCCCATCATCCTTGGCTGTACCACTGGCAACTGGAACCCAACAACATCTGGAGGAGAACATGCTCCCCACCCCTGGCTGTTGCAAACTGGAACTTACTGTAAGGTTGGAACAATGAGAAATGGAAAGACCAAAATGGTCAAATCTGTCCACCCAGCAACTGGAATTCAGAGACATATTGCCTCTGACTGCCACAGATGTAAGGAATAGATGTATAGGAACACAAAATGCAGTTTTGAAAAAGAGCTGGTGTGTGGGTTGGGTTGGGTTGGGCAAAGAATCTTCCACAGCAGATCACGACCAGGAGAGCAGTCCTTCATTTCCTGAGGCCGCGCCCAGAAGAGGAGGACTCAGACATTCTGGGACAGTCCTCTCTTTCCTGCAGTTCTTGTCATGGTGCCAGGATGAGTGTTGTGGCCCTTAATTCTTATCTTTAAGAAAGGAAAGCAGGCACCCAGTGTCAGGGTCTGTGGCCCATCCCTGATTCCGCTGGGTGCTGAGGATGCCGGACTGAGCTGAACACATGAGTGAGAAAAATAGCGTTCTTGCCAAGGATTCTTACCATATTTTTTGCTCTAGAAGACTCACTTTTTCCCTCCTAAAAAGTAAGGGGAAATGTGTGTGCATCTTATGGAGCGAATGCAGGCTGCGCAGCTATCCCAGAAGCCAGAACAGCAAGAGGGATTGCTGCTTTCGCTGCGCAGCGATCCCTCTTGCTGTTCTGGCTTCTGAGATTCAGAATATTTTTTTTCTTGTTTTCCTCCTCCAAAAACTAGGTGCGTCTTGTAGTCTGGTGCATCTTATAGAGCGAAAAATACGGTAAATACTGACCAGTGATAAAAGTGTCCTGTCCCTTTGAAGAGGGAATCATTCTTAGAGCTTATCACAATCTACACCATGCAATCTACGAATCTTATGTTCTCAGGGTCATCTATCCAACTACACAGGATGCAGAATGGACTGAAACATTTTGTGTGCGGAGGGAGAAACAACTTTGAATGCTCATGTGCAGGGAGACAAGCCACACACCTGCAAAGGAAAAAGCAGCATATCAAGCAGAAGGATGATAAGGCTGGGCATTCGCCCAACTCTGCTTGCAAGTAGCTTTTAATGGAGAGCATCCCAAAACATGATCCCCACCTGTGTTCTGAAATGGCGCGGTCTATGTTACATCCTCCTGCTGCAGGTGTAGAGCAAACCATCTCACAGGTGGGGTGGCAACCTGTGTCTGGAATGTACCACTTCAGATTGTGAGTAGGGGCTCTTGTAATGGGAGGAAAACCCCTGAAAAGCATAGAAAATTAGCATGCCAGAGTAACGCTTAGGCTATCACCCTCCTCCAAAGCAGCTGGTTTTCTATGTACAAGGATTTAAAAAGAAAAGTGGAAGAGCTTTTTATCATGTGATTACACGCCAGACACCGGTTTATTGCCGTTTGATGTTGGGATTTAAAAACAAAAGATAAACATGAGATGCACAACATATGCAAGGCAAAGCCTTTCATTAGTTCAGCTGCCAAGTCTCCCTATTTCTCCCTGCCTCCCAAATAATACCCAAATATAAAGTATTACTTCAGGCAAGCATGGTTACTGTCTCAGTGAACCAACAATGGAAAATTAAGACTGTGATGCATTTTATGACCTTAGTAAAGTCTGTTCTTTCTTTTCTTTTGCAGAGATTAATGAAACTCTTAAGAGACACTAAGATAATAAAGTCTAGCAATATAGCTCACTGATTCTGGCTGATCGTCTTCACTCCAGGCAAAAGGAGAAGACAGACATGTTCACGATGGAAAACTTTCAGAAAGGATGAAACTACCGTATTTTTCACTCTATAGGACGCACTTTTTCCCCTCCAAAAATTAAGGGGAAATGTGTGTGCGTCCTATGGAGCGAATGCAGGCTCCTTGGCTTCAGCGATAGCAACGCGAAGCCTCTGAAGCCTGCGCTCCGGAGGCTTCGCGTTGCTTTCACTGAAGCCAGGAGAGTCTGGTCTTTGAGGCTGGCGGTGGGGGAAAGGAGCACTTCCCGTCTCCGCCAGCCCCACAAACTTGGGGGCAGCGGGAAGGCGTGTGATGCCTTTGCGCTGCTCCCTGACCTGGTTTTGAGGCTGGCGGTGGGGGAAAGCAGCACTTCCCCCCACCGCCAGCCCCACAAGCTCGATCAAAATGTTGCCCTTTCCTGGTGGCCCCATTGGAAGCCCCCCTCTAAAAAGGGGCTGTGGCTGAACTGGGGTTTGCCCAGACGCCGTTGTGCAAAAACACCCCCCCCCCGGGGAAAGATGAGGAGTGCATTAGGCGTCCCAGTTTGGAAACCTGGCTGTTGAAGGAGTGCTTAAAGAGCAGCCACAGCTCACTGGGCAGCTGGCTCTATCCGCAAAGCCCTGAGGCAAAGAGTAACATTTGATCCTAAATCCTGCCTCATTTTTAGCTTCAGAACAGCAAAAGCAGCTGTGGCCTAAACTGCAGGAACCTCAATACTCCGGACAGTGTCAGAATTCTGGGCTGCAATCTCATGCGCTTGTTTTAAACTTGGTTTAACAGCTATATTTAGAACCTTGGATTTTTGTCCCATTTAACTTGCAATGCACAGAAATACTTGGCTTGCGCTGATCCCCTGTTTACATAACCTTTATTAACTTCTTTATGGAGTAGTACAGAAATTACACAACATACCAATGTAATCTGCCTTTTTTATCCCGGATTACGGCTTCCAAATGCTACAGGAATCATATTTTGGGAATATGTCTGTTAAGGCAATTTAAAACGGACCCACAAATGAACAATGAGATGTAAGAGCAGAGACAGAAGTGCCGGACATATTGCTTTATAGCACACAACCAACTGGTGAGTGGTCTTTTTAGACTTACTTTCTCAGTTTCTGAAAATACATAAAACAAATATGCCCCAACCTCGAGGCAACATTCCACGCCTATACATTAAGCAGGTTTGCAAAGAGCTTAGGGTTGGTGACACCAGTTAAGTACCTTCTGCTCTCTGCCCTAACTGGTTGTCCCAGTGAGCCATGGGAAGCTGGCGGTGGGGAGACAACATTGTCCTTTCCAGTGGAATGAATGGACCATAAATGGCTGAACTCTGGGCTGCATCTCCATTCACACCCAGCTCCCACCACCCACAACTCTTGCCAATAGCTTTTCACACTTACCGTATTTTTTGCTCTATAAGACTCACTTTTTCCCTCCTAGAAAGTAAGGGGAAATGTGTGTGCGTCTTATGGAGCGAATGCAGGCTGCGCAGCTATCCCAGAAGCCAGAACAGCAAGAGGGATTGCAGTGATCCCTCTTGCTGTTCTGGCTTCTGAGATTCAGAATATTTTTTTTATTGTTTTCCTCCTCTAAAAACTAGGTGCGTCTTGTGGTCTGGTGCGTCTTATAGAGCTAAAAATAAGGTAGTTTGTGATCTATTAAATCGGGCGCTTTCCCTTCTTACTGAATGCTATCATAATAACAATAATAATAAATTTTATTTATACCCTGCCCTCCCCGGCCAGAGCCGGGCTCAGGGCGGCTAACACCAGTAAAATTACAATAAAATTATAATAGGAAAAAAACACCAAATTAAATTACAGGTTAAAATGCAATTTCAAATGCAGCCTCCTTTTAATAGTAGCCCATAGATCAAAACCATAAGGGGAGGGAAACATAAGGGTCAGAGTGAGTCCAAACCAAAGGTCAGGCAGTACAGCTTTGTCTTGCAGGCCCTGCGGAAACATGTCAAGTCCCGAGGGCCCTAGTTTCTCGTGACAGAGCATTCCACCAAGTCGGGGCCAGTACTGAAAAGGCCCTGGCCCTAGTTGAGACCAATCTAACCACCTTGCGACTTTGTGGACCTTAAGGTCCTCCATGCAGAGTGGTTACCCCATTATTGACCCTGGATAGCTCAGCTGGTGAGAGTGGGATGCTGAGAACACCAAGGCTGTAGGCTCGATCCCTGTAAGGGACAGCTGCCTATCCCTGCATTGTTGGGGGCTGGGCTGCATGACCCTCAGGGCCCCAACTCCACAATTCTGTGATTCTATGACCACGGTGAAGCTCCAGATCTGAAGTCACACAGGACGTATCGTTGCAAGTGCATTCAAAGCAAAAAATTTCCCTGCGTGACATTGGCACGGTTGAGTCTTGTTGCGACTTTGCCATCTCAAAAGGAAAACTGGGTGGTCCAGAGATGGCCAATGGGTGTGGGGATTGACATGGCTAAGAAAGCATCCTAATGGCGGCAGCAGGATTCCTATTCCCCCTGCATGGCAGCAGCACCAAGGACCTGTCTGATGAAATTTCTACACCACAGCCCTATCCAATTTCCCAGTGTACGTTGTGATAGGAATTTTGAGGTCTTAGATATATGGTAATGTTCATAACCGCACGTACATAGATCAGTACAGGAAGACCGACCTGAAGCCATTTTGATTTCTAAACTGAGCAAATGTTCTCTCTGAAAGGTCAAAGTGGAAAAGCCTCCCCAGTGTCTTTTCCTTCACAAATCCTGTCTTAAGGGTATGTCTGTGTTTGAACAGGGTGTGAGCCTGTGACCTGGCCCAGCAACTAAGTATTTATCACTACAAAAGACTGGCCAGGCTCCCCAGGCAATCCAATCAAGTAACCTGCCAGACAGGAGATAAACAACAACAGGAGAAAAACAACATTCAAATTTCTGTTTTAGACCGCCTTTTCTATGATGTAGGTATGATGTATCTGAAGGGTGGTCTTAGGTTACACCGCTTCTGTGATGTATGTATGATGTTTCTGGGGGTGGTCTTGATCTACAGGGTGGCAATTTCAAAAGTCTTTATAAGGCCTTGCGAGCCATTTTTCTGGGTTCCTCCTCTCTCCCGCAGGTGAGGGGAGCACCCTGTTGCAACAGATCAATAAAGATCAAGCTTACTAGCTGCTTTGCTTCTCAATATTCTCTGGTTGGCCTCTATTATCTTCTCCTACCAATAGGGAACCTATGTAAGGACTCTATATGGGCTCTTGGAGACCCCATAAGGGAAAAGAGCAAATTTTTGTTTACAACAACGTTGCCTCCCAACACCATGAGCTTCCGTTTCACTTCTGTGACTAAGAGCAGTTCTTGAAGATATCTAAACCAGAGACATCCAACACAGCGAAAGAGTCACAGAATCAAGTCCATTGCTAAACACTGATGAAAACTGATCTATTCAAAACAAATAGTTTAATGTCTGTGTTTATGTCCGATGAGATGGACAGATCATTCCATGATCGCAGAACAGACATGCAAGTCCCATTTTGTCCACATCCAAATTTTGGAAGGCACAAAACGTACAATGCCAACACTTTTTCCTTGGATCTTTGATGTGTCTGTAGGATAACTTATTTGGATTAAAGCAACATCTAAAAGACAAATAAACGCACACTGCTTTCCCGAGTCTGGAAAGGGCAGAAAAAGCAGTTACAACAGACAACTGAGATAAGAGCTAATGAAAGCACACAAGTTAACCATCATTTAATTACTTGTTAACAAAACTGCATGTTCATAATCTGCTGTTTGAGAAGCACACCTCCAGTATTTACTTTCGGCTAAATTAAACTTTATTTGGCTCCTCCGCAGAGGACAGGGCCACTGAGTAAACTTTATGTTGATATTTTGGAAAAACTGCATTTGCTCTGGGACTGCAAATCTGAGGGAGAGCTCAAAACTTCCGCCACCCTTTGTCCCAGCCAGGGCCATTTTTGCTGGCCTTTAAATTGGTTATCTGATGCTAATCAAAGTTATCTGTTTCACTGTCACAAGAGACAATCCTGTTAGGGGAACTGATGAGCCGCGAGAGCGGCTGTGTGGGCAAACGCTTTTTGTCACTGCCAATTAGATCGAGTTGAGATTAACCTTTAAGTGTGACACAGGGTAATGACGCTTAGGCGGATTGGGGGAGCGCAGTCCCCATCAAGCAGACAAGGGCTTTCCCCGGTCCCCCTCCTTTGGGCGATGCAGCAGGTATATGTCAGGGTTCATTAGCAGACAGCGCTGAGCTTGTTAAGTGCCAAAGCAGCTCCAGCCAATCGCTTTGCAGGAGAGATCTCTCCCTTCCGTACTAAGAACTCCATCTACATGATCCACTTTGACAAGCTTTTAATATTTACTTCTAGCTTACGGTATTTTTCCATGTATAAGACGAGGTTTTTTAATTTTTAAAAAATGCTAAAAATTGGGGGTCGTCTTATAAACGGATATTGCAGAGGTGGGACAGGTGATTGGTGGCTGCCGTGAGCAGGAGATTGTCAGCGGTATTTGGGCGGGTGATTGGTGTTTGCGGCAAAGTATGCTGGCGATTGGCTGCTGTGGGAATTGGGTGGGAGACTGGCGGCTGCTGGCAGTGAGTGGGCAGACGATTGGTGGCTTCGTTGATGCGTGCGATTGTCAGTGGCAGTCTGGCAGGTGAGCCATTGCTGGCAATTCCCCCCCTCCAAAGCTCAACAGCTCTGGGCAATCTCCCTCCATTTCCTCCCAAAAAATAGGGGTCGTCTTATACATCGGGGGGGGAGGGGGCGGGCATGTTATACCCGGAAATATACAGTGGTGCCCCGCAAGACGGAAAACCCGCTAGACGAAAGGGTTTTCCGTTTTGGAGGTGCTTCGCAGGACGAAATTGCTATGGGCTTGCTTCGCAAGACGAAAATGTCTTGCGATTCCTGGGGGGGGGGGTTTGCTCCCCACCTCCTTTTTCTAAGGCACTAAGCTGCTAATAGCCTTTTAGCAGCTAATCCGCTAATCCCTTAAGCCTTTAATAGCCGCTAAACCGCTAATAGCGCTAATCCGCTAATGGGCTTGCTTCGCAAGACGAAAAAACCGCTAGACGAAGAGACTCACGAAACGGATTCTTTTCGTCTTGCGAGGCACGACTGTACAGTACTTGCAGCACTACGGTCTGCAAGATAATGTTTTCACATTATTAATTCTAAAACCACTGTGTTATTTCATATGTGTGAGTGCCAATTAAGCTTCTTTTGGACTCAAGTGGAATTGAATTGTTCCAGCTGAAGTATCGGGATTAAAGCCAGGCGTTCTCCTCTGTCCACTGAGTAAAGCAATTTTCCTCCGGGGAATTATGGCAAAGAGGGAGGAGAGTCACATGTTGCCACCTATGCATGATTAAGTCCTAACTGGAGTATGGAGTACGGCACGCCCAAAGCTGTCAGCCAAATTGCAGAGAAAACGTCGAACTAGTTTTTAGCCTTACCATTCAAGTTCATTAACAGTCCACATACCTTCAGATTCAAGAAAGCCAATACTTTATTCCATAAAAGAACACTGCTAATAACAGTTATTCCACCAAACTCATCTTTTTAGAAATCTAGGAGCTGTGTTCAGCATTGTGTAAAAAGGTGTTTCCATAGGAACAGCGTGTTTTTCTTCTGCTGAGATTGGAGAGGTTTTTTTTGGCAAGAGAGTTGAAGAGGGACTTTAAACATGAACCACCTGCAAGCTTAGAGGAAGCCTATTCACTTAGTGCAAGCGTCATGCTCCTTGATTATTTGGGCAATCACCAGCACATGTCCTTCCTTGGCCTCCCGTTGCCCTTAGCTCTCCCTTCCCTGGTTAAGGAGAACCAGAGTTTACTGTGACAACTGAGTAAATGATCACGTCGGAACCTAACTCAGGTTTCAGACTCCGAGAGTGTTGTAAGCGAACACCAACCACCCTCCCACTAAGGAGCATTCCAGTCCATCTCACAGCTCTGGCCTTGAAGAGCTCTTGGCTAAAGTGGGGCTCCTTTCACCTGAAATTGAGATGGAAAACACACAGCAGCCGTGGCACCAGTGGCAGAGACAGCGGAGTGGGAGGACAGGGAAGCAGGCAACCGATGAAAAGGAGGAACCTGGAGGCAGAAGGGGAATTTGCAATGCAGATCTGCAAGCATTAGAGGAAAGGTTGGCAGTCAAAAGGAGGAAAGTCAAACAGGTGGCTGGAACGATGGGAGACCAAAGGTGGGGAGGAAGAGAGAGGGGGAAGCAGTTGCTGCCTGGAGCTGAATGTGGACAAGGAGACTAAAATGATGAAAGAAGGAAGGAAGGCACATGGTAATATAGTTTTCAGCTGCCCGGCTAATCAAAGAGATCTTCCCCTCCAGGGACAATTAAACTGATGCCAAAGAAGAGAAAAAAGATAACCAAACATTCTGAAAAAACCTAAGTGCTTATTGACATATTGTGTGTTGTGTTGTTTTTAAAAAAGGGTAACTCATCTTTACCCCAAAAACCTGTCCTTTAGATGTATTAAAAGGAAGATTCGCTTCCACAAACAGAAAAGTTGTCCACTTAAAAACTTCTTTAGGTTATGACGATAATTTCTCCAGCAGCGCCTTTCCTGCTGCTGTGCCATCTTTAGTCCTTTTTTTAAGCTTTGGAATAATACTTTTTAGTCCAGCTTTTACTTCTGTTGCCACTTTCTGATCGGAGCTCTGAAGAAGGCTATGAACAAAGAGAAAATATCAAAAATGAGAATTACAATCGGAACGAAATGTGACAAGCAGAGAGAGAAATCAATGCTTGGCAGTCCATCTGCTTTGTCAAAG
This sequence comes from Podarcis tiliguerta, assembly GCF_965153285.1. Classification (NCBI taxonomy): domain Eukaryota; kingdom Metazoa; phylum Chordata; class Lepidosauria; order Squamata; family Lacertidae; genus Podarcis; species Podarcis tiliguerta. The sequence continues at coordinate 28,137,087 of NC_139550.1, forward strand.
CATCCATTGGGATAATTGCCTAATAGCAAATAACAGCAGTTTATTTTCTTAAATTCTGAAGCATTTAATTTTGACGTTGGCCATCTCAACACGGGCTAACATGGCTGTCAGAATACACAGGAAAGTGAGCAGCCAAAGAATTTACAAAATATAAATCACTGCTCTTCAAAACTGCAAAAAAGGAAAAAAGCTTCCAAGTATCTTACTTTTAATTCATCGAGGAAAATGGTTTTAAGGAGAAAATGTTTGCACTGACAGTAGTATTAATAGCGCTAAAACGCAGCTGCAAACGAAGATCCAGGCATAGTTCCAGGGAAAACCACACAGACCAGTTTGGAGAACTTTTTCTGTATCCCAGTTAGCGAGTGGAAGCCTCACATTTGACAAAGGAGCCCTGTGCCTTGATCGGAAGTTGGAGCGGCAGATTCATTTTGAACTGCAATGTTATTTTTATCATAACCTTCTGATTAAACGAGCACACACACCCCGCCTTGCAGTTTTTTTTTTAGATACATAATAAGGATTATGTTGCCAAACCAAACAGAATGGGAGAAGAATTAATGTGGCTTGCGGAGTGATTAAAAATCTGTTTCTCAATGTGACCTAAAGCAGGATGGCAAGGGAGTCAAACTGCTCTGCCTTATCCCAAAAGCACAACGTTGTTAGTTTGAAGCAGGAGGCTGGGGAGTTTGCATGCCTTTAATGCCTTGGTACATTAGAGATCCTGCTTGGCCCTGGCCTGAGCAGAAGAGCTCCTTCCATTTGTGCAACTGACTCCAAGCGAGCAGAGGACCTCGCTGGAAGAAGGGCGGCAGGAAGCGAGGTGAAAGTACACTCCACAAGGGCCCCTTGCAGATCAGCGCACAAGATCCCCTTCTCTCCCAGATTGCCCCCTAACCCTCCAGGGCAGTTTCCCAGGGGGAAGCAGGAATTGTAAGCACCGTGAGCCTAAAGACCTGCCTCTGGTTTCACCTTATCCACTATTTGGGATCTTTTGGGGGGCGTTTGGGAGCAGATGAAAAAACCTGCTACTCAGAGGAAGCATTTCTGAATTCAACATTGGCATGCATGTCAGGCCACTATCCCAATAAACTCCCACAATGGCCTCGGTCCAGTATACTTGAAGGAGCGCCTCCACCCCCATCGTTCTGCCCGGACACTGAGGTCCGGCTCCAATCTGTACCTAGAGCCCACAGATTTCAAGCTCATGCTTCAAACCCTGTCATCAGTTCAGGATACTGCCCAAAGCTGTGCTGCCCTGCAGATCCTGCAATGAATTATGGTAAGGTTACCAGATTTTTTCTCAGTGAATCTGGGGACACTTTTCAACTTCAATAGGAATGGTAGGATTTTGTCAGGGGACTGATTTGTAAATCTGGGGACATCTTAAATTATGGGCTGCGCCTCTGCTTGTGTTGCTCACCAACAGGCCCCTAACACCACTCTGCACCCCCTCTATGGTGGCAGCAATACGGGGAGCAGCCGGGACCTGACAAAGGTGAGAAATACTTTCTTCCCTGCAACCCCCACCCTGGTGCTCCCCTGCCAGTGGTGGGGGTGTCAAGAGGAGGGCAGCTGTTGCTCTGGAAAGGCAAGGGAAAAGGATGTGCTTTAAAATGCTGCCTTTTCTCGCTGCTTCCCAGAGGAGCAGCGGCAGAAGTTTCCTCCATCCCCTGCCTCACCACCAGCAGCAACAGGGGCGTGGCAGCAAAGAAACACAAAATGGTTCCTGCATTTCAGGGGGTTGGACTAGATGGCCCTTGGGGTCCCTTCCACAACTCTACAATTCCAGGGTTCTATGGTCACGGAGGAACTGGCCTGGCCTGGCCTGCCTCTTCCTCTGGGGCTCACCTGGTCTTGGGAACCACCTGCTCATCAGACGTCACGCTGCAGTTCATGCATTGTGCTGCAGTATAACAATCTTGAAATTTTATTATCTACTAACTAATGCATATGCGCACACACAGAGAGATGCATTTGAAAACTAATATGGCTTTCAGAAAAGCTGCTGCTCAGTCAATGGCAGCCCCTGCTAAGCTGCATCAGCATTCCACTGAAAGCAAGGAAGAGAGACTAGGAATCTAAAAATGGAAAAGGAAACATTTGAGAAGCACTGAAGACTGGCCAAATATCTTATGTGAATCAAAAATTGGGAGGATCACTCATTTAAAGCACACTCGACAGCTGTACTTGGAAGAGGGCTGCACGACAATAGGAATATACACATTCTAAGCAAAGTTCAGCATTTTTTAGCAGAGCAACTGAGCCATTTCCATTCTATACCAGGATTTCCCACATCTCTGTAGAAGAAGAAAACTTCACAGTAAAGGTTGAAAGAGCTCTTCCCAAATCTTTATGCAACATCTGCATGCGGGATTAGAGATTTCAAAGGAATTAAGTGTGCTTGTCAAATGCAAGGGATCTGTTCCAAAGTGTCGTGCAAAAATCCCTATAGATCTATATTAGAAAGCCAGCAGCTGAGCGTTAAAACTCTACATTAATATAATAAACCTATCAGCAGACGCTTGATTTAAGCCTGCTGTATTTGTAGTGACCCAGAGAGTCAGAGAGGTTATTTTTCTTTGTGTCAGAAGAAGCACTAAAAATGGGGGCGGTGAATTACGAGATGGGATACTGGAAAGCAAGGACTTGTGAAGAAAGGGCCAGATCCGTTTACAGATGTCAGAGGAGCTGGTCACTTGAGGGCTTCAGTTCAACTGTCCCTTTGCTGATTTGTGCCATTTCAGTTTGCTTTTACCAGCTGACCCCTTAGACCTGAAGGCATCTATCTGCTTTGGGGAAAGAGGGGGCAAGTTAATAGAGGGAGCAATTAAGGAGCCTGCTTTAGTTATAGAGGGCAGGAAGATGTGGCATTTAGTTCCCTTCCATTCCTCCGCTTCTGCGATGCACTGAACGCGTCCGCCGATCGCTTTCATTTAACAGTACACGTTGCCATAGTGATCAGCATCAGGAGCTGGGCTGCCAAATGAAGGCAAGGCAGAAATTAAGACCCAACTTGGAAACATCTTTGGCGGATTTGCTGTGAAAGGGAATTTCTGCACACAAAAGCAGGGGCTCATTAGCGCAAGTCGTTCATGTGCCACCAATTATGCTTAAGACACTTTTGTGAGCGAGGAGGGGCTATAAATACTTCCGTTTAACTGGGCTGCCAAACGCAGTACCATAAAACAAACAAAGCGGCTCCTTTTGAGCTGGTTGCTACAGGTGTGAGCCAACGATGGAAAGGGAACGGTTCAAAAAGGGCTGCAGCATCGCTCTGGGTGACACCCAAGGGGGCCCACCTGCTTGCACAATGAGAATCTACTGTATTTTTCGCTCTATAGGACGCACCTTGTTTTAGAGGGGGAGAACAAGAAAAAAAAATTCTCCCCCTCTCTGCTCAGCGCCCCTTCAGCGAAGCGGCAGGAGAAACGGAGCCCCTTCCATTTCTGAAGGGGCGCTGTGCAGTTCTCCCTCTCTGCTGAAGCCAGGAGAGTCTTGCTCTCCCGGCTTCAGCAAAAGGAACCCGAAGCATTTGGAGTACAGCGCGAGGTCCCGCCTTTGGAGCACAGCGGGACCTTGCGCTGCGCTCCAAAGGCTTCGGTGTGCGAGTGCACACCGACACCTCTTGCTCTCTCTGCGCTTCGGAGGCTTCGCGTTGCTATCGCTGAAGCCAAGGAGCCTGCACTCACTCCATAGGACGCACACATTTCCCCTTAATTTTTGGAGGGGAAAAAGTGCGTCCTATAGAGCGAAAAATACTGTATTTCTGCAGCAGAATTTCACTTCTCTTTCTCCCCACCCCCCGCCCACTCCTCCATGCAGACTTTGAGATGCACACAGCAGAGGAAGAGGAGCCCCATTGCTCCCACTACGATGCATCTCGCGCACATGTTCTCAGTCAATGCTGGCTAAATTATACGCCTTGAAGGGGCAGCCTCTATGGTGTGGACTCACTGAGGTAGATGGAATTACCATACAAATGGCAATCATCGGTTGCTCCTGAATGTAGACGCTTGCTGCTTTATACAGATAAACCAAATAACGCCTTGAAACAAGAGATGGGGCAATAGGACAAGGTATTAGAAACCCGTGGGAAGTCTTTCAAAAGCAATTCCAGATTAAGAGTACGCACAGAAGGGATTTCCTGGCACTTTTTGGTCAGGCTAGCAAAAAGCAAGGAGAAAGATTTAGCTTTCAAGGCAATGCAGTGATGCTTTACTAGTCAAGCAAAGGCTACATCCTGATTGCAAATAGAACAGCAGCATAAGGCATCTATGACTGTAGCAGATAAGAAAGAAGAACAGGAAAGTAAGAAATCACAATGAAGCTGTTTTGCTGCCTAAAGCATATGCAGCATTTTACTGCTAGTTCAGTCATTAAACGCAGTACATACCGACACAGAATAATCGCACCACGATTGACGTTTGCCCAGGTCTTCAGAAGATCAATGCCCACGTGCTCTACGAGTATTTTTGCAAAACATTCTGTTAAAAATAAAGACCAGGTTAGACACCACACAAACCCATTTAAAACTTTGCGTAAAGGGGCTTTAACACTTGTAAATTGTATATTCACAGACCGCCTCAGAATTATTGACTATTCAATACATTTGTAATAAAGGTAAAGGGACCCCTGACCATTTGGTCCAGTCGTGACCGACTCTGGGGTTGCGGCACTCATCTCGCTTTATTGGCCGAGAGAGCCAGCGTACAGCTTCCGGGTCATTTGGCCAGCATGACTAAGCCGCTTCTGGTGAACCAGAGCAGCACACAGAAATGCCGTTTACCTTCCTGCCAGAGTGGTACCTATTTATCTACTTGCACTTTGACGTGCTTTTGAACTGCTAGGTTGGCAGGAGCAGTGACTGAGCAATGGGAGCTCACCCTGTTGCGGGGATTCGAACCGCCGACCTTCTGATCGGCAAGTCCTAGGCTCTGTGGTTTAACCCATAGCGTCACCTGCGCCCCACATTTGTAATAGGCCTTAATATCTGAGCAATGCTAAGAAATAATCAAGACTGTAACAGCACAATCCTCTATCTCAATTTAATGGACAGGATGGGAAGAGCTATTTCCGATGTGGACAAAACCTTCAGACCCACAGAACCAGTTATGGAAGAGGAGGGCAGTTCCATATTTCACAGCACCAAGAGCTTAAAATACCCCCACAATTCTTTGCATGGAAAGCACCTGCCATGTTCATGGATGCTTTAGTCAAGATTCTTATACTGCAGGCGGCTAGACGAGATGACCACTGGGGACCCTCCCAACTCTGATATATTGCAAAATAAGAAAAATGTCCAGAAACTTCAGTCGGTTTAACAAGGGGGCTTTGCAAGCAGAAACAATTTGAAGAAATTGTGAGTGGTTGGTGGGGACACAAAACAACCCCCACCCTAGTACAAATTCATAGACTCAAATGGGAAAACGTATTATCAAGATCAAATCAACTGAAGCTGTAGGTGACAGAGATTATACTCTGCGTGACGGCAAGTTGTTTAGAACCCATTTGCCTGGAGTTGACTTTCTCCTGTGCCCCCCAATCTCTCGCACCAGCAGCAGTGCCTGAACTCACCTGGCACTGCAAGCGCAACAATCGAGTGCGCTTGCAAGTGCAACAACCAAGTGCAACTGGATCACACTAGCAGAAAATAATGGGCAATCTCTGTATTAGCTGCACAAACCTTCCTATGGCTCCTGTCAGCAACGTCCCTTCCGTATCCAGCCCCCGACTTCCACAGAAGAAGTACAGAAGATGCCCAATTAATGAAACTTAGGATGCAATCCTCTAAGCACATTCCTGGGAGCAAGGACTACTGAACTCAAGAGGGCCTTACTTCGGAGCAGGTATATAGGGTTGCGCTGCCACCGACATGACAGTTGTTTGGCCCGCTAAGGGTGAGGGAGAGCTCCTTCCAAGCTGTGCTGCTTTTAAGCTTGGATGAAGCAAAGTCTATAAAATCTCCTGGACGCTTCCAGGGCAGAAGCATGCCTTTAAACACTTCAAGCAAAGCGATTCAAGGTTAACAGTTAGTGCAGACGAGCCTTTGCATCCCTCCCACGCATTTAGACAGACTGTGACGAGTGACTCCACTGTCTTTTGCAGAATTACTAGCATACCTTCCCGGCCGCTCTCTTTCATTTTCTTGTCTTGCTCAACCAGCCACTTCAGAACCAGGTGACCTGCTGGATGCTCTGCAATATGAAGCTTTGAAAAGAACAGGAAAAGTCAAGTCCCTGCAGTGCTTTTTACTTCCCTCGCTGTATCACAATCTGTGCCTTTCGAAATGCCAGGAATCAGATCAAGGCTCAGGCATATTTAGAAATGCTGCCTACAAACAAAATCTGTTTTCTCCACATGACTAAGTGGTACATTAAGTAATCAGGGGTGGCCAAATGGAAAGCCATTCAGAACATTTAAATAAGTTTAGAGGCCTGGCTGTTTGTTTAGACATTAAGCACTGGAGTTTCTACTAAATTTAAGCTACCCATCATCTTACTTTCACTTCATTAACTAGCTATCTTTCCTGCCTTTTGATTTCTTAAGCAATTTTTGTGCTGCAGAATTAAAGATTTTAGGTGGTTAAAATACATGAAAGTTTTATTTGCCAAGTGCTTACAATGACGTTACAAGCAGATATGCCAATACAAAATTTAAGACATTGGGTATAAATTACCGTATTTTCTGCTCTACAAGACGCACCTAGTTTTTGGAGGAAAACAAGAAAAAAAAATATTCTGAATCTCAGAAGCCAGAACAGCAAGAGGGATCACTGCGCAGTGAAAGCAGCAATCCCTCTTGCTGTTCTGGCTTCTGGGATAGCTGTGCAGCCTGCATTCACCCCATAAGACGCACATACATTTCCCCTTACTTTTTAGGAGGGAAAAAGTGAGTCTTATAGAGCAAAAAATACGGTATATGCAACACCCTCAGCCCAAAGTATCTGCTTCTTTTCTCCAAATGCATTCCTAAAATGCCAGTGTGCTTCAAGGTTATAGGAAAGTACCATTTAGGCAAGTGACAAAATATGCCACATGCTGAAATTATGGAAATAAATTGTGTATTTGGCATAGTATAGTCAGTGGTTTATACAGCTATAAAACCACAAAAGTAGTCTACTTACTCCAAGCTAGGACATTTACAACCTCATTCAGCTACAAGAAACTATGTTGTTATCCTAAGTTTCAGGTACAGGTTAAAAATAATGGGTTCTACCCAACGCTGCATGAGCCGAGTTCCACTCGCATGACGGGGCTTCCGTTCCTTCTTCACCCCCCCCAACCCTGTAAACCTTCTCCAGAGGGGCCCCCAGACCCAGTTTTGAGCAAGGGGAGAGGGTTGCAAGAGAGAAAGAGGATCTTCTGTCGCCTGCACAAAGCCTGCTGCCCAAGTGGAGCTGCAGTTCTGGACGCAGACCAACAATTTGCTCCTTATCATTTAAAAATGATCCAAAAATTGTGCTTCGGCGTGGAAGAATTATTATGCAGTTCCTTCCAGCTGGATCCCAGGATCCTGCATGAGACTCGACAAGCCCTTCGCTGTAGTCCAGTGCTTGAATCAGGATAAATTGGTTTATCCTAATTTGATAGCCAAACTGCAGCAGATCCCAGGGAGGGGCCCCCCAGAGAGGGACCCCCAGTTCTTAACTCTACCGCTTGCTCCTTTTCAGGCACAGTTACCTCTCCATCTTTGCCCCCTGGAACCATCTCTCTTGCCGCGAGGCCAGCAATGGCCTTCATAGCTGGCTGGACGTCGCCAACGGCAGCCTTGAGGATCCCCGTCACCACAATGAACGTTGCCTTGTCCATCACCATTTCTTCAGCATGTTCGTTCAGGTACTTTAACAAGGCGGGAGAAACAGCTTCCAGAAGTTCACGGCGGCGAACATCTACATCTTTTTTACTGTTGGAATAAAAAGCAGCTCTTTTACTGCCGGAATTTGGTTTGGTACAACATAATCCAGTCACTCCAAATTGTCCAATTTAAAATCCAAACGTAGCCCTCTTGCTTTCTCCCCGGAACGCACTAAATATAACCTGCATAAATGGAAAATTGGTTACGCTTTTACACCTCAATTCAGACTGCCACAGAAGCATCGGCAATGTTGCTCTTCTTTACATCGTAGCTGAGAGGTTTGGGAGCTCCATGCCGACATGATTCCTTCCACCCCTTGAGAAATGGCTGGGTCTGAGGATTAACCTTCAGGAAATCATCGAAACACCCCGGGTAGTCCTGTTCACATTAATAGCAGACCCTCGCCCACCTGCCACTGAGGGGGACAAGCCTGGCTGCATCTGCACAGAGAGGCCCCCTTCTGAGAACCAGCACTGCTTGGGGGGGGGGGGGCTACACATGGGGCAGAGGCAAGTGCCATAATTGCAAGGGATGGAAAAACAGGCTGCCACACGCACACAGATCATGGTGGCTACATGTGGCCCTCATAGAGAGAAACCAGTTATGGTTCCCTTATTCACAGATGGTGTATTTCAGGAGGCGACATTACCCCTGTTGTTTGGGGGGGGGGATGTGCATACTGTGACGAGGGCAGCTTCCTTTTTTGCGTCTGGAGTATGTATTTTTCACTCCGTAAGACACACTTTTTTCTTCCTAAAAAGTAAGCGGAAATGTCTGTGTGTCTTATGGAGTGAATGTGTGGTCCTTGGAGCCGAATTGCCCAGGGGCAAAAAGCAAATCATGCTTTTTTTTTGGAAAGAGGGAAGGGGGTGTTGAAACAAAGCCACTGATCGTTTGCCGATTGGGGAGAGAGATAAGGGACGCTAGAGATAAAGGAGGCTGCCTGGGAGTGGAGAGGTAAAGACAGCAAACTTGCAAAAGGGGAAAACAGGAAGACTAAAGCAATAAGGAGAGAAATTAGAAGAGGAGGAGCAAAAAACTGCTCCAGCTAAGGAAAAGACACTTCACTAAGGCAAACAAGAGGGAAGGGAGTGTTGAAAGGAAACAGCTGGTCGGTGGGATAGGGAGAGAGATAAAGGAAGCTAGCAGAGGCTGCCTGGGAGGGGGGAGGTAAATGCCCATGGATCCTCAGGATTTTTACATTGGGTCACCACAAATTCACCATCAGATCACATAGCATGTCCATGGCTACATCCTGTACCAAAAAAATCACACACTCACTGTTGCGTGGGGCCGCAATGGTGCAAAAACGTGGTTACAAAGCACGGATCCACAGGGATCCTCTGGATTTTTGCATTGGGTCACCCCAAATTCACCATCAGATCACATGTCTGTGGCCGCAGCATGAACCACAAAAATCATACATCCACTGTTTTGTTCAGAATATTTTTTTCTTGTTTTCCTCCTCTTAAAACTAGGTGCGAAAAATACGGTATTTCTAGCCATATTTATTGTGTTTAAATCATGGGTTAGCCACTCTAAGATGCAGCAGGGTAAACGTGTGCTCAATGCAAGATATTTCTACCTGGGTGCAGCCAGTCACTCCCACTCCCTGGGAGCAGATGCAAATGTACACAAGCAGTGTGAACAAATGATCATCTCATAGCCTTCCTCTCCAGCCTCCACTCTTGCTAACAGAAATGCCATGGGGAAAGCCCTGTTCTGCTAGTTTCCTTTCGTTCAAATAACTGCTTCTCTGCACAACTGGCAGACAATGTTAAATTTGGACGTCCACAAAACTGTGGAAATGGCATTTTCTGCTTACCTATAAGCATTTCCATCACCCTGTTCCAGGATTTTGATTATCGCTGGTGAGAAATACGCAGTATCCCTGGGACTTAACAGGTACAAGAGGACTTTCCTTCCATATTTGTTATTTACAATGCTGGTTAAGGAATCGCTAATTTCCTAAAAGAAGAGGAAAAGCATTGTTAGTGGAAGATTGTGTCAGGGAACTGCCATCGGAGCCAGAAGGAGAGGGAGGGCTCCAGAGGGATTCTGGAGAGCGTCCAGGGAGGGAGAGAAGCAGCACATCTTCTGGGGAAGGAAATCAGCGTAGCACCAGTGGAGAAGGGGGGCAGATGGGGGAATCGGCGAGGTGGCTCCAAGACTCCTCGCCGGGGACCAGCGGGGAGAGCACGGGTCCTCCGGATGCCCACACCCTCCCTGCGCAGAAGGCTTCCGCACAGGGAGAGTAGACGCAGACTAGGCATCAAAGAACTTTTATGCTGGAAGAAGTTCAAGAAACGCCCACTGACGGATTCTGCCAGCGATTGAGACAGCCACGGGCGAGTGGCTGTCCAGACAGAAAGGGTTCACTCAGGCAACCCACCCAGGTGTGGCGCCGATTTACGCACGAGCAACCCCAGAACCATTACAGATTGTTTTCAACAACCAATTTCATTTTTAGTTACTTGGAGAGGGATCACAATCTTGGCTCATAGTTTTCACTGCTGCTGTAATACATGCAATACACCCATGTAGGGATGTCCATCCCAAACACAGACAAAAACATGTACACTAGACAGACAGTAGCCATGCCTTCCACCTCCTTCCCTTGTATTGTTAAGTAATTCTTCTCTTTTTATTTCTGCATGCTTAGAAAGGGGAGAGTGTATATATATATATATATATATAAACACATTTAAGCATATCTGCAGGTACAGTTAGTATAAACTTTTTAGATGTGGATTAATGGCAAAATTATTTTGAGGAGTCCAGCTTTGTTCATCAATACTTATTTTGTTCTCAAGTTAGAGGAAAGGTGTTCATCCCATGTGCAAAGTCTAACAAGACATCTATTTTAACTTTTTCTATGAACACGTTCCTACAAGGCTCCAGCATGTGATTGCTGCCTGACTTCCAGCCAGTGCTCTCTATTTTTCACAGAAGCCTGAGGCAGATGAAGTCACGACAGAACAGTGCCCCTTTGACGTTGCCTGAAGACGGATTCATCCATTTAATCTAACACGGGTGGCAACGCTGCACTTATTAGACAGAGAGGTGAGGATAGTTTGGGAAATAGTGATGAAATATTGCAAAAGACATTCACGCTCCTTATTTTAATGAAGTAGCCGTCAACAGATTCATGCAGCGTTACCACCTTCTATGAACGATGTGGAGACCTCTTTGGGTGCATTTTGCAGTTATAAACTTGCCAAAGAATTCAATGCACAGGAGACCTAGATTCTACATAACAAGATCATGGTCTGCATGTAATGCTAACCCAAACCATGGCTTAGCACAAACAAGCAGGCTCCTGGAGAATCACAGCTTTGCTCCTCCTGCCTTGCGGGGGGTTGGACTAGATGATCCCTGGGATGCTTCAAACTCTACAGTTCTGTGATTCTATGTAGGGGAGGGGAACAGAAGAACCATGTGCTGCAACACCCTGTTTTTGCCTGGGTGTACATTTATAGATAAGGGACGCGGGTGGCGCTGTGGGTTAAACTGCAGAGCCTAGGACTTGCCGATCAGAAGGTCGGTGGTTCGAATCCCCACGACAGGGTGAGCTCCCATTACTCTGTCCCAGCTCCTGCCAACCTAGCAATTCGAAAGCACACCAGTGCAAGTAGATAATTAGGTACCGCTCCGGCAGGAAGGTAAACAGCGTTTCCGTGCACTGCTCTGGTTCGCCAGAAGTGGCTTAGTCATGATGGCCACATGACCTGGAAGCTGTACGCCAACTCCCTCGGCCAGTAAAGCGAGATGAGCGCCGCAACCCCAGAGTCAGTCACAACTGGACCTAATGGTCAGGGGTCCCTTTACCATTACCTTTATAGATTGGACCTTGAAATTTATCATATAGTCTGAAATGGTGCAAGCTGAAGTATCATGTATTTTGATACTGAAGAGCAGTATTGCCCCGGGAGGAATATTTTAATTCTTTGCATAATCACTCACTAGGTAGCCAAGCGATTCAGCATAGCTTGAGAGTTTCCAGCACACATACCATCTCAAATCAAAGCAGTGAGTAAATGGAGCAGGCTATGGCATCCCAAGCAACAGCAAAACCACCACAATGAAGTTAGTTTTGTCTTACAAGAAAATAAACCTGAAATGTTTGAAAACCAGGCCTAACAACATGTGAGCGTTTCCAGTGTAATTTACACCTTGTTACTAAGTGAAACGGGAAATCTTGAGAATTTTAGGAAGTCAGACTACTTACAGATATAGTTAGCTGTTTCACAAGTTTAGTGTCATCAATGCAGTCAAATGCCGCCAGCAAAACTAAGTGTGAGAATTCGCCCTGAAATAGGAACCAGAAAGCAAGAACACCATAAGACAGACATAGAAGCCCGATTAACCAAGCAGCTGGTCTAACATGTTCCAATGAACTTGCTAAAGATCAACAATGACTATTCATCTCACACAATAACAAGTTCCATCATACTAATTCTTATGCCCAATTACTGGGAATTAAGCTTCACTTAACTCTGAGAGACTTACATCTGAGTAAATGTGCTTAAGGTTTCATTTGTGGGGAATGCTGTATTAACAAAACAAAAAACCAGCCCCGTCATCATCCCTCAGTTGTTTCTGTGTAAAGCAGAGCTATTTCAAATGAAGAATTAGAAGTCCTGCTTCTATTTTTGGCCCTTTGCTATGGAATTCGCTTTTTTGTCTAGGTTCAAATCTCTTCCTTAAAGTCATGTATATTGATGTTTCATACATAAGCTTGAACACTTGCGAATAAAACTTCTCAATCCATGCAGTTCCAATTGAAAATAAGGCCACAACAGAGATATTTTTAAGCCACACTCCTAAGCCACACTTGCTTCTGAGTAAATATGCACAGGATTCTGCTGCTCAAAATTACCAAACACATCTTTAAAAATACTCACATTAGCTATTTTTTCAACATAAGTCTTCATGGTTTTCATAATGACTTTTCTGTCCTGACAAGAGAAATGAAGAAAAAGCAATAAATTAGCGTGTCAGGCCAACAAGCTTTAAAATGAACACAGAGCCGCTGAATAATGTCGGGTTTCTGACTTCAGAATGTGCAACATTCCAGCAAATGTTGGAGGAGGCCAAAGAGTCCTTGAGAAGCTAGAGATCCTTTTGAACCCCACTTCTATATGAAGGATGGAAAGTCGCCCTGCAGATGACTGTTAAAACTTGCTGCAGAAGATCCCTTAGGTCACGGGTGTCAAACACAAGGCCCGCAGGCCGAATCCGGCCCACCAGACCTCGTCATGTGGCCCGTGTAGCCGCTGCCAGCCGCCAGCCTTCACCTTTTATTCTCGCTTCTTTTTTTTTTTGACACAAGAAAGCCGCCTCTTCAGCGCATGCGCAGCAGCCTACAAACCAGAGAACGTCTGCCCTCTAGCGGCGCCGGCCGTTCTACACAGGAAACCTCCACTTTACATGCGTTCAGGAAACCTCCACTTGTTTTTATATTGAGCGCATGCCATCCTGTGTTGTGACAGATCCAACGGCTGCCTGAACCCTTCTCTCCTGTACTGTAAGTACATATGATGTATGGGGGGGGTGTCTGCTTATTAGGGGGGGGTCTCCTTATTATTCTGCTCAAAAGTCTGAGCGGTAAACTTTGGATATACTGACCACTTCCCTGTCACTTTTGAGGGTGACCAAACTGCTGGTGCGGCCCCCGATGAATTTGAGTCTGACACCCCTGCCTTAGGTGATCCCACTTGGATCAATTAAGCCTCCTGCGTCCATCAGGCTTCCGCGAGGAAGTACGTCATGCAATATCCCATTTCTCCCCCCGCCCTCCCCATTCTCCTCTCTATGAACTGCCCCCCTTTCTCCATATTTCTCTGTAATCTCCTCCCTGCTACCACCTCCTCACTTCATTCCGTTTTGGCTGTTTATCGTCTCTTTACCTCCCCTTGTCCAGTTCAACTACAACATGCAATCTCTTCTCAGAAATTCACAGCAGGTCAAGGCAGCATGCCTGGCTAGCTGAGACATGCTGGGAAAAGACTGGGACCACTGCCCCGTTGCACCCCTGAATCCAGGGAGACGAAGAGCACTGCAGACACAGAGAAAGACCTTCTTCTCCCATCTCTCCTCTCTTTGCTGATGGGCTTGGACAGCTTTCAATGTTCCACAAAGAGGCATTTTAACTCCCTATGGCAGGGGCATCCAACTCCTGATCTACACCGGGGGGGGGGGGGGACGGACTAGCAGTGATCTACCCATTTGGGGGGACGGGGACCAATGTTGTCAAGCTTTTTTTATAGCAGAAAGTCAAAAGCTGTCAAGCTTTTTTTTTAGGAGGCCAAACCAAAGTTGTTCAGCTTTTTAAGGGGAAACCCCGCATAGTTCTGCTGCTTTGGGTGGGGGGAAACGGCAGGCATTGCTAATCACGTAAAAAACCTGGCTGCAGTAACTCCCTCTTCCATCTTTGCAATCGGGCGCAAATCAAGGACACAGCGAGTGGGTGTTTCCCCCGAGGAAAATGAGCCCACGATCTACTGCTAGCCCCAGGGGATCGACCTGTCAATCGCAGTTGACCACTTGGACATCCCCGCCCTATGGGATGCAAAATAAGCAAGCTGGGTGCTGCAACCAGCCTGTAAGTCTTCAGTATTTTGGGAAAGCCCTGGAAGAGATCCTGACAGCACTTCAGCTTATGTACAAGTCTCACAAGCATTAAGCATTTACATAATGAAGGCACAGCTCTCTCTCTCTCTCTGAAGTTTGAATTTTCAGCATGCTTGCCAAGGCACCATGATAAGCACTGTCATTCCATTTGAGGCGCAAGGCTAGTCATAAAGCCTCCTTAGTACCTTTTAGATACTAATTCTAACGAAAGGGTTGGGCATTTCCATTCTTTTATGTCTCACAATCACATTTGTCAAAGTCAGGCACAGCTACGTAGCGAGGTAAAAAGGCTCCCCAGTGATACTTTTTAGAAAGGTCTCACCAATTCTCATTTGATCCACGCAGACCAGTGACTCTGCATACAAACCTTGGGGGTCCCGTGCCACAGGCAATGCATGGCGACTCTGGCTCCATCGTGTGTGTGTGCCAAGTAGATTACAGATTCTCTGATTGACTCAATCATTTCCTAGACAAAGCCAGATTTAAGGAGATGGTTTTAATGGATTTAACACAAATCAACTACCATAATATAAACGGTATTATTCTGATCAGCTCTGTGGGCCTGCGTTATCTTTCCTTACAACCAGGAATGGAAAGTATTTCAAATTCTCAGAACCAGAGTAACACAAGAGCAACTAAAGAGAAGAGCCCGAGGCCACTGGCACGACAAAGAACAGTGTGCTTTGGTCACAATCATCCCAGGGCTACCAGCATTTAATAAGGAAGAATGTCTAAATTCAGGTACGCAAATGCAGCCAGAAAGAAACCAAGAGTTGAGCACCCTGATTCAGCCCTGTCCTGCTTCAAGACATGATGCCTGGCAAGTTGTGCCAGGAAGTGGGAAGGGTGCGTATCCCATCAAGACCACGTGGATCCTCTGAAGTACCTTCGTTATGCTTCAAATTCCTAATCCAGCAAGCGGAGGAGCTGCTAAGAGGCACAGCTCTGCATGCACTTGTACTGTTTATTCGTTAGCATGAAACCAGATCAAAACCCATAGCTGTGCCAATACTTACCGATCTCTGTTTTGGGGTAGCATGGATAAAGAAGTCCAGAAAGACTTTATGCACCAACGAATGCTTTATCACAGCCTCCCTGCAAGATGAAACAGGGGGAAACAAACAGAAGTCTGTACTTACATAATACCATGACATGGAACTGCACGTGCAGAGAATTGTAACGGAAGTTATAGATACATCTGCAGCTGCATCCAGAGCAGGCTAGTTGTCAAGCCAGAGGACCAATCTGTGCACAGGACTTGGCTGCGTTCCTATGTGTCTCCTTGGCTCTCTCTCAGGCAGGGAGTCCGTGGCTCTCCAGATGTTGGCAGACCACAAGTCCCATCCGCCCCAACCCAATGGTCAATGGTTAGAGATCACAGGATTTGGGGCCCATCAACCTCTGGAGGGTCCCCGTTTCCCCACTCCTGCTTTTAAGGAGAGAGAGAGACCCAAAAGGCAAGAAGAAGCACGGGGGACTGGTTTTGTTTTTGAAGAGCCTTCGATGTTCCCACATTAAATAAGTCATCTTGGAAAGATCTGCTGGGCTTTCACCAGCTTAAGTGTTTACATTCAAAATGGAACTGTTTCAAAGTTATCTCAAGAGACGTTAAAAGGGATGAGAACACACTTTTAAGAGAAGCGCTACACAGTTGGCTGCGATACGCCTCATGCTAAATTGTCGCCCTTACTTTTGCGCCATTGGAGTCAGGATCTGTTTCATTTCATCCAGAATGGCCTCCCGCTTCTCAGGCTGAGCCTTCAACACTTCCTCTAAAGTGGGGTGTTCTGATGACTGAAATTTAAGAAAAGCCGCTACGCTGAATTTTAATGACATTAAAGAGCCAAAAGGACAATGAAGAATCTTCAGTATAAAAGCAAGTCTGCCACTGTATCTTGACACTGTGACCTCATTAGACTCAGTTGAGAGGCTCCGTACAGACAGCACCTCTGATAAGCCACTGGCTTCCCTGTGATGGACCTCAGATGACCTGTGAAGGACGGTCCAGCTGGCACCTACTATTTAACCATTTAAGAGGGAACTGAAGTCTCCAGAAAGATCTAGACAAAAGGCATTTTGTACCTAGTGACCAGTGAAGGACATTTTATGAACAGCCTGAACTGCACTCCGTTTCCAAGGATACATTTGCGAGAGTTTATCTTGCAACCTGGTCTTATTGACATACTAGAGGTCCTGATGAAACATAATGACAGGCTGGAGAGAAAGCAAGGTGTATAAAACTATGCGACTAAAGGGTGAATGAAACACACACATAGGTGTCAAATGCTCTGCCTGCCTATTTTAATACTGTAATTGGAACAAAAAAAAGGGAAATGCACTAATTCATTATACAGTGGTACCTTGGGTTAAGTACTTAATTTGTTCCGGAGGTCCGTTTTTAACCTGAAACTGTTCTTAACCTGAAGCACCACTTTAGCTAATGGGGCCTCCTGCTGCTGCCGCGCCGCCAGAGCACGATTTCTGTTCTCATCCTGAAGCAAAGTTCTTAACCTGAGGTACTATTTCTGGGTTAGCGGAGTCTGTAACCTGAAGCATGTGTAACCTGAAGCGTATATAACCACTGTATTTGTGTATTCATCCAGCCTCACCTTTGACCTTTTTGCTCCATCCAGTTTTACCTATACAGAGAATCCTTTTTTTATAATAAAAAGGGCTGCAAATAAGGGAGAACTGCCCCATTATAATTTTCTTCACGTGTGCTCTGCAAAGATCCATCCTAACTGGGTACAACCTTTTTTGTTCTGAAGAAATACAAGACACTCTTGCCTTATTGTGGCCTCTCAGCTCCAGCATAGAGACTTTGACTCATTCAGATGGTCAAACCTACGATATCCCAATTCAGAGCAATGCAGGGTTTGGCTTCCTACTCACACATCCCCAACAGAACCAGGGCAGCTGTGCCTGAAATTGAACTGATAGAGGAGCCGGCGGTTGCACCTGAGTGCCCATCAGCACCACAAATCTGGTAGTGAAGAAATCTGACTTCTCTGCAAGCAGGTTAAGGATCACAGTGCAATTTGCAAAAGAGTCCTATTAAAAAGGCTGAAGTAGGTCCTATTCATGCACAGCTTTTAAAAGGGTTAAAACAGCAGGTATAACTGCTTCTTACATTCACTTTGAGCTACCATTTCCAAAAGAAGACAGTTTCTAATTAGTGTGCAAAGTGGA
The DNA here is from genome assembly GCF_965153285.1 of Podarcis tiliguerta. Lineage (NCBI taxonomy): Eukaryota > Metazoa > Chordata > Lepidosauria > Squamata > Lacertidae > Podarcis > Podarcis tiliguerta. Next base: position 28,154,766 of record NC_139550.1, read on the forward strand.
ACTCCGGTTAATTGGTCTCTCATTAAAGATATCCACAATGTGTGATCTGTGAGTCTTTAAGAGAAAATGATGCAGCACATAATGAAAGGAGAATTCAAGTAATAGCGTATTAGTATTGGTGGTTTCAAAGCTTTTAAAAGAACTTCATTAAGCTTAATTTTTTAATAGGAACTGGAATGGCTCTATCCAGATTTTCAAACATGAAAATTCCTAATAAAACCACTCCCTTTCAAATGTAAGCTAATGATTACTTTTTAAATCCTTAAAAACAGCAATGGGGGGCATGGAACTAGACCATTTCAAACTGAAGTCAAAAGTCAAACGTTGTATAGCAAGTTCAACTGTAAGACTTCTTTATACTGTACCTGAATAATCAATAATTGCAAACCAATCAACTTAAACAATGCTCTCCAGAGATCTCTAAATTCTGCAGGAATCAAATACCTATTTTTGTCTATAAAGCCTTTGCATTCAGACTTTCACACCAGACAAATTAAAACATGGCGGCAGGTCTTTCAAGTTGGCCTCTGTCATTTAAGCAGAACCAACTTCTATTAATAAAGTCAACCCCCAGAGAAGGGACCAAGTAAACATGTGTTCAGATGCCAATACGTTTTTGAAACAGCTAGCTTAGATCTATGCATCAGGTAGCTATATATTCCTGTTTTAATGAAGCTATCAAGATGTTAACTAAAACCACGGGAATGGCAGGTTTGCTTATAAACAGAATTCCTAGTTTTCATAGTGGTGAAGTCAGTATTCCCAAGACCACCTCTTCATGGTGTAGATCAGACAGAGATCCTTTAGCCCCAAGTATGCTCTGCTCTGCTCTAGTGAAGGACTTCAAAGATAGGAAGAAAACTCTGTCGGGGCGAGACACAAACAGCACTGATTGCATGTACAGGGCACAGGTGAGGGGCCCGCCTTCAGAGCTCCAGCTCTGGAAATAAAACAGCAGTACAGTGGTACTTTCCTGCCAACCTAGCAGTTCGAAAGCACAAAAGTGCAAGTAGATAAATAGGTACCGCTCCGGCGGGAAGGTAAACGGCGTTTCCATGTGCTGCTCTGGTTCACCAGAAGCGGCTTAGTCATGCTGGCCACATGACCTGGAAACTGTACACTGGCTCCCTCGGCCAATAAAGCGAGATGAGCGCCGCAACCCCAGAGTTGGTCACGACTGGACCTAATGGTCAGGGGTCCCTTTACCTTTACCGTGGTACCTCAGGTTAAGAACGTAATTCGTTCTGAAGGTCCATTCTTAACCTGAAACTGTTCTTAACCTGAAGCACCACTTTAGCTAATGCGGCCTCCCGCTGCCGCCGCTGAGCAATTTCTGTTCTCATCCTGAAGCAAAGTTCATAACCCGAAGTACTATTTCTGGGTTAGCGGAGTCTGAAACCTGAAGCGTCTGTAACCCGAGGTACCACTGTATTTCCTTTCCCGTTGGCCACCCTTCCTTTTCTCTCCCACGGCACACTGCATCTAAAATCTAAAAACAATACTGTGGGGGAAAGCTGACAAAAAGCTGCCTCGATACACCACCTTGTAGACCTGGAATGTGTTCCCATACAGCTCCTCAGTCAGCATGTTCCTCTGCTCCAAAATGGCTTTGTCGTTATAGGCGTACTCCACCACAGCCGACGCTTCCGCATGGCGCAGCATCTTCCTGACCTCGCCTTTAAAGCTTTTGATTATCTCTGCAACTTGTGGCTTCGTTCTGTTTCAGGAAGAAACACGGATAGCGGCTCAACATATCAGAAAAGAAAAGCGGACCAGAGACTTTGAGCAATCACTTATTAAACACAACTGATTTTTTATTCTTTTTCAACGGTGGGGAGAAAAGAAAGACTCTGATCCAAACTTTTGATGCCAATAGCAAGGGGACTGAGCTGTCAGAAGGAGAGGCAACTTTTGCCACCTTCCTCTTCCTTTGCGGGACCCTGTGGAATAGTGCTGGGAGCCAGTGTGGTGTAGTGGTTAAGAGCGGTGGACTTGTAATCTGGTGAACTGGGTTCGATTCCCCGCTCCTCCACATGCAGCTGCTGGGTGACCTTGGGCCAGTCACACTTCTCTGAAGTCTCTCAGCCTCACTCACCTCACAGAGTGTTTGTTGTGGGGGAGGAAAGAAAAGGAGATTGTTAGCCGCTTTGAGACTCCTTAGGGTAGTGATAAAGCGGGATATCAAATCCAAACTCTTCTTCTTCTGCAGGGGGAGGGATGAAGCAGCAGCCGTTGCCTTCCCTTCTTGCGACAGCCGGATCCCTCTGCTGGATCAGAAGCCTTCTGTGAACTGGAAGAGCCATTCCGTTCATGGAAGGCAGTCTGGATCCAGCCCATGTTTTATCTCACTGTGTGTGAGTGTCTTATGTGTATTAATATACAAAGTTTCATATGAGAGACACCAGCAGCAGGCCAATCACTGGGTGGCAGTTTGGCTCTGCTTGGTAACCAACCCTAGTTTTTGGTTGCTTGGTACAAATCCTGTCCCTCTCCAGGGCTTCCTGGCACTTGCACCAAACTTCAGGGAGAAGCAGAGTCTCATGCACTGAGCTAAGTTTTAGAGGTATTTGACTCCTGTAAAATTATCAAAGATATATCACAACTGTGACAATCTATGTTGGAAATGTAAAGAAAAGGAAGGAACCTTTTATCATATGTGGTGGACCTGTCCCAAGGTGAAAGACTTCTGGGAAAAGATTTATAATGAATTGAAAAAAATGTTGAAATATACATTTATAAAGAAACCAGAAGCCTTTCTTCTTGGAATAACAGGCTTGGAATTGCCCAGGAAAGATGTTAAATTATTTCTGTATGCCACAACTGCTGCGCGTATTCTGTTAGCTAAAAAGTGGAAAACCCAAGAATTACCAACGATAGAAGATTGGCAGATGAAGATGATGGATTTTTCAGAGCTAGCCGACCTAACCGGAAGAGTCCGCGACCAGAAGAAGGAGGAGTATCAGGAAGAGTGAATTAAATTTAATGATTACTTAGTTAAATATGTTAAGTTAAATTAACTGAAAACAGCTTGCAGATACTTAATTGGCTTAGGATTTATTTATGTTAAGGGATGAATTAATATGTTTAATTTCATAACCTGAAGATCTAAGAATGTTAATGTTTAAGTTAAATTTTGTAAGAACTGCGATTTGGAAAACCGTTAAAAGGATATGCAATGAAATTCAACCAAGGGGATGCGAGGAAGTCACTTAACAATGCTAATAAGTGTAATTGTCAATAAGGCTATGATTTATGTTTGTTTGTCTTATGTGTTTGTGTGTTTATAATGTTGTGAAAACCAATTTTTTTTAAAAAAAGAAAGAAAGAAAGAAGTTGCCTACAAATGACATGGTACGACTTTTTAACAAATGATGATGCTATGAGCTGCTTTAGAGGCACATATCCAAGTCATAGCAACCAAATTGGCATTTTTCAGACGTGGGACAGACATCAGTAGTATCCAGAGACTTGGAAGAGTCGAAACCAATTTCTTTGTCTTTTGGAGCTAGAGGACTTTAGACACACAAGCATTTTCCAGAGCAGTGACATTATCTCAGTGGGATCATCATAGGGAAGGAGTGGGCTTTAATAACATTACAGTGGTGCCTCGCAAGACGAAATTAATTCGTTCCGCGAGTCTCTTCGTCTAGCGGTTTTTTCGTCTTGCGAAGCAACCCTATTAGCGGTTTAGCGGCTATTAGCGGTTTAGCGGCTATTAAAGGTTTAAGGGTTTAGCGGCTATTAAAGCCTTAAAGGATTAGCGGATTAGCTGCTAAAAGGCTATTAGCGGTTTAGCAGCTTAGAAAAAGGGGGTGGGGAGCGAAAAAAAATCTCAAGACTCGCAAGACATTTTCGTCTTGCGAAGCAAGCCCATAGGGAAATTTGTCCTGTGAAGCGCATCGAAAAACGGAAAACCCTTTCATCTAGCGGATTTTCCGTCTTGCGAGGCATTCGTCTTGCGGGGCACCACTGTACCTTCACATTGCGTTCTGCCAAAGCCCATTTCATCTTTTTGACAACAGGCCAGCACAAGAGAGTAAGCTGAGCAAGGATTTGAAGCCAAGCAGTCCAGCTCCCTCATTCTCTCCTTTACACTCTGTTCTCTGGCTTGACTTCCCTCAGAAGTGGAGAGAAGCGTTGACAAAAAGAAAAACTTACCCATAGGCAAGAAGCTTCTTCACAATATTTCTGGAATACTTGGCTTTGCTCAGTTCGGTGAAACTATCTGTGGGATGAGAAACCACCATAAGAAGCTGTAAACACCAAGAGCTCTGAAGGCAAGCCGTTTGTTTCCGGAAACCGTACCTTTCAGTTCTTCAAAGACTTCTTGCCTTTGCTCTGCGTTGCCAAACTGAATGTAGCACTGGATGACACGGGTCGAATCGTGAGCAAATGCCATCTGTGGGGATAAATGGTTCCCTTGAGATGAATCCTTCTCCCTAAGTCATTTAGGCAGCATTGCATTTCAACAGATTTAGCTTCACGGTTGGCTTCAGCAAAATTCCTAAAATTTGTCTGCGGCTAACTGGGGCTGCCAAAACATAATACACTCCCAAAGAAATGAACCGTATGAGTGTGCTGGCATTAGGCAAGTAAACAAACTAAACCAATTTTTTTTTGGGGGGGGGGGGAGGAAATGCCTTTGTACTTTTTACCGTTCGAGCATTTGGCATTTCAAGGGCTCCTACAACCCTTATTATTATTATTATTATTATTATTATTATTATTATAGATAAGTAATAGAAACACTTGCAACACAGCAACACATTTCCTTACAAGGTTCTTGAAAAAGAAGAATCAAAATTACAAAAAGTATTATTACAAAACTCAAAAAATATATCCAAAATGTATAACACAGTGCAACACAGCAACACATTTCCTTACAAGGTGCATCATGGGATCCGATGCTAGAGGGTTATTCCGGGGGACGGACGGACGTTACTGGGTTGTTTTGTTTTGATTTGTGTTTTTATATTGTGATTTTATCCTGTGAACCGCCCTGAGATCTGCAGGCATAGGGCGGTATACAAATTTAATAAATAAAAATAATACCGGTTAATTAACCAACATAAAAGAGTGGGGAGGTTTTGACTCCCAGACCTGAGACAGACTCCCAGACCTGAGACTATATTACGATGCGGCATGCTTTACTTGGATCAAAGATTGGATCAAGTTAGATAACAGTGACATTCTAGACTTGGAGGGATGGAACAACAGATATGGTTGGCATGCCTATCTAATTTTTAACAAAGTGGCAGTACATAAAGAATTCCTAAGCCACGTAATTAGAAATGCATTATACAAGGTCTGAGTGAGACATAGAAGGTTGTTAGAACCGAAAACCCCATGGTGGGTCTCACCGTCAGAAGTAATATCGGTTAAAAAGAAAAATACTATAGGAAGAATGGCGACATACCAGCAGCTCCTAAAGGAAGAACAGGGCCAATTAAAACTAAGACCATACGAAGAGGTGACCCAATACTGTACCACATGGTTACAATATCACCTAATTGCACAAATATTCAATCAGGATAAAGTAATAGGATTTGAAAAAGAAGAATCAAAATTACAAAAAGTATTATTACAAAACTCAAAAAATATATCCAAAATGTATAATTTATTATTAGAATGGGAATTAAAGGATGAAGAAGTCATGATTAAATGGGCATGTGATATAGGATATTGTCAGGGGTTCAGGAGCAGAGTCACAGGAGAGGGAAGAAACGGAGAGCGAGGGGGAGGAGTCGGAAGGAAATGTCAGCGGCGACAGTAGTCCGAGGTCTCTGAGTCTCTCCAGTGACTCGGAGGATTCACAGAAAGGGGCCCCCATGGTCAGGGCAAGGGGGACACCTCGGGAAGAGGGGGCCAGAGGGGACTCAGAGAGTAACAGCTGGAAATCCGGACCAGCTTCCCCCCCAGAGTGCAGTAGGGGGGAGGAGTCCAAGGCATCGGGATCAGGGAGCGCGCAGGCAGAGGGAGAGCGTGAAGCAGGAGTGGCCACACCCTCGTCAGGGAGCGAGGAAACGGTCATCAGGAAAGTTAAACGCGCGCGCGCGCCAAGTTCAAATGTACAGGAGGGCGGCAAGGTGGGCAGCCCGGGTAGGGAGCCAGGTCCTAAAGCACGCCGAAGAGAGGGGGAGGAGTCAGAGGGGTCCAGCTCTGCGTCAGAAGAGTCCAGGAGGGAAGAGACCCCGGGGGGTAGTAAGACCCAGAGGAAGAGAGAGAGAAGGAGGAGGTGGAGTAAGATTAGAGTTTTAAGCTGGTGCACAGGGGGCGGAGATCCAGATAGAGCTTCGCCGGTCTAAAGCTCAGACGTAGAGCTGGGACGCTGAGATTTGTAAATGGAGACTATTCTTCAATAAAGACTTTGATACTGTACTACCGGCTAGCGTTGGTCCTTGGTGAGCTGGGACCCGGAGCCAGCTCTGACAGTAAGCTCTATCTCCATTCTTAAAGTTTTGGCACCAAGAACCTCGCCACGTGAGTTGACGCAGCGAGGGCAGAGGAGGGGTGCTTCAAGAGCTCACAGAACTCAGGCAAGATGACGACGGAAGAGCAGATATCCGCCCTGCAAGAAGCTGTGACACGACTCAGCACGGAGGTAATTGCATCCAGAAAAAGAGAGGAGGAAATGAGTAGCGCCTACCGGGATCTCCAAGTAAGATTGGACGTGATTTCCAAACAGGGGCCACCTGGATCCAAAGCAGAGGGCATTGGATTGGGAAAGAGGGGAGGCAGCCTTGTATCCCATTTTGACGGGAGTTTACAGCAGTACCCCAACTTTAGAGCAGACCTGTTGTTTGCGCTGGATCTGCTTGACAAAGACTTTAGAGATGAAAGAGAGAAAGTGGGGTTTATCCTATCCCATTTGCATGGTGAAGCCAAAACGTGGCTGAGAAATTTATGGAGGGACAATGATCCGGCGCTCCAAGACGCGAAGGCTTTCATTAAAGCTATGGACTCGTGTTTTTTATCAAAGATAGACGTTGATATTGCCAGGAGAGACATACATGGACTTAAGCAAGGCAAAGCCAGCGTGCGTCAGTACCATACGCGTTTCTTCGCACTGGTTCATGCACTGGGATGGGACAAAGCTTCTGCGCCAGTGAGAGATCTCTTTTGGGAGGGCTTGAATACAGAAGTAAAAGCCGAGATTGGAAGGGGGGAGAGGCCAAGGAGCACCCAGGAAGTGGTCCAGAGGGCTCTGGAGATCGGGGTGCATCTGGAGGAACGTCCTTGCAACAGAGAAGAAGGACGTTGGGGAAGGGCACCAGCCAGAGCACCTCCCTTCTATCCCAAAGAAGCAGCGCGTGCGCAGTCCACGCCCTCGCAGGGAGGGGGAGAGGAACCGATGGAGCTCGGAGGTGCCAGGGCTCAGTCAGCTACCAGAGCCCTGACGCCGGGAGCAGTCAAGACGAAGCCTCCTAGAGGGAACAGGAAGTGCTACATCTGCGACAGTGCTCAACACATGGCGAAAGAGTGTCCCCAGAGGCTCCACAAGCACACTGCAGCATCAGCAACAGTGACAGAAGCAACGCAGCAGGGAAACGACAGAGTCTGGCTGGAGGAAGAGGTACTGGGGTCCAGCCAGACAAATCAATGAAACAATCCCCAGGGATTTTGCAGCCCACAGACCCCCTCCCACCCAAACCAGTGGTGCAGCTTACAGCGTCTCTCCAACTGCCCAACGGAAGCACTCTGGAAGTGCCGATCACCATTGACTCCGGCAGCAACGCCGACTTTATAGGACTGGATTTTATTCAGCAGCACAATATACCACTGCTGCCAGCCACACTGCCCCTGAAGGTTGTCACAGTGGATGGCAGGGACTTGCTAGGGGGGCAAGTGGTGCAACAAACGCAACCAATGGTGATGCGGATTGGAAATCACCAAGAGGTCATCAGCTTCAACGTCACCAAACTGTCAGGCACGCCGGTAGTCTTGGGCATGAGTTGGCTGCACAGGCACAGTCCAGCATTGGCGTGGTACCAACGCCAATTGACCTTCGGTTCCTCCTATTGCGCGGAACATTGCATTCTTCGTAGCCAAGAAGAAGGAGGGGAAGACACGCAGCTACAATTGAGCACGCTGCAAGCAGTGCCACGCAAGTACGCAGCGTTTTTGGAGGTTTTCTGCGAGAAGGAAGCAGACAAGCTGCCTCCCCACAGGCCCTATGACTGCCAGATTGACCTCCTGCCAGGGGCGACGCTGCCAGCCGGGAAACTGTATTCCATGTCTGAAGACGAGCTGCAGGAGCTCAAGGAGTTCATAGACCTCAACTTAAAGCGCGGTTTCATCCGGGAGTCGAAAGCAGCAGGGGGCAGTCCTGTATTCTTTGTGAAGAAAAAGGACACGCCCCAAAAAAGACTTGTAGTGGATTTCAGGCTCTTAAATTCAAAGACCAAGCCCACAGCCTTTCCAATGCCCAAAATAGATGACCTGCTTGCAACGGTGAGGAAAGGACGCGTTTTTACAAAGTTGGATCTGAGAGGGGCGTACAACCTGATCCGCATACGGGAGGGGGACGAGTGGAAGACTGCCATGTTCACGCCCCTGGGCACATATGAATATAGAGTTATGCCCTTCGGTTTACAAAATGGCGCCCATTGTTTTCAAGCGTTCATGCATCACGTCCTGGCGGGTCTTCTCTACAAGAAATGCGTCTGCTTCTTGGACGACATCCTGATATTCTCAGAATCTGAGGAGACCCACGAGGGGGACGTCAAGGAGGTTCTGCAGCGACTGCAGGAGCATCGGCTGTACGCAAAGCTGGAGAAGTGCCAGTTCGACAGGAAGGAGGTGGATTTCCTGGGCTACAAGCTGTCGGACAAGGGGCTCGCCATGGACAGCGCCAAGGTTCGCGCGGTGTTGGATTGGAAGAGCCCGCGCAATCGGAAGGAGGTCCAGCGGTTTGTGGGGTTCGCCAACTTTTACCGCAAATTCATCAGGGGGTTCGCGATGCAGACAGCGGCCATTACCGACACGCTCAGCTCCAAGAAGAAGAAGTTCATCTGGACGGAGCAAGCGGAGCAGTCCTTCCAGAACCTCAAGCGTCTCTTCTCGTCCGAAGGGCAGCTACTGCATGTGAATCCCAGCAAACCGCTGAGGGTTGAGACGGACGCCTCAGACAGAGCCGTGGGCGCCGTACTGTTGCAGGAGGACCCGCATGGGGACTGGAGACCGTGTGCCTTCTACTCTAGGAAGCTCAGCAAGTCAGAGCAGAACTACACCATCTGGGACAGGGAGTTGCTGGCCATTCATGCAGCATTCAAGGCGTGGCGGCACTTCCTCATCGGGGCCAAACACACTGTGCAGGTTCGCACGGATCATAAGAACTTGGAGTACTGGCGCACGGCAAGGTTCCTGAACCAGCGGCACATCAGATGGGCGGAGTTCTTTGCGGATTTCGACTTCAGGATAGAATACATCCCAGGCGACAACAACATCATGGCAGATGCACTGTCCAGAAAGCCGCAATACCTCGAAGAAGCGGCGCCAGCAGCGGCCAAGCACATTTTCGCCCAGAAAGCGTGGGCGTGCGCTTCCGCAACCGTGGACCTGGAAGCGGTCCGTCGAGCACTGCAGGAGGACTCCTTCGCTCTAGCCAAGATGGAGGAGGTGCGCAAGGGCACGGTGAAAAACGACGAGTTCCAAATAAGGGACGGATTGCTCATCCGCAGAGGAGCACTCTATGTACCGGGAGATGAGCTCCGCGCGAAAGTACTGCAGCAGTTGCACGACGCGCCAACCGCCGGGCACTTCGGCAAGGAGAAGACGGCGGAACTCGTTGCCAGAGATTTCTGGTGGCCCAAGATGAGGGGGGAAGTCGCGGAGTACGTCTCGAGGTGCGACACTTGCCAAAGGGCCAAGTCAGTGCACAAACCTCCGGCAGGACTGCTCGAACCGCTGCAGACCCCGAGCGAACCGTGGGAGAGGGTGGCACTGGACTTTGTCACGGATTTACCCAGCTCGAGGGGTAAAACGGCAGTGCTAGTGGTGGTGGACATGTTCACTAAAATGGCCCACTTCATTCCGTGCGCGAAGGTGGCCACGGCAGAACAGACCGCCAAACTGTTCATAGACCACGTCTTCAGGGTGCACGGACTGCCACGGTCTATCTTGTCCGACAGGGGGCGCCAGTTCATTTCGAGCTTCTGGCAGAAGCTGATGGGTTTCCTGAACGTCAAGATCAACCTAGCGTCGGCGAGACACCCGCAGACCAACGGACAAGCGGAGCGCGTCAACGCCATCATGCAGCAGTACCTGAGATGCTATGCAAATCAACAGCCGACGACATGGGTGGACTACCTGCCACTCGCTGAGTTCGCTTACAACAACACGAAGCACGTGTCCACAGGGGTGACGCCGTTCTTCGCCAACAACGGGAGGCATCCCAGAACCTTCCCGGGATTAGAGAAACTGGGGGAGGGGGAGCCACAGGCAGCGGAAGTCTTGGCGGCGGAATGGCAGGAAGTCCACGATCAGCTTAGGAGGCAATTAGAGCTTGCAAAGCACGCATACAAACTGCAGGCTGACAAGCACAGGAGGGTTGGTGAAGACATACAGGTGGGAGACTGGGTGTGGTTAGCGGCCCACGCAGTGCCGACCAGATCTTTAGCTAAGAAGAAACTCGGACATAAGCAGCTAGGACCTTACCTAGTTGAGGCACAGATCAATCCGGTGGCCTTCCGGTTGACACTTCCGGAGGGATCCAGAATGCACCCAGTGTTCCATAGGTCGGTGCTCACGCCCTACAAAGCACCTCACCGATTTCAGGCGCAGGGCACGGCACCAGACCCGTATAGGGAGGCCCCCCCAAGGAGGGAGTCGCCAAGAAGAGAACCCATCAACCAGGTCACAGAGATTTTGGACTCGAGATGGGGGGAGGAGGGAGTAGAATATTTTCTCGCAAGGGAAGGTACCCCGGCCAGCGCCAACAGTTGGGTGCCGGACTATGCCCTGGACGAGCCTCTCCTCAAAGAGGAGTTTCATGCCTTGTTCCCACACAGGCCCATGCCAGCCGAGTATTTCGACGACTGGCTTTTCACACCCACGCTTTCTACCAGCACGTTCCAGGGATTCACATCGGACGAAGAACCAGCATTAGAAACACGTTCACCGGAGGGCTCGCCCTCGGGGTTTGCCTCAGACCGCTCGTTTTGGTGGGACAATCGAGGAGAGGAGAGGTGGCTGAGGGGCCCTTGGCAGGGAACGGACCCAGAGGGGAACGAGGGTGAGAGGGACATGGACGTGATGGGGGAGGACGTTGGGTTCGAGCATGGCGGCACGGAGATGGAAGCAGAGGAGAACGAGGTCGGCGAAGACATGGAGGACGAGCCGGATTTCTCTAACTGGATGCACGCCACGGGGGACGAACTGTATCCACCATTCACCCCCACAACGACGGAGCACCCAGCACCCCCGCCGGAGGAAGGGGAGGGGGGAAGGGGGGGCTTCGAGGGGGGGATGGATGTCAGGGGTTCAGGAGCAGAGTCACAGGAGAGGGAAGAAACGGAGAGCGAGGGGGAGGAGTCGGAAGGAAATGTCAGCGGCGACAGTAGTCCGAGGTCTCTGAGTCTCTCCAGTGACTCGGAGGATTCACAGAAAGGGGCCCCCATGGTCAGGGCAAGGGGGACACCTCGGGAAGAGGGGGCCAGAGGGGACTCAGAGAGTAACAGCTGGAAATCCGGACCAGCTTCCCCCCCAGAGTGCAGTAGGGGGGAGGAGTCCAAGGCATCGGGATCAGGGAGCGCGCAGGCAGAGGGAGAGCGTGAAGCAGGAGTGGCCACACCCTCGTCAGGGAGCGAGGAAACGGTCATCAGGAAAGTTAAACGCGCGCGCGCGCCAAGTTCAAATGTACAGGAGGGCGGCAAGGTGGGCAGCCCGGGTAGGGAGCCAGGTCCTAAAGCACGCCGAAGAGAGGGGGAGGAGTCAGAGGGGTCCAGCTCTGCGTCAGAAGAGTCCAGGAGGGAAGAGACCCCGGGGGGTAGTAAGACCCAGAGGAAGAGAGAGAGAAGGAGGAGGTGGAGTAAGATTAGAGTTTTAAGCTGGTGCACAGGGGGCGGAGATCCAGATAGAGCTTCGCCGGTCTAAAGCTCAGACGTAGAGCTGGGACGCTGAGATTTGTAAATGGAGACTATTCTTCAATAAAGACTTTGATACTGTACTACCGGCTAGCGTTGGTCCTTGGTGAGCTGGGACCCGGAGCCAGCTCTGACAGATATGTAATTCGGCTGGACCAATGGGAGAAATTATGGAAATATGATATTAAATTCACGGCATGTTATACAATCAGAGAAAATTTTATGAAAAAGGTGTACCAATGGTACTTAACTCCGGTAAAATTGGCTAAAATTTATAAATTAAAATCGAATACCTGTTGGAGATGCAAAAAAGAAATAGGAACAATGTTTCACATGTGGTGGGAATGCTGACCTATTAAACAATTCTGGAACGAAATTTATGAAGAACTCAAAAAGATGTTTAAAATATCTTTCAGTAAAAAACCGGAGGCATTCCTTTTAGGTTTAATTACAAATGATATTCCCGACAATCAAAGTTAAAGTCAAAGTATTCCTTTATGCAACAACAGCTGCCAGGATGCTTATAGCAAAAAACTGGAAAGGGAGAAAAATTACATCAGTGAAAGAATGGCAAATTAAATTTTGTGAATACATAAATCTGGCAAGACTCACAGCATACATCAGGGGACAATCGGACCAGAAATTATTAAAAGAATGGGGTTGTGCAAAAGAGTATATGAAAAAACATTGTTCTGGAGTAAGTATATCGGTATGTAATGAATGATGCTTTACAGGGTTAAAGAAAAAGAAAAATGGTGTAATAAAAAAAAAAGTACAAAGATGGAAGTAATCTAATTAGACACAACAATATAGTAAGAGTATTTTTTTTTTTTTTTGAGGTCTTAGAACAAAGGAAGGAAGTCTATATGTGTATATGTATGTAATGACTAGATTATAGTGATGATATGGTTTCATTCTGTAGATGTGTGCCTTTTTGTATTTGTTTTGTTTCCTCTGCTTTTTTTCCTTTTCCTTTTTTTTGGGTATGTTGCAGTTTTTTTTGTTTGTATAGTATTATTCTGGATTCAATGTTTGTAATTTTTGTTATGATTCTGCATTGAAAATAAAACTTAAAATAATAATACATTGATGATGATGATGGTAAAACAGGTGAAGCATTCCAGTACAAGACAATACAATGAATTGGATCCAAAGAATGGGAAACAGTGGTACCTCGGGTTACAGACACTTCAGGTTACAGACTCCGCTAACCCAGAAATAGTACCTCAGGTTAAGAACTTTGCTTCAGGATGAGAACAGAAATCATGCTCCGGTGGCGCGGCGGCAGCAGGAGGCCCCATTAGCTAAAGTGGTGCTTCAGGTTAAGAACGGACCTCCGGAACGAATTAAGTACTTAACCCAAGGTACCACTGTATTCCTGCTTCCTCTTCCTGCTGCTTGCACCTGCTGAAAAGCTGTGTCCTGGGCTTGGAGACCTTTGAGATACTTGGCAGGTGATGCAACAGGTAGATAAACTGTTAGGATGACCCTTGGGCCTGGGAACAGACATTCCACTTGCCCCCCCCACCAGCCCCCACCATATGGAGGGGCAGCAGAACCAGACATGCCCTTTCCCCTTCATTAGAAAACCCCAACAAATCCAGCCATTTGAGAGTCATGTTTCACTGTATTCTGCTATCCTGCTTACATTTTTTATTTTCCCACGAAGCAGCTCTTGGAGTTCAGTCAACATCTTTTCCCGCTTCTCCTTCTCACATTTTTTCCTATAAAAACAAGAAAATCTTTAGACAATGCAACAATTATTATTTTTAAGAAGTTAATTGGTTAAGGCGTGATATGATAGCCATGTTCAAATATATAAAAGGATGTCACATAGAGGAGGGAGAAAGGTTGTTTTCTGCTGCTCCAGAGAAGCGGACACGGAGCAATGGATCCAAACTACAAGAAAGAAGATTCCACCTAAACATTAGGAAGAACTTCCTGACAGTAAGAGCTGTTCGACAGTGGAATTTGCTGCCAAGGAGTGTGGTGGAGTCTCCTTCTTTGGAGGTCTTTAAGCAGAGGCTTGACAACCATATGTCAGGAGTGCTCTGATGGTGTTTCCTGCTTGGCAGGGGGTTGGACTCGATGGCCCTTGTGGTCTCTTCCAACTCTATGATTCTATGATTCTAATGTTGGAAGACTAACATGTTAAAGTGCTGTCCAGAAGCAACTGAGAGCAGCCTAACAGATTACAGTATTTGCTTCTTGTCCATTCCAAAGCTCATCCCCTTACTACAATCAAAAACCTTTTCTTTGGGGAGGCAGGGAATGCCTCCACACAAATATGGCTGGTAAGAGGTTTGGTGCCCAACTTTATTAAGGACACAGTGCTGTATACCTTCCACTGGGAAGTCTAATGACAAGAGCACCCACCCTTTTAGTGAAACACAGCATAGATTCAAAGATTTGTAGAGTTGGAAGGGACCCCTAGGGTCATCTAGTCCAACCCCCTATAATGCGTGACTAGATCCTTGCCACTTTGGTAGCAGAGTGGATCAGCAGCATGATCAGTGCAACGGATGGCTGAGGGGGGAGAGGAGAGCTCTCACAACCACCGAGTAAAGCAGATTAGGTGAAGAGATTGCCACTTGCCCAAGGCCATTCAGTGAGTTAAGACTGAGCAGAGATTTGACTCCACACTTTTAAAGCAAAACCACTTGAAACAGGCATGGCTTCTGCCAATGAATTCTGGGAGATGTAGCTTGTTAAGGGTGCTGAGCGTTGCCACGAGACCCTTATTCTCCTCTCCCAGAGTTACAATTCCCAGGGTTCTCTGGGAGGAGGGACGGGTTGTCAAACCAATTTAAGAACTACAGCCCCCAGATTAGATGGTGGGGAGCCATGGCTGTTTAAAGCAACATCATAGGACTGCAAAAGCAAGGTGTGGAGGCGGCCTGGGCTTGTACACTCAAGCCAAACACTTCACAGCTGGTGACAAACACTGCAGGGTGCTCAACGTGCAGGTAGCCTCTTTGTCTAAAGTTTCTTTTGTAATATGTAATCCTTTATCCATGCTTTAATGAAGGACACATATTCATCTAGTTACGATTTTATTTTTTTAATGAACCTAAAACACTGACGTACAGCCTCAGTTTTATAATCCACACAGACAACTGCAGCAACAAACCATGTCTGTGTGCGCTTTATACTGAAGTCTAAGGCAGGACAAACTTTTTTCCTTCGTGAGGAGGAAAAACAAGTACAGTGTTAAGTTCAGGAAAATGCAGCGCAAATCGTTCTTACTGCCTCAGAGATTCCCAAATCTGCTTTCCCTTAAGCACCACATCATAGTTGGCTTTGTCATTCAGCTGTCGGCTCTGCTTCAGCTCCTTCTTCTTCTTCTTGATGTCGTCCCATTTAGGCTTCTTAGGCGCCGACCCTGATGACAAAAATGCATTCATTTTGTAGCACACGTTAAGATGCATCAAACATCACACAAGTTAATTAAGAAATAGTGCCAACTGTTGGATGCAGACTGCTCTGCTCATGGGATCCTCTCCGACAGCAACACTTCCCTGATCAATTTTTGTCAGCTGTGCCTCTGTTTAAAATTCCAAGAATGTCAGTCTGGAGGAAAGAACCAGCTTTTAAAAACTGTTACAGCTTATTCTGAAACAGCAGCTCGTTCATTTACACAATACCAAGTTGAACCATGGATACATACAGCCCAGTAGAGTAGACTCAGACAAAGGCTCTCCAGTGACTCTCCACCTTTCCTTAATCTCCAAATGCCAAAGGTTGAACTAGCAACCATTTCCATACAAAACGCCTGCTCTTTATCATGGAGCTCTGACTCATTTTTATCCTGATATTACAGGTGTGGGTTTTGCCCAAGGCAAGCTCTGAAAACTCATGACCTAACTAAAATCTGAACCTCAGGCTCATAACTCATGCTCCTGACCATCCGTCCTTGCTACATTTACAATGGCAAGTGTGCTGCCGTCAACCTTGGAGACAAAATCGTGACTGGTTGGGTATTATTCCAGGAGTTGTGTGGCTACTGCTGCACTTTTCCTCACTCCCATGTTAGGGGGAAAGCTTGGGATGGTTTGGCTGCTGTGACGCTGAGGCACAAAGAAGATATAAGCCAAGCAGCAGCCAAACTGTCTAGTTTCCTGCAAGAAAGGCAGGCAGGGCCCATCCTCGCCCCCATCCCCGTGGTCAAGCTAGGAAGGGGTGGGACCTACCAGTCAAGTGTTAGAAACTCAGATAGGTGCTAAATGGCTCCCTAAATCAAGGTTACAGCCACCCAGATGGAATGTCTAGTTGCCATTTGGGCGCAAGACGGCTCTAAAGTCTTATTTTTCAAAGGATGGACTGACTGTGATTGATTCTCAGTTAAACAGCTGGCTAGTACAAATGACAACCATGAGCAGCGTTAAGAGCTTGGAGAACCTAAAGAACAAAAGTCATGTGATCCAGGGACAGTCCACATATATATATCGACCTATTCCTACATCTTTTTCGTAATGGTGACTGCTCCTGTTCAGGCGGCACAGAAATAGCAGTTCGATTTCTGAAATTCCTTCTGCAGGTAACATATAACTGGTAGCATTCTACAGGATGTGTTGTTAGTGTGTGAAAACAGATGAGACCTAATGATCCCCACATGGTGGAGACGTCAGGCACCATCCTGGCACCCAGGCATCTTCACTTGGTTGCAAGTGGACAATAGCCAGGTGCAAAATGCGCCTGGCTAATTTGAACGCTGGGCGGGACCTACGAACCACAATGTTTTACTTCACTACCAAGGACAGCATAGCACTGTGGGGCCCTGCTTCAAACCACTGTCTCAGCTCTAAATGCAAGTTTTGTGCAGAGATGAATCTACAGCATGCAGGCTGGTCACAATTCACACATTCTTTAAAAGAATACATTCATCATTAAGATGTAAACTACTTATAGCTCATCATCTGTATAGGTACCCGAGTGGATTGGAACACTTAAATTTAAAAAAATCACGCAATACAAAGTGATGAAACCATAAAAACACCTCAAATAGGAACAACTAAAGCTACTCAGTAAGCTAAACCAACTAGATAAAATACTCAAAAGCCTGAGCAAATAAGACAGGTCTTGAACTGGCACCAAAAAAAAATGGCAACTTCTATGGGGATGGCATTCCACAAACAGGGCCAAGGGCAGAGAAGGCCCTGTCACATCATCAATAGATTGTGGACAGTAGACGCCTTCAAATATCTTAAAAGTAGCAGATTCACTGAGACATTTATCTTTCTTTGATCAATATATCTTTAAAAAAACTCAAGTATTATTCTCACCTCCTTCTTTATCATCTTGAAGTTTGCGCTTCCTGGTAAATTTTTCTGATGGTTGTTTACTCTTGAATTGTTTCACTCCAGTTTTACCAGGCTTTTTGTTTCCTCTCTCAAATTTCTTACGTTTAAATTTCGGCTTGCCATCTTCACCACTTTTTCTATTTAATTTGGTTGGAGGACCAGCATCTATTTCAAGTTTTCAAAAGAGATAATTTCACAAAATCAACAACAGATCAGTTTGTATTCAATATGTATTATATTCTTCTCAGTCCACCTTTAAATTTCAATTCAGGGAGGATAAATGGAAGAGCAAAAGGCAACATGGGACAAAAACCTTAAGATGGAAAATGCATAATGTACTTGTATATTTTGTAAAAAATAAAATAAAATTACTTTTTTGGTAGAAACCGCTTGATTATTAGATTAGTTTTTATCTAACAATCCCTACCATTCGGTGGACTTACATACAGTACATAGCATACAGCTAATATGACAGAACATTTTCCCAGCGGATATGTTTTGAGTTACCCTTTATTCCTGCCACTGGTGTGCTTAAAGCAGAATTATATGCTAAAGTACAGGGAAGTGTTGTGGGCAACTTCACATCAAACAGTCTTCCACTTTGTTTGTAACAGTGATGTTAAAACAGTTATATGAAACATGTGGCTTGTCACTTCCGGGGGGTAGGGAACTGTATTGATTCTATACATTCATACCTTAATTTAATAAATAAAAAGTGCCTACATGATTTTTTAAAAAACAAAACACAGTCTTCCACTTTCCAAGTCAGGTTTCTTCATATAATTATGGTGACTAGAAAATGGCCCACCCTCCGTGAGAACGAATTCAAGTTCCACACTAAACAGCAATGTCTATTCATCATTAGAAACGTAGAATACATAACAGGATACATTATTTAACGGGAATAGAATTTGCTGGCCACATGACTTGGAAGGTGTACGCCGGCTCCCTCGGCTGATAAAGCGAGATGAGCGCCCCAACTGCAGAGTCGGTCACAACTGGACCTAATGGTCAGGGGTCCCTTTACCTTATTATTATTAACTGAATTTATCTACCAACCCCTGAGTTGGCCACGACTGGACCTAATGCTCTGGGGTCCCTTTACCTTATTATTATTTGAATTTATCTACCAATCCCAGAGTCGGCCAGGACTGGACCTAATGGTCAGAGGTCCCTTTACCACCCTATACGTGGAGATCTCAAGGCGGTTCACAGAATTATTTCTGTATGTGTTAAATTTGTATTGCACTTTTCCACCAGATGGTACACAAAGCAATAATAATAATAATAATAAAGCCTCCGCAAGATCTCGGCCAGCGACCTCCAATTCTTCTCTTCCCCAGACCCGGGCGATGCGAGGGGGGGGTCCCCATAAAACACACCCACGCCCCCCCAGCTGTAGAGGAGGGTCGGGGTCAACCCCTTTGCCTTCGCCCTCGGAGGGGAGGCCCGTTTCCCGCCCCCGCCTCACCCTCCTCCGCCTTCCTGGCCAGATTCTTCTTCCCGGGGCCTCTTCCTCCTCCGCCTGCGGGTCCCTTCCGTCGGCGCTTGGCTTCCATGGGACGGAAAACTCGCTTCCTCGCTCAGCCCCACGTGCGGACCTCCCGGAGAAGTCTCCAGCCGCACTTCCGCTCTCTTCCCCAGCTTCTTCCGGCGGAAGCTCGCTCCCATTGGACAAGGGGCCTCGCGAGAAGCCGCGCAGCGGGACACATCTGCCAGCACTTCCGTTTCCCGTTGGAACGCCGGCGGGGTGGTCGGCAGGGGGCGCCTTCCGCCATTCTCCCGCTGTCCAAAGGGGAAGCGGAAGTGGCTGCGGCTTCTGCGAGGCCCATAGACGTAGAAAGGATACAGAGTGACACGCGCGCGCCCGTCTTCCGGCTTCCCCCTTGCGCGGTCGCGTCCCTTTGCGCGCTCCCTCCGAGGGGAGTCCCCGCTCGGGGCTGCGTGGCGGCGGCGGCGGCACCCTCAGGCGGCCGCGCTCGGAGCAATGGCTGCGCCTTCATCCCTCGGGAGTAGGGAGCCTTCAGGGGAGTGAGAGGAAGCACCTCTCCTGCATAGCTGTCACCTTACAGATTTGAAAATAAGGGGCCAGCAGCCTCGAAAATAAGGGACCAGCAGCCAAAATAAGGGATTTTAGACAACCAGCTGAAATACGAAGTTAAAAGGGACCAGATACAGTGGTACCTCAGGTTACATACGCTTCAGGTTACAGACTCTGCTAACCCAGAAATAGTGCTTCAGGTTAAGAACTTTGCTTCAGGATGAGAACAGAAATCGTGCTCCGGTGGCGCGGCAGCAGCAGGAGGCCCCATTAGCTAAAGTGGTGCTTCAGGTTAAGAACAGTTTCAGGTTAAGAACGGACCTCTGGAACGAATTAAGTACTTAACCCGAGGTACCACTGTAATTTAGGAGAGCAGCGCCGGTTTTTAGCCCTTCGTTTCCAGAGGTTGCTGCTCAAGACACCAGCTGATGAAACACTGCAATTTAATAACTACAAGCAGCAACCCCTTTTCGCGCAAAACCAAGTCCAAGCTACAAAGATGCGGCTGCAGTTTTGCATCTTTTCTCTCGTGCTCCATCTGCAGCTCTCAGTTCCATCAGGGAGGAAGGGGGAAATAGCGCCCAAAGTAAACCCGCAGATCAGACCATCTATCCTAGTCTACCACTACAAATCTATGGGAGAAGCGCTTGCTGTCCTTCCTCCGCTTTCCCCCTCTATGGTTAGTCCTTGGAACACCTGCCTGCGCCTCCACCTCTGCCTCCTCCTCCTCTCTCTGAACTGCTTTCTCTATTGCTGCCCTTGCTCTCCTCTCAAGGCTCGTCAGCAATGGCTGCCCATCTCATCCGGGTCCTTCGGCAGCGCAGCTGCAGTATAGCCTAGCGGGAGTGGCGGCGACAGGCAGAGGGGAGGCCTCAGGCAGACATGCTCAGTTTGGCGGCCGCGAGGAGGATGGCGGCGGAAGGGCCCGAGGCTCCCGCCAGTCCTGGCGGGGAGGGGCTCCCAAGGGCTGAGGCTGGTGAGAGGAGGCCGGAGGGGGGCGGGCCGGGCAGCCAAGAAGCAAAGTTGGAGCCTCCCTCCTCTTTGGTCGGCAGGGAGGGAGGTAGAGGAGCTGCTTCCTTTAAAACCCGGGAAATTTAAGGGACAGCAGCGGGACACGGCACTGGGATAAGGGAGTTTCCCGCCAAATAAGGGACGGTTGACAGCTATGCTCTCCTGTCAGCCAAGAGCCTCCTCCCCTTCATCCCAAAGGGGCCGAAGAAGGGGTCTTTTTTGGACTACAACTCCCATCATCCCCTCCTGGCAGCCCCAGCGGTGAGGGAGGATGGGAGTTGTAGTCCAAAAAAAAGACAAACCCAGCTGGGAGTAGCAGATGGGCCCCCAAGGGGTGCCCAGCCTCGGATCGTGGCCACGGAGCCCAAGCAGGAGCTCCCAGCCGGCAGGCATCAGGTCCTGCCTTCGCATCGGATCCAGATCCCGGGATCCACTGGCTCATCTTTCAGATGCTGCCGGACTCTCGGTCGCTTCTCCTGCCAGAGCCGAGAACGCCGCCTTCCCTTTCTGCAAAGCGGGTCTTGATTGCATCTGGAATCTCCTCTGGCTGCATTGAAACTGCGTCCCTTCGTCCTCTCCTAGGATTTGTCGTTGGGTTGAGGGTGCTGGGAATTGTAGCTCTGGGAGGGGTGAACTACAGTTGCCAGGGAGGAAGATCAATGTATTCAGCCTTTCTTTTCATTATATTTAGATCCCAGCAGGAGCCATCCAAACAGAGGTGTGAAATAAACCATGACTAGAATTACCCAAGCTGGGGCATTAAGAGAAGGAGAAACTTGCCAGTTATTTATACGTGTAAAGAAATATGGCTTATGTTAATGTAGGCTAATATCTGGACAATTAAAGCCACCTTCAGGTACAGGAAGATGCTCTTAAATGAAAAGTGTGGTGGGAAATATCCAAAATAAACTTCTTGCTCATTGCTCTTCGGTTCTGCAGATGGCATCATTGGTAGTCAGCCTTTAGAACCCTTCATTTCTTAGTAAACACTTTATTCATTTATTTATTTATAAGACTAAAGCAACCCCAGGATTCAATTTATAAGCTTCTAAAATTCTTCTGCAGCCTTCTCTACAGTGGGAAGAGAAAAGAGGATTAGTGGATTACTCACTTTGCTGTGATTATGTGCAGCCCTCTAGTACATGGCTTAAAGACACACACAAACACACCCCTTTGTGTTAATAGCACGCAGAACCAGCCAAGGCTGTAGCTGCATCAGAGAAGGAAGACCCATGTACAGCAGACCTAGTTTTTATGGTTTGTTTTTAAAAAAATTATCATTAACCAGTTCAGCAAATGTGAGCCCTTGGGCAAGATTGCACTGAAGACTAATGATTCCACATACTCCCTTTTGGTGGCGGTGCAAAATATTGCCTGTTGTAGCTAGAAATGTAAATCGTTTGCGCACTTTTGTCCCTTAGCAGGACAATCAGGCTGAGATTTCTTCCTCTTCTGCTTAACTTCTTGCTTAATTTACAATTCACTGCAGATCCACACTCGACAAAACTAAGGAGAAAAAGGGCTTTCCCCCAGCTGTTTATGAACAGTTCGTAGCAGTATCTATTTGAATCAGCAAGTCACTGTTGAAAGTACCCTACACATCTGCCTACCTAGCAGTTCAAAAGCACGTCAAAGTGCAAGTAGATAAATAGGTTCTGCTCCAGCGGGAAGGTAAACAGTGTTTCCATGCGCTGCTCTGGTTCGCCAAAAGCGGCTTAGTTATGCTGGCCGCATGACCCGGAAGCTGTATGCCGGCTCCCTCAGCCAATAAAGCAAGATGAGCGCCGCAACCCCAGAGTCGGCCACGACTGGACCTAACGGTCAGGGGTCCCTTTACCTTTATGCTCATCAAAGGGAGGTCTTTTGTTACCCTAGCTGTGTGTGTGTGTGGCTTTTGAATGGCTGGAATAATGTTTCCATGACCTAGCAAAGTGAGTCGATTCCAGTTGTCTGGAAATCCAAACCCTCTTTATACCACTGCGGAAAGAATGGCACTGGCTGGCTATACGCTACCAAGCTAAATACAAGGGGCTTGTACTGGTGTACTTGTCTCTTCATAGTGGGGTAAAAGATAAAAGGTAAAGAGACCCCTGACCGTTAGGTCCAGTCACGGACGACTCTGGGGTGGTGGCACTCATCTCGCTTTATTGGCCATGGGAACCAGCGTACAGCTTTCGGGTCATGTGGCATGACTAAGCCACTTCTGGTGAAACCAGAGCAGCGCACGGAAATGCTGTTTACCTTCCCGCTGGAGCGGTACCTATTTATCTACTTGCACTTTGACGTGCTTTTGAACTGCTAAGTTGGCAGGAGCTGGGACAGAGAAATGGGAGCTCACCCTGTCGTGGGGATTCGAACTGCCGACCTGATCGGCAAGCCTTAGGCTCTGTGATTTAGACCACAGCACCACCCATGTCCCTTTATAGTAGGAGAGTGGAAAATAATGTCGATATATTTAACATCTGGCAACCAAGCTGCCCCTTTTCAGTACATGGGTCGACGAGCCTAAAAAGCCCGGGACACAAATTTTCACAGCCCGCTACTGGGTATGGGGCTCATTTTCCAGAAGTCATGCATTTAGCATTAACTCTGGAAGTGTCAACTCGATGCTGACCAAATTAAGCCTCCCGATGTATCTTTTGCTCTAGGAAGGCTTAATTTGGTCTCTCAGTAAGTAACATTTAACAAGCTCCAAAGACTGGTTTTGATGTGAAAAGGCCATTACACGCTCCTCACATGTACAATTTCTGTTGTCGCAAAGGCTGCTTCAGCAAATGAAATGTTCCTGATAGGTGCCTAGAAACGTCACGGTGCAGGCTTTTAGGTGCCGAAAGCTCTTTCAGTAGTCATTATTTGCCATTTTGATAGTCATTTTGATTCTGTTTTGAGAGCAATGCTTTTATACTTGATGGTGTGAGAGAACGCCCAGACAGAGTTCTTGAAAGGGCACCTTCATAACACACCCAGATGCGACGGCTGGTTGTGCTTTCTCTTGCAGCGGTTCCATCTGAAGAGCTAAATATACTGTTTCAATCTTACCTAAAAGCTTTTGCAGGTTGCACTGAAATCAAAGTGCTATGGAAAGAATAACATGTTTGGCTGCCAAGAGCCTCCTTCACCCCATACATTTAAAGTGCTCTTACGCCACTTTAACAACCACGGCTTGCCACAAAAAACCATGGGGACTTGAGTTTGAAAAGAGGGCTGACTCCCCAGGGACCCAGTTCCCAGCTGCCTTAACTGCAGCTGCCAGGATTGCACCAGAATGCTTGGCATTTATGGTATGGATGTGACCCTGGTGTCTCTTTTCCAGAGGAGAAGGTGGCTCCCTTTTTAATACAGTGGTACCTAGGGTTAAGTACTTAATTCGTTCCGGAGGTCCGTTCTCATCCTGAAGCAAAGTTCTTAACCTGAGGTACTACTTCTGGGTTAGCGGAGTCTGTAACCTGAAGCGTATGTAACCTGAAGCGTATGTAACCCGAGGTACCACTGTACTTTAAGAAGTTAATTGGCATCTAATGTTGGAAGACTAACATTTTAAAGTGCTGTCCAGAAGCAACTGAGAGCAGCGTAACAGATTACAGTACAGTGGTATCTTGGGTTAGGTACTTAATTCGTTCTGGAGGTCCGTTCTTAACCTGAAACTGTTCTTAACCTGAAGCACCACTTTAGCTAATAGGGCCTCCCGCTGCCATTGTGCCGCCGGAGCACGATTTCTGTTCTCATCCTGAAGCAAAGTTCTTAACCAGAGGTACTATTTCAGGGTTAGCGGAGTCTGTAACCTGAAGCGTATGTAACCTGAAGCATATGTAACCCGAGGTACCACTGTACACATTAGAAAAGGAAACCTCCTTTCTCAGAAGACTTTGAAGCACAGCACTGGCCACATAGACTTGCGGCTCCCTTCGTACAATTAGCCAAATGATAAATGCAAAGATCAAACCTATCCATTCTGAAGGAAACCAGCCCTGAGTGCTCACTGGAAGGACAGATCATGAAGCTGAGGCTCCAATACTTTGGCCACCTCATGAGAAGAGAAGACTCCCTGGAAAAGACCCTGATGTTGGGAAAGATGGAGGGCACAAGGAGAAGGGGACGACAGAGGACGAGATGATTGGACAGTGTTCTCGAAACTACAAACATGAGTTTGACCAAACTGCGGGAGACAGTGGAAGACAGGAGTGCCTGGTGTTCTCTGGTCCATGGGGTCACGAAGAGTTGGACACGACTAAACAACAACACACTGCTGTCATTTGATGATGCTGATTCGGCATCAGATGTCACTACACAGCCAAACCTCCTTAGCAATGTTCTGATTTTGAATAAGAGGCTTTTCTCCGGTCTTCAGCTCCCCCACCTCAGAAGATGAGAGAACTTGGAGCAAGCCCAGTTCACACACAGCCATTAAAGAATGCGACTCTGAAGGCAGGAGTAGGGAGCTTGTGGTCCTCCAGATGGAGAGTGGTCAGGGATAATGGGAATAGCAGTCCAGTAACACCTTCCCCTGCCCTGAGCTATTTGTGGCTTTAAAGGGGGAGGCCATCTGCTTGGATGGTGCTGGAACATGGAGTGGCAGGTAGTGTGCTTGCTCAAAACAGGTGAGATATTATGCATCTAAAGGGACACGGGGGGACTGTGGTCTAAACCACTGAGCCTCTTGGGCTTGCCGATCAGAAGGTCAGCAATTTGAACCCTGCGACAGGGTGCGCTCCCATTGCTTGGTCCCAGCTCCTGCCAACCTAGCAGTTTGAAAGCACAACTAAAAAGTGCAAGTAGATAAATAGGTACCGCTCCGGCAGGAAGGTAAATGGCGTTTCCATGTGCTGCTCTGGTTTTGGTGTTCCGTTGCACCAGAAGCGGCTTAGTCCCGCTGGCCACGTGACCCGGAAAAACTGTCTGTGGACAAACGCCAGTTCCCTTGGCCTGTAAAGCAAGATGAGTGCCGCAAACCCAGAGTCGTCTGTGACTGGACTTAACTGTCAGGGTTACTTTATCTATAATAAATCCAAGCAACCAAGCAGTGACGTGCGGTGAAATTTTTCATGGGGAAGTGTTAGGGCCAGAGGCACAGCTGTCAACCATCCCTTATTTGGCGGGAAACTCCCTTATCCCAGCGCCGTGTCCCGCTACTGTCCCTTATTGATGATGTCCCTTAAATTTCCCGGGTTTCAAAGGAAGTAGCTCCTCTCCCTCCCTCCCTGCTGGCCAGGGAGGAGGGAGGCTCCAACTGTGTTGCTTGGCTGCGTTGCTCACCCAGTAAGGAGTCTCAGAACAACTGGGGGGTGGAGCTTGCATGCCTTGTGCCGATCAAATCGGCCGCGTTGCCTGGGACCTAGCCTTTGCTCAGCGCTTCCCAGCGGAGAGGTGACGGTGGTTTTCCTTGCTGCATCCCCTTTGCTGGGTTGCTGCGCTGTGGGAACCACCACTTGAGGCTTTGTTTGGCTGCTGGCTGGGCTTTCTGCCTATGGCTCAGAGGGGCTCAGAAGTCGAGCATACCTATGCCCAGAAAATCCCTTATTTTGGCTGCTGATCCCTTATTTTCGAGGCTGCTGATCCCTTATTTTCAAATCTGTAAGTTGACAGCTATGGCCAGAGGCGCCAGCTTGCAAGAGTTACATGGAGAGGGGAACATTGCAGGTGATACATCGCAACGACCTGCACGTGAGCATTGCATCTCCCTCCCTAAGCCAGGCAGAAGCTTCCCAGAATTTGGGATGGAGGCGCCAGGAGAACATTCAGGGGCCTAGCCTAGCCCCCTAGTCCATTGATCTCACACCGCAACTACTAAGTAACAGACTCACAGGGCCACAGAAGTTCTCAAGGGGGCAATTGTTCTACAAAAAATATTTGTATCCACCTCCTGGTGACCAAGTTGATTCATGGGTTAAAATATGTATTGGGGTGTGTGAAGTCATTATTGAGCCAATACTTTCATATAGATGAGTGATGACCCTGTGGTAACCAACTACAGAGATACAGGACCAGTTTCCCCTTCAAAGCCAAGTTCTGAGGTTCACAGCTCACAATCTGAACGGGAGGGAATCTCAGAAGGGCACGTCAAACTTCCCCCAAAGAAATTCATCTTTCAAAAGGTTCCCGTGTTATTATTCTGGCTATAAATGTCAAGACAATGGGAGAATGACATAGGCTATCAGATTAACCCCACTCAATGGACCAGAATGTGGTCTAAACCCCCCCCTTTAAATCCATATCAATGAAAAGAAAAGAACTCACACTGAAACTCACCTACAGGTGGTACCTAACACCAAGGAAACTAGCGGTAATACACCCAGGAACCTCACCAAAATGCTGGAGAGGGTGCACCTCCACAGGCACATACCTCCACATGTGGTGGGAGTGCCCCAAAATCCAACTATTCTGGACAACAGCCATACAAGAAATATGTAAAATAACTAAGCAAGTAATAGACATCACCCCAGAATTGGCCCTACTAAACATCTTCCAAGACAACAATGCCCATTTACACCACAAAGAACTCATAACCCACCTACTCTCAGCAGCCAGAAGCATCATAGCCAGACACTGGAGAGACCTGTCAGGAGTAAGCCAATGGTACCAAATAGTATGGGAAACAGCCCTACTAGAAAAATTAACTAATAAACTGAAACTGACACGGGGACAAACAGAAGAAGACGCCTTCACCCCGGTATGGCTCCCCTTTATCACATACACAGCCCAACAGGACAATGACAATAATCCACCAACAGCATACAAATCAATATGGCTAACCTGATCCAAAACACCCACCCACCTCACTCACACACGAAAACAAAGATCACCACAGCCAATCACAAACAAACAATCACACCCTAGGCCAACCCCAACCTCTCTCACCACCAAAGGAACACAAGTGAACAACACAAACAACGCTGACACCAAACTCTACATACATTAAACATAATAGAAACACCGCCACCCGACCCCACCCCCATCCATCTTCCCCCTCTCCACCCCCCTTTCTTTTTTCTTCCTTTTCTTTTTTTTCTTCTCCCCCTAATGCCTCAACAAATGAAATGGATTTGTAAAAATGTTACATGGAGAGAGAAAAAAACAAAAACAAAAAAAGAGGCATTACACTTACTTCTGTAAAACAAGAAAATCCTTAATAATTAAAAAAAAAATGTCAAGACAGAACTTAAGTTGGAGGAGCAAAAGTAGCTCAGCAAGGAATATGAAACGAAAGCTACAGCCTGGCTAGTTTCAGCTGCAGTCTTGCTCGCCGGGCTCCATTTTCAAAGCAACGGAGCCCGCAGCTGAGATGGCAAGTTCTGCATCCGACTGAAAAAAGCAGCTATGGAGCTGTGTCCTAAGCATATATAGATTTCACTAGATTGTGGATCAGATTGTAAATGAGGAGAGAACAGTGGAGCTCGTAGCGAAAGGGGAAGCAACATCAGCAGAACTTAAGACAAATTTATGGGCACCACTAAGAGTTGATATTAACTGTGATAACTGAATAAATTTCCAGGTCCAGTCGCTGTATACTCCTGGACACTAGTGGCTGGGGACCGGCTCTGAGCATTAGAGGGCCTAACTCTGAGCTTCCCAGAGGCATCTGGCTGGCTACTCTTTAGAAACAGGAGCGTGGACTGCATGGACCCATAGCTAGCTCCAGAAGGGCTGCTCTTGTTTTTCCTTCTCATGTGTACAAAGAGGTAGCACATGGTTGGTTCCTACAGAAATTTTTGCTACGTAGCTCAGTTGGTTAGAGCATGGGGCTGATAAGGCCCCGGTTGCAGGTTCGAATCCCATTATGGGAGAGCTGCATCTTCCTGCATTGAGGGGTTGGACTGGAAGATCTTCAGGGTCCCTTCCAACTCCACAATTCTATGATTCCATGAACGCTTCAACAATCCTAAAATAATTTACACCAGCACAACTGCCTATAATGCAGGCCCAGTGTGTCCCTGCAAAACTTCATGGTTTGCATTATTATCCAGGAACAGTGCAGTGGATCTGCTGACTCCAAGGCCTTGAATAATTGGCTAGGATTCCAATCCATATTGGAAAATGTGCATCTTGATCCAGCAAGGAGAATCTAATGTGTAGAAAGGTTTCTGCATGAGGATCAGGAATTTGACTCTCTTTCTCCCTGGAGTTCCCCCCTCCTGGTGCTGTGATCCAGTTCCAATCACAACACACGCAATGCCCACCAGGTCATCAGCCTTGTCAGCCAGCCAGGATGCTGCCCATCACCCACCCAAAATAAACCAAAACCTCTCTTTCCTGCACAAATGATCAGCCATTTTAGAACTAACAGCTGATCAGCAGACTAGCTGCAAGCAGCCCCCTGTTACATGTCTTTCAGTGGCTGCAGCCATGGCCAAGAATTCAAGCTCCCCAGAGTTAAGGCAGGCCAACAGACGAAGAACGATCTGTACAGACTCCCAGAACAGTCCTAGGCAGATCCTAGGCAGAGATTAGGGAGAGAGAAGACAGGCTGTGGCTGACAGATGATGAATTATGGCTAGCTCTGGCAGCAATGAGCAACCTTCTCCCCATCTGCCACTGAAGAGCCAGTGGTGATTTTCATGCGCTCCAAATGTGGTAACACAAGGGGTGCAAATGTATTCGCTTCTCGGCACGTTCAGCGCTGCGTTTCCACTACAGGAGCCGGCTGGATCAAGTGGCACATAATTTAAAAGAGCAGGAAGACTGCTGAGCCTCGGTGCTCAAAGCCAATTCATTGTTCCTCCTTTGTGTAGATTTCCTTTTTTTCTTTTTTGTGCGCTGAGTGCTGCTGTAAATAACCGCTGGCAGCGTCCCAGGGAATTGCAGCACAGAGCTCATAAGGGTCACAGTTAAACACCTGAGCCCAGGAGAGATACTTGCCATCCTGTTTCATGTGTGGAATTAAAACAAAAAAATCAGAAGCGCAACTAAATCACTGAGGTGAGAAGGCTGGGGCTGGCCTGTGTCTTGCCTTACACTTCCTACAATGACCCCGCACAGAAAGCAACAGCACAACCTCATTGTATTTCGTATTTAAATTTTATTGGAAAGGTTAAATGTACAATTGCTGCTGTGCTATCTACAGAAAGTAGGAACCATACAGAAGGATCGGTGGCAGAGTCGTCTGCTGTTGCCCTTCTTCAAAGGGTTTGCCGAAAGAGGGTAACTGGCCGGAAGACTCAAGACCGTTCAGGATTGCTTGAAAACAATGCAGGTTAGAGGAGACGTTGGTTGGGTGGTGAGCCTAGCGCCATATTGCTCTGAGGCGGAAAAGGTTCATTATTGGCCAGCTGAAAATAAGCTCCAGATCTTTAAATACCTCTTGCAAATACTGAAACATTGAGTATGAGCTTGGTGTATTGTCCGCAGTATTCCCATACATCCTATGTATGTGTACAAACATGAGGTAGGCTTGGTTAAGAATATTCCTTAAGGGAGGGAAGGATTGGGGGGGGGGGGAGAAAAACAAGGAGCATCAGCCTTAGACAAACTGAAAAAAGGAAACCTCAGATACCAGTACTACCGTATTTTTCGCTCTATAGGAGTGCTTTTTCCCCTCCAAAAATGAAGGGGAAATGTCTGTGTATCCTATGGAGTGAATGTAGGCTCTTTGGCTTCAGTGATAGCAACGTGAAGCCTCCGAAGCACAGAGGGAGTGCTCCCTCTGCGCTCCGGAGGCTTCGCGTTGCTTTCGCTGAAGCCTGGAGCGCGAGAGGAGTCGTGCGCACCAACCCCTCTCACTCTCCAGGCTTCAGGCAGCTATCCGCAAGCCTTAGGAGCGCAGCGGGAGTTTCCCCCGCTGCGAAGGCTTGCGGATTGCAGCCTGAAGCCCGGGGAGCGCAGCGGGAGTTGGCGCTGCACTTCTCGGGCTTCAGGCTACACAGATTCCTCTTGCTCTCCAGGCTTCGCTTCGCTGGAGAGGCACTGCACAGTTTTCCCTCTCTGCGCAGCACCCTTTCAGCAAAGCGGAAGGTGAAATGGAAGGGGCTCCGTTTCTCCTACCGCTTCGCTGAAAGGGCACTGAGCAGAGAGGGGGAGAATGTTTTTTTTCCTGTTCTCCCTTCTATGGTCGGATGTGTCCTATGGTCCGGTGCGTCCTATAGAACGAAAAATACGGTATTTTGGTACCTCTGGAACAAACGACAGCGTCATTCAAAGATGTGACCAACATTCCCTTCCTGAAGGCCAGGAGGAGACCAGAGGGGGCGCTTCAGATGCTGCCGGCTGCAACTCCCAGCAGCCCTGACCCTTCGCCAGGCAGGAGAGGCGAGTGCGAATTGCAGCCCAGTTTCCATTGATTTAAGTGGGGAGGATTTCCAAATAAATGCGCTCACCAAGAAAATACTGTTGGACGCAGTGAAAAATACTTCCAGGCAGGCATGTTTAAAGATTGGGGTGCCCAGCTTGGCGGGGGGGGGGAGGGTGTGTGTGAAATAGCACAAACATATTTTTATACAATTTGCATAAAATATTTCCTTTTGATATGTACAGTTAGGTTTCACAGAAGAAGGAACCTGCTTGGGATTCTCGCTTTCAACTTCTCGTGGGCTACTTGGTTTGGTAATCCTGGTTTTTCTTCCAGCAGGTGCATATTGCAATCTAAGCATATCTACAAACAAAATATTTCAAGAATATGAGCTGTATGATACGTGCAGTATTTTTTTTAAAAGTTGTAAGAGTATTGAATACTGTAGCTCTTTCTATGCATTTTTATTGCATTAATTTCTGTTGATGGGAAAGTGGCTGTTTTTTAAGTTGCAGAACACTGTGAGGCACAATGGAATGGTGGAGAATTATTCATCACTTATTTAACCATGTTCGTAAATGCAGCACATTAAATATTTTATATTTATATAAAATAACGAACTAAATATCAATGAATGTAATGTTTATTTCTTAATTATATTTCGTGGTATTATGGCTGTATTGTTTTTTGTAACATAAAATCATTCAATAAAAATTATTTTAAAAAAAGGAAAAATATTTTATATTTATATACAAAAGAGAACAGATAGGCATGTCCATGTCATCAATAGCCACTTAAAAGAACTGTAGTTCAATCATGTTTTTTATTCTGACCAGGTTGTTCTTGTTGTTGGTACTCCACCCATCTGACTGGGCTGCCCCAGCCACTCTGGGCAGCTTCCAACATTTCTATGCAAAGATCTTTGCATACAATTTTGGCCTTATTTCAAACACACTTCTTGCCTCAGACCAAGACCAGCAAAACTCCAGTTTTAGCAATGCGAGTCTCAGAAGCAAAATAACAAATTGGGAGAGGGGGCTGTGGGAGATGCAGAACACATAGGCTAGAATTTAGCATTCACTACAACAGATGACGCGGGTGGGGACGCGGGTGGCGCTATGGGTTAAAGCCTCAGTGCCTAGGGCTTGCCGATTGAAAGGTCGGCGGTTCGAATCCCCGCGGCGGGGTGCGCTCCCGTTGCTCGGTCCCAGCGCCTGCCAACCTAGCAGTTCGAAAGCACCCCTGGGTGCAAGTAGATAAATAGGGACCGCTTACTAGTGGGAAGGTAAACGGTGTTTCCGTGTGCGGCTCTGGCTCGCCAGAGCAGCGATGTCACGCTGGCCACGTGACCCGGAAGTGTCTTCGGACAGCGCTGGCCCTTGGCCTCTTTGAGTGAGATGGGCGCACAACCCTAGAGTCTGTCAAGACTGGCCCGTACGGGCAGGGGTACCTTTACCTTTTTACAACAGATGGCAAAGGTTTGCGCTAAAGACTAAACATTCACAAGTAATGGATTATCCAATTTTGCAGTTTGGTAATCTAATCCAAGAGCATTTCTTACCTAAAAAATGGATTCTTTAAATCAAGGACATTGCCTGACTTAAAGCCCGTTTCATCCACTACAGCAACAATCTGGATGTCGTAACTCTGCCTGTTGCATAAAAAAGAAATTCTGTTAAAAATCTAAAATCATGTCCATAACAAGTTTCGACGTTTCTGAAATAATACTAATACTCTCTTTTGCTTGTGTTTTTTCATGCATAATTGAAAGCACTAACTTGTAAGTTGATCAGCTGAACATAGGTGAATCAAAGCTTTACCCCATGAAAAAGTATTTAAAAGAGATGACACTGAGCACTGCTAGACTCCAACTAGTAGGTTTCAGTCACAAACCAGCAAATCCAGCCCAATTAAAGCTGATTTGATACACTTGCACAATGTACCCTCTTCCCCACAAATAGGACTTCCTCAGATAAATAATAAAATAGTAGTAATAATAATAATAATAATAATAATAATAATAATAATAATAATATATTATTTATACTCCGCCCATCTGGCTGGGTTTCCCCAGCCACTCTGGGCGGCTTCCAACACAATTTTAAAATAAAGTAATGCATCAAACATTAAAAGCTTCCCTAAACAGGGCTGCCTTCAGGTGTCTGGTGGTAGTTGTTCTCTTTGACATCTGATGGGAGGGCATTCCACAGGGTGGGTGCCACTACCAGGCCCTCTGCCTGGTTCCCTGTAACCTCACTTCTTGCAGCAAGGGAACCGCCAGAAGGCCCTCGGAGCTGGATCTCAGTGTCAGGGCTGAACGATGGGGGTGGAGACGCTCCTTCAGGTATACTGGACCAAGGCCATTTAGGGCTTTCAAGGTCAGCACCAACACTTTGAATTGTGCCTGGAAAGGTACTGGGAGCCAATGTAGGTCTTTCAGGAATGGTGTTATATGGTCTTAGCAGCCACTCCCAGTCACCAGTCTAGCTGCCGCATTCTGGATTAGTTGTAGTTTCCGGGTCACCTTCAAAGGTAGCCCCACGTAGAACGCATTGCAGTAGTCCAAGCGGGAGATAACTAGAACATGCACCACTCTGGCAAGACAGTCTGCGGGCAGGGATGGTCTCATCCTGCATACCAGATGGAGCTGGTAAACAGCTGCCCTGGAAACAGAATTGACCTGTGCCTCCATGGACAACTGTGAGTCCAGAATGACTCCCAGGCTGCGCACCTGGTCCTTCAGGGGCACAGTTACCCCATTCTGGACCAGGGAGTCCTCCACAGCAGCCCACCTCCTGTCCCCCAAGAACAGTACTTCTGTCTTGTCAGGATTCAACCTCAATCTGTTAGCCGCCATCCATCCTCCAAGGAAAGGGACAAGAAAAAAACAACTGTGTGATGTCAAATTGTCTAACCTTCCCATAAACAAATTAGGATGAGTGCTCAACAAACCATTTGGGGTTTTTTTTGGGGGGGGGAACCACACAGTTTAGCAATGGGGGCTTGCAATAAAAGTGTGTGTGGTTTTTTTGTTGCCCTACAGCAATAATAATAACAACAACAACAGGGTGTGTGTGTGAAGTGCGGCACCTCATCATCCTTGGTGTTCAAACTGTAGCATGACAAGCATACAGTGGTACCTCTGGTTAATTATTTAATTCGTTCCGGAGGTCCGTTCTTAACCTGAAACTGTTCTTAACCTGAAGCACCACTTTAGCTAATGGGGCCTCCTGCTTCTGCCACGACGCCGGAGCCCGATTTCTGTTCTTATCCTGAAGCAAAGTTCTTAACCTGAAGCACTATTTCTGGGTTAGCGGAGTCTGTAACCTGAAGCATATGTAACCCGAGGTACCACTGTATTCACAATGCTATCATCATTCATTTTACTACCTTTGAATTGATTCTAGGAGTTTTGTGGTAATTGGCTGTCCCTTTACAGTGGAAAATAAAAAGTGGAACATGGATTTTTTAGTCCTGTGCCCACCCCACCCTCCATTTTTCTGGACCATCACACTGTTGGGCTCTGCGTTTTTACTGTCTCTCTCTCTCCCCCATTATTATGTTTTGGTCTTTCAAGAGTCGGAAACCAGGCCCTGCCTCTGAGCCTCAGACTGAGATGTTGCAGAAACGACAACCCTATCAAGGATCCGTGAAATTTTGTTTTCTTGTATTTTGTTTTGGACGAAACACAGGCCAAAAGGCCTGCTAGTTTTTCTCTTAATCTGCGGAGTCCGTGTGCTCGTTTCCTCTGGATCAGGTTTGCAGGCAGCAGCGAGGCAGCCAAGATGCCTGGCCTTTAATGAAGGCTTTGGCAACTGCATTTCATTGCTATAGAGACGGTGTTGTAAACAAGTGGGATTACAATAGCAATTGTGGCATGGTGCGATGGAAAACGCTGCTGTCGCTTCTCTCAACTCTGCAAGTAATTGATACACTTCACCTTTGAAGAGCAGGTATTGTAATACGAGCGAGAGGGCTTCTTTACGGGAAAGCTATTAACCAGAAAACGGAAGAGTCACGTGTGGGGCACTTGCTGTCGATACAAATGAAGTATTTTGATGGCATCATTGGCGCCTCTGATTTGGGCACTTCTGGAGAAGCTTGTGAAAATAAAAAGGCAAGGATGCTTTGCTTCCCATTGCAGACAGACGTTTCTAAGAAGATGATAGCGCCGTTTCATACTGTGTTGTAAGTGGCGGGCGGTGCCCATTCTGGGCACAAAGGGGAGGGGAAATTGACTGAGATGCGCACACATGCAAACTAGCTATGTTGCATGCGCAAGGGTTGCCATGGCAATAAGACCCAGCTGTATCCTACCTTTCTGAGTCGCAAGCTCCCCAAAGCCCCATGAAGAAGCAGGAGGAGACCTATCAGCGAGCAGTTTTGTATTCTCATTTGCTCATTTTGCATGTGTCCTTTACCTGCTCAAGGCTCAACCCATGACCTTTTCTGGGTTCTGTGGGAAATTTCCTTCCATTTGGGGCATTGGACCTACAAGGAGAAGCTGCTAGAGTCTACACATCACAACGCCATGGTGGGAAGGGTTGGGCTTTAGAAAGCCTTATGAGGAACAGTGGAAGGAAGAATTGATGCTTTTGAATTATGGTGCTGGAGGAAACTCTTGAGAGTCCCATGGACTGCAAGAAGATCAAACCTCTCCATTCTTAAGGAAATCAGCCGAGTGCTCACTGGAAGGACAGATCCTGAAGCTGAGACTCCAGTACTTTGGCCACCTCATGAGAAGAGAAGACTCCCTGGGAAAGACCCTGATGTTGGGAAAGATGGAGGGCACAAGAAGAAGGGGATGACAGAGGACGAGATGGTTGGATAGTGTTCTCGAAGCTACGAACATGAGTTTGACCAAACTGCGGGAGGCAGTGGAAGACAGGAGTGCCTGGCGTGCTCTGGTCCATGGGGTCACGAAGAGTCGGACACGACTAAACAACAACAATAAGCATGGAAAAGAGGAGATTTCTCAAGGGATGTCACATGGAAGACGGAACAAGCTTGTTTCCTCCTGCTCTGGAGGGTGGGACTCAAACCAATAGCTTCAAGTTGTACAAGAAAGACGACTCAGACTCAACATCAAGAAGAACTTTCTAACAGTAAGAGCTGTTTGGCAGTGGAAGAGACTTACTTCCTTGGAGGCCTTTAAACAGAGGTTGGGTGGCCCTCTGTCATGGATGCTTCAACTCAGATTCCTGCATCACAGGGGGTTAAACCAGATGACCCTTGTAGTCACTTCCAACTCTGCAATTTTATGATTCTAACAAAAATTAATTAAATTTGACTATTCAGTCTTAAACAAGACCCAGCAGGTGAATATTATTATGTGCAGTGCATTTCTGCAGGTAATTCAGTGACTGGGCTGAGGACACCTTTTCCGCCACAGCCCAACTGGCCAAGCTTTTTCCTGGTGACTTTGTCATGTTGAAGGTGACAGGAAGTAACCAAGATTAACCCATGAGGAATAATTAAAGTGCCTGCAGACTGTGAAGAATAGTTGGATGGAATAAGAAAGTAAATATTCTGGGAAATGATATATAATGAGATGAAAAAGATGTTGGAAATATACATTTTTTAAAAAAACCAGAAGCATTTTTATTTGGTATTATAAATGAGGATATTATTAGACAGGATGTTAAATTGTTTTTATATGCAACAACAGCGGCAAGAGTATTTTGGCCCAGAAATGGAAGCAAAAAGAAACACCGACAAAAGAAGAATGTCAGACAAAATTAATGGACTATGCAGAATTGGACAAAATGACAGGAAGGATTCGAAACCTGCGAGACCAGAGATTTACAGACGATTGGAAGAAGTACCGTATATGAATTATTTGAAGAGCAACGTTAATCAACAAATTACGTTAGTAGGGCTACAATAAGTTTTGTAAGGAGAAATATATGAAATATTGCAAAGAAGAGAAAGAAGAGAGATATTAGTTATGAGATTTAAATGTAATAGTGAAAGAAAGAAATGTAAATTAATTGAAAAGATTGGAAAATTTTCAGATGTGATTGATGGAAGTAAAAAAAAACGTATAAGATATAAAAGTATGTTTAATAATTGTTGTAAGTGATATGTTAAAAAACTAATAAAAATTATATCTATAAAAAAGGAATATAGAAAGAACTCCTGACGCAAGGACTTCCGATAGCGGACACTCAAGCCTGAGAGGGAGGCATGCTGATTGCTCTAAGATTCCCCTGCCCCCTCTCTTTTAATCTACATTAACTCCAGCTTCTCATCTCATTTCTAGACAGTTAAATTTTGCCCAGGTGTGTCATTCTGCAGAGGAAATACCACAGGAACCCTGAGAATCCTCTTTTCCAACATCCACCTAGTACACATGTTTAGGCTGGTGACCTGTAAACAGAGCAGCAGTCTTAAAAGAGGGATTAGAAATTGACCTCCCTGCTTTAATCCGGCTCTCAAGTACCAACAACAAATGCTAAAAGCCACCAAGGATTTATCATCGGCTGAAAAATAGGAGGTCACAGAGCATTTCATATACATTCACCTCTTTGCACAGCAAGACTGAGACTGGGCAGATGTGTATGTTACTCTGATGAGTGTTTATTGCCTATTTAAAATCATTACATTGAAGCTGCTTCAAAGAAAAGGAAATCTTGCTCTTGCTCATTATATTCCCTACAGCACAAATCAATATTGCTGTGCTAAATTTAGGAGCAAGTACCTTTGCTAACAGCAGCAAAACATCAGATCTCTGAAGGAAATTCACTTGGCACAACTGCTAAGACTGACCATTTTTTTATGTTGTCTTTGTGATACTTGAACATACAAGTGGATTTTCGGCACTGCGGTTTGAGATGCAAAGCATATTTTCTATTGCGGCTTCTGTTCGTTAACACAAATCTGCAGATGTTTCACATAATTAATTTTTAGTAATCTTCTCCCACACAGCGCTTCGGAAACTCTTTCGCCAGCAAAGCGCTTTGCCTGTGCTTTGCTACTTACCGTTTATTTGCCACGAACAGCACTTTCCCTGAAAGAGTTTCCCCTTCTTTGGCAAAGAGAGGCGTTTGGAGAAGGCAGCGGACTTGATACCAGTGAGTCAGAGGCTCCGTGGGGGCAGTCGAGAGCCAAACAGTCACCCTTGAAAGAAGAAATCCAGTAAATACGCAAACATTTATTTATGCATTGAATTTCGATCTGAAGATCACAGGGCCGTTTGCAACGCGAAAGCACAAAATGAGAACACAAAGTACATAATAAAACGGAAACAGAAATAAACCAATCGCCCCTACCTCCCACAAGCCCATTTAAAAGGCCATAGGTATTTTACTCATTTATTAAATTTGCATCAAGAAGGCAGACCTAGTACATCTGCAAAACAGCTTCAGAGAAGACCAAGACAAAGGTGCTCACATCCCAAATTCTTGGTCCATGAACACAGCAGCTTCTCTTCGTGGATGGAGAGATGCACTCAGAGAAGGCTGTGGAAAAAACCCTTTTAGGAGCACAACTCTCTTCTGTGCACAAAGCAAAAAGTTTAAGGATCCAAGCCAATTTTTTTCTCCCAGGCTTCTGCAAACTTCTGCTGAATCTGGTTTTATTCAGCCCTTAGGATGTTCATGTGTTTTACTGCTTCTGCTGTTTTAATTTAAACTGCACCGCCCCCCATTTTTGACACATTGTTTTAATTATTTTAATTGGTGGCCACACTGAGAGCCTATGGCTGAGAGGCAGGATGTAATTTAAAAACCCCAAAGGCCAGTCTTATGCATTGCAGTTCTGACTACATGATATGGGCAGGGTTGAAAAAACCATCACCCAGGCTGCTCATCTGTGTGGTGAAGCTGGAGATGCCCTTTTATTACTGGTTTGTTTTTGAGGTGCTATATGATGAGTTAAGGGACGCGGGTGGCGCTGTGGGTTAAACCACAGAGCCTAGGACTTGCTGATCAGAAGGTTGGTGGTTCGAATCCCCGCGATGGGGTGAGCTCCCGTTGCTCTGTCCCTGCTCCTGCCAACCTAGCAGTTCGAAAGCATGTCAAAGTGCAAGTAGATAACTAGGTACCGCTCCGGCGGGAAGATAAACGGTGTTTCCGTGCGCTGCTCTGGTTCGCCAGAAGCGGCTTAGTCATGCTGGCCACATGACCCAGAAGCTGTACGCCGGCTCCCTCAGCCAATAAAGCGAGATGAGCGCCGCAACCCCAGAGTCGGCCACGACTGGACCTAATGGTCAGGGGTCCCTTTACCTATGATGAGTTACCACATCACGTTCACACATTCAAGTAACAAAAACCCAACACATGAGTGGCTTTTTCATGCAAAGTCTGTTTTCTCCAGATGGGCCCTCCTGCAAAAATAAGACGGTGAGATCCCTTCATGAGAATCTGACTATCTCTACAACAAAGATGTATAAAATGAACTTGTTCCTCCATGTAACAGGCAAGAGAAGAACTTGAGCAAGGTTCTGAATTTGGACAAATTAAAGGGGTCATTTCCCTTTAAAGTGAAGTTCCAAGGTAACTTTTGGGAGAGAGGAAGAAGAATACGTACAGTGAGCCGACAAATGCCACATCAAACCAGAAGGCCAAACCATGGATTAGCCCAGACTGCATCATTTGGAAAACAAAGGGGATTTCCACTCTGTAGAAGAAGAAAATTGCCAGTGTGGCATTTGAAATCCATGGTTAAAAATTACAAATATCACCATTCATTTAGACACTGGTCCGCTAAGCACAAAACGTTTACCAGAAATAAAATAGAATGGATTTTTATCCAAGATAATTTATTATAACAAAATCTACCTATGTACTCAATTATTATACAGTGGTACCTCGGGTTAGGTACTTAATTCGTTCCGGAGGTCCATACTTAACCTGAAACTGTTCTTAACCTGAAGCACCACGTTAGCTAATGGGGCCTCCTGCTGCTGCTGCGCCACCGGAGCACGATTTCTGTTCTCATCCGGAAGCAAAGTTCTTAACCTGAAGCACTATTTCTGGGTTAGCAGAGTCTGTAACCTGAAGCGTATGTAACCTGAAGCGTATGTAACCCGAGGTACCACTGTACCTTGTACAGTGAATGTGATCCGTGCGGGAGGCACGTTCGCAACCTGCAGCTCCATGTCTGCGCAAGTTGCGATTCGGGACTACTGCACATGCGCATAGCGAAATTTAATGATTTTGCGCATGCGCGAGCGCCGAAACCCGGAAGTAACCCAAAAACACGCAGCCTGAAGTGTCTGCAACCCGAGGTATGACTGTATTTCGTTTTATTTACTAGGATTATCTTGACAGATGTCATTACTCTTAAAACAACAAAAACTTCACACCAAGTTATATTTTACCCTAAATACTGTGCTTAAGTCGACTGCAGCAATTTGCAAGGCTAAAATGCCATTAAGGATTAGAGGCTTAAAATACCCTGAATGGGATCCACACACACGCTGTGAAGTCCCTCACTTGCTCGTAAGCGGAAAAGTGTAGAAAGAAACAATTATTTGACATGGAAAGGGAGGGCTCTTTCCAGACACTTACCTATGCAAATCTTCCTCTTCTGCGTCTGTAAAATTGACTGTGTACTTCACTGTCCGGGCCATTAAAATTCTTATGTCAAATGTATCCTGAGGGTTGAAGAGGAGAAAAAGAGAGAATCAGACCCCTGCTCTCCTCTAGTGCTGCAGGCTTACAAAACAGAAAATTCCTCCCCCCACAGTAATATACCTTCTCTAGGTCCCTTTGATATGCTGTTTTAGTTGTTCCTCTCTCTGTTAAAAGAAATATGCACCACATACACATTGCTTATATCTGGAACCCTGAGGGATTGCTATATCAAGGGCCATTTCTGACCTTCATATTACCGTATTTTTCACACCATAGGACGCACCAGACAATAGGATGCACCTTGTTTTAGAGGGGGGAGAACAAGGGGAAAAAATTCTCCCCCTCTCTGCCCAGCGCCCCTTCAGTGAAGCGGCAGGAGGCGCTGCGCAGAGAGGGGGAGAATTTTCCCCCTCTTGTTTTCCCCCTCTAAAACAAGGTGCCGTTTAAGGTGCGTTCAGGCGGCTACCTTGGAAGCCAGGAGAGCGAGAGGGGTCGGTGCGCACCAACCCCTCTTGCTCTCCAGGCTTCAGGTTCCTTTCAACCTGCTCTTTGGGGCTGGCAGGGGGAAGCCCACCAACAGCCCCAAAGGGCAGGTCAGGGAGCAGCGGAAAGGTGCAGCAGAGAGGCTCCTGCCATAGCCGCGCGTCACCTCTCCAGCCGGGAGAGGGTCACGGGGCTATGGCTTCTTTGCTCCATAGGACGCACACACATTTCCCCTTCATTTTTGAAGGGGAAAAAGTGCGTCCTATAGAGCGAAAAATACGGTACCCCCAGTTAATGTTTTAGTAAATCCAGTGGTTTTTTTCTGGGGGGAAGCAGAGGGACGCATACCCCTAAACCCCTCACTGTGAGAAGCAAAGTTACAGGGAACCAGGCAGAGGGCCTCCTCAGTGGTGGCACCTGCCTTGTGGAACGCCCTCCCATCAGATGTCAAAGAAATAAGCTATCTGATGTTTAGAAGATATCTGAAGGCAGCCCTGTTTAGGGAAGTTTTTAATGACTGATGTTTTAATGTATTTTTAATCTCCTGTTGGAAGCCACCCAGAGTGGCTGGGGAAACCCAGCCAGATGGGCAGGGTATGTATGTATGTATGTATGTATAAATATTATTATTATTATTATTATTATTATTATTATTATTATTATTGACATTAACCCACGTGTCACCCCAGGTGCCAGGGCAGAGTAAAATACAACATTGCAACACACAAACAGTTTAAAACAACTTACAATTACAGAAGTAAGGTGGGTTCTACAAATATATGCCCCTAGTGTCTAAAGCCTGGGCGAAGAGGTGTCCCTTTCACATTCACCAGATGCTACGTAATGAAGGGGCCAGATGCACCTCCGGGGGGAGGCAGTTCTGCAACTTAGGGACCCCCCCCAGCCCCTGATCTCCTGAAGGTGGAGGAGGAAGGCAAAGGAAAAAGTGAAAAAATAAAAAAATGACTTACTACAATAGGTTGCCTAAAGTATTCATCTACAGCTGCATTGCGGAGACTGGACAGATTGACTCCATAAAAACACTGCTGGTACCTAGAAGAAATAATGCAGTTGTAAAGAACAGAAAAGAAAATTGTACAAAGAAATCTCTATAAGCTGCATGTAACAGCCACAGATCCATGCACATTCTTCAAACCACCTATGAAGCCTGATCAAAGCATAGTTTTTGATATGCAAAGATACTGTCTTTCCATTCAGCTAACCTCTTCAAATAGCATGCAGCGTGTGGGTTATTCATTGTGTACCGGATTAATGAGCTCAGCAAACAACGGTGAGATATTGCTGCTAAATTCTCCCAAGGAAGAGCCCTCCGTTGGCGCCTCTTTCAAGTTTCAATGTACTGGAAGTCTTTGAAAAACTAACGCCCCACGTGAGGGCAGCACACACTGTTGACGAAACCCAACAGACCACAGAACTCCCCTCCATTGTCGCTATCATACAACTATTTCCCAAGACCCTGAGAGGGACCAGTTTTTGAGGCCCAACTAACTTCAACCAGGAACTGACGACCGAGAGGAAGAACTTGACATTTACGTGCATTCATCAGCCTTAAGCAACACAACAGCAAATGCACTTTTCTCAGGCACAAGTGTCATCCAGATGTAAAGCTCATGTTTCAAAGCAAACTCTGATTTAAAGAAGTGCCCGGGAGCTCCGAAATTGGAGCCCTGACTGAAAGGCTGCCGAGCAATGGAAGGCGGGTTAAGCCAGGGGTCTTGGAAGGTGACGCGGTGGAGCCTTGCCCCTCTGATAAAATTCAGCAGACAGACGACGGCTGTCTGGGCAAAGGAGGTGGTTGTCAGGGAAATGCCACTGGCTCAGGGGAGAGAGGGGAAAAGCCGGATGGATTACAGAGAGCCCTCAAAGATCGTGGGAAGCAGCTCCTCCTCAGCGGAGGAAGGAAGCCACGCCTCTAGTGGAGAGGAGCTTCAGGGCTCGGAGGAGGCGAGGCGGTGCCAGGACACCTTGCCTGGGCAAAGCGGGGAGGAGAGAGGTCCTCCGTTACTCATGCCCTCCTTGCGCAGTAAGCTTTCAAGCCGAGAGGGGAGGCACAGACTGGGCGTCAAGAAACTACTCTGCTGGGAGACACAAGATCTACCCACCAGGGAAGAATGGCAGATGAAGCTGATGGATTATATGGAATTGGCAGAAATGACTGGCAGAATCCGAGACCAGGGAGAAGAGTCGGTGGAAGAAGATTGGAAAAAAATTAAAATATATCTACAGAAATACTGCAAAATTCATGAATGTTAGAAGAATGCTGGAATGAAGTTATATGGGTTTAGCAGAAATGTTATAAAGAACTAAGCAAAAACTGTTTGTTAATGGGCCAAAGTGGAAAATTTAAGGTTAGATTGTGTTAAGATAAATTATAGAACAAAAAATTGAGAAAGATGGAAAGGATTTGCTGAAATAGTTAATTGAACTAGAATACAAAAAAGGGAGGTGTGAGGAGGTCGATGAAACAAGTAAATGAAAGGTAAAGATATGGAAATATTGGATGTGTTTTTAAATGTTTTTGTTTTTCTTGTTGTTTTGCTGTATTGTTTTTTGTTTTTCTTTTTATTTTTGATGTATTGTAAGGTATTGTTTTGTTCTGTTAATTTTTTTATTATTGTTTCTTTCTTTTTTTCTCTGTAACTATTAAACCTCTAATAAATATTATTTGAAAAAAAAAAAAAGAAACTACTCTGCTGGGGAAGGTTTAAGGACCGCCCACTCACAGATTCTACCAGTGAATGAGCCGGCCATGGGAGAGTGGCACTCTGGACAGATAAAGTTTATTTTGGCATCAAAAGCAAGCCGACCAGGGAGGCATTTGCCTGCTTGCTCTCGAGCAACCCCTTGGAACCCTAACAGTGGTCAATGCCCTTTTACAAGAGGGGGAGCATCCTATCTGTTTGAAGGGAGTAGCGATAAGACTGCTCCTTAAGAACCACCCCCTAGACAGTATTCTGAGAACCTATGCAACTACCGACCATTGCCAAGCTCCTTTGGGGGGGCAAGGTGTTTGTGCTGCTAGTTGCTGATCAACTGCATGCAAAGCGACCCAGACCCGGCGCTTTTCACCAGAGACCCTTCTCAGTGTCCCCCCCTCCCTGAGAGGACGGCAACCCGAGAACAGACCTTTCCTGTGGTGGCTCCCTGTTTGTGGAATGCTCTCGCC
Source organism: Podarcis tiliguerta (assembly GCF_965153285.1). Taxonomy (NCBI): domain Eukaryota; kingdom Metazoa; phylum Chordata; class Lepidosauria; order Squamata; family Lacertidae; genus Podarcis; species Podarcis tiliguerta. The sequence goes on from NC_139550.1 coordinate 28,198,668, forward strand.
ATGTCTTTAGGTGCCACGTGGAAAAATCCTCTTTACCCAGGCCTTTGGCTACTAAACAGTCTGTGTCATTTTAAATGTGGAAGGATTGTGATC